>NC_072736.1:83719827-84092830 GCF_026930045.1 Uloborus diversus
GGGGACACAATTTGTCGAGTTTCTCTTGAAACAGCTGAAAGTTTCCTAGTTGTAGTAGTTACCCGACGCATTCCCCCCTCCCTTCATTCTTTTAATATCAAAAGATGTTTCGCAATTTTTAGCTCACAAAATAAAAAGGACCCCTCTCCCCTCTAAAAAAAAAAAAAAAAAAAACTAGCTAACAACAAATTCGGAAAAATTAACTTCTTCACTTTTCTTATAAATATCTCTAATCAAATGAAATTTAGCAATTTCAGAAAAACAACGCGTGATCAAGTCAAGTCTCCAAAAATCGAAGAAACATAAAATTTGTCAATATTTCTTTGAAACAGCTGAGTAGGTGACTGACACCTATATGCAAAAAGAATTTTTAGAAAAAACTTTTTAGTTTGAAACTTTCCAGTAGAAGTTGCTCTAAACGCAGAAGACGTCTTAGACGCCTAAAAAATTCTAATTAAACAAAATTGTTTTAGTTACAACGTTTATGGAGATGAAATCATTTATTAAAATATTTACATGATTTTAAACCATAAAGACGTAACCCATTTCAAATTAATTAATTTAAACAATAATTTGCCGTTTTTGCGTTAGACTGTATACTCAATAAGTGACAGTAATTTATTATGCTGTATCTTATCCCCCCCCCCCCCCATCCTTTCCTCCTACTCTTGGTTCACTTGAACAAAAGTTAGAGACTAGGTCTGGTTACCGCACAGGCCAACTAGGCCTGGAGTCCTATCTTCCTAAGAGGCCCCAATTTTTTAAAATACTTATGCATAGCATTAAAAAATCATGTATTTTTGGCGAAAATAATAAAAAATAATGATTTACTAATTGAAAACATTTCTCTTTTTATATTGTTAAACATTATTTTAACATTATTTTGCGTTGATTTAAAGTGATAGAATACAGAGGGGGGCCTCCAAATCATTGTGGGACTTGGGCCTCCCTTTCAGTTAGACGGGCCTTGGTTAGAGATGCTCATAGTTGATATTGATAATCAATAAATCATGAATAAATTTTTCCACAAGCCCATTTTCAGTGTATCAATATCATTTAAACTTTCAAATCAAATTAAAACCCATACAAAAATTTAAAAGTACAATAAGCGATGCTGTGTAATTTCTTATTTTAATTTGCAAAACCAATAAATCTGTACATTAGAGCCAGAGGAACGTAAGTCACATTATGATAATTTTACAGTAGAGAGGGAAAAAAAATTCTGTTATATACAGGGTGACGCGCGCTCTTTTAATCCTGTTAAAAAACTTAAAAGGAATTTTCTTTTTTTAAAGAATTACGTTCACATGGCTCGATGTGGGATGGGATAAGCTTCTTACATCCAATGCACTAATAAACAGAAAATCGTAATTATTAGACGAACGTCCTTCTGGCTCTGAGGAGGTACAGATATATCCCCACAGTTATTTGAAATACAGAGGTACACATCCCGCCCCCCTCCAAGGGCAACGGCGAAACCCCTTCTCGCTCTAAACACCAAAGCTCCCCCCCCCCCTCCAAATAAAAAAATACTTCTGAAAATTTTAATGGCTCAGTCAGCGCCATGCTTCCTCCGCCCCCAGGTGAGCACCCCCTGTGAAATATAACACATGCTGTTGAAATTTTACGCGACAGCAAAACGCATTGCTCTCAAATCGTTGTGCATTTCCTTACAGGAAAAAAGCATTTAAACCAATACATCAGAATAAGGAAACAAATTTTAGTGAACATTCGCGTTACGATCACCTATTGGGCAAGATGTTAAATTCAACATGGCGTGCAAGGTCAGTCGATAACGGAATTTAGTGAAGCAAACCATTTGTCCTTCTGTTCTTCTACAAGACATGATTGGACAAATGTTCGCGAGTTCAATTTTAGAGCCGCATCTGCTATTTTTACAAAGAACGTTCACAGGACGCAATCAAAAGAATCATTGAATTGTTACAATCGCGAAAGCGTGACAATTTTTTTTTCTCTCTCCCATTTCTCAAGGGAATCTGTAGCCTGTAATCATTAAACTGATTTCTTTATGCTTGATAAAGAATGGACCCGCTTCACCTGTAGTAAAATGAGCTGCATGACTTCATGAATTTGAAGAAGTTCCCAGAGAAGTTTAATAATAATCATAATAAATCAATCAAAACCTTAGTAGTTTAGCTACGAAAAACATGAACCATCTGAAAACGAAATTATGAACCCAAGAGAGAAAAGAAAGGAAAGTAATTAAATTTTGAGGGAGTTTGGTTATTTCTGGAAAGGACTCTTTCACATTTTCAGGAGTTAGAGTGAGAACTTAAAAAAAAAGAAGAAAAAAAAGATACAATTATATGAAATTTCAAGACAATAATCACGATTATCAACAAAAACTTACACTGCTATTTTAAGCACATGTTTCATCCTTGTAACCTTCATTTTGGACTGCCCCCCCCCCCTCTACTAGAAAAAGAAATGATACAAAAGGTTTTCTTTCCTGAAAGAAAAATCAGAAATGATTCCCAGGTTTGTTTCATTGCAAAATATATGTATATTGCGCAGCTTCCTCATTGTCACCCCCCCCCCCCTTCAATTAAAATTTTTTGAGTTGAAGAAGAATTTTTTGAGAAACATTCGCTTTCAACCAGATAACTGTCCTTCCTGAGTGATTAGCTACAGCAGAGAAATTTTAAAACTAAAAATTACTTTAGACCAAGTATAGGATTTACAAAAGTTATTTAATAGCAACATAAAATTTGAATAAGAAGGAACGTAAAATTGAATCAAAATCCCAAAACACCCTGGGGCCTCATCTAAGTTACAAATTTAGACATAGATTTACTTATGAATCAATTTGCGAAAAACTAAACTCTACTAGTACAATTCCTGTAACTTAACTTCTAATAGATGTTTAGCTTCCTTAATTTGATTTAAATAGTTTCATTTATTTGTTCATTTTTTGCATGTTGTATGTCTTGAAATTGATCCAATGCGATCATGTGGAAAGATTCAATGTGCTTTATATAATTTACTTTGAATAATTAATGAAAACATATATTAACTCGTTTATATTTATACATATCATAAGCTCTATATTTTTCTAATTTGTAACATCATTAAGTATTAAATTAATTCGTTCCTAACTTCAAGTTGCTAGTGTCAATCAGTTTATTTGGTATAAGATGTGTTCAGTATGTAATTCATAAACAAATATAAATTTGCTTTCAAAGGTAATTTTTAAAAAATAAAAATTTATGTTTCAATAAATGTTTTTAACAGTAAATTGTGGCAAAGCAAAAAATGTTTACTCGCTGTTCATTTTTATTTATTTATTTATTTTATTTTTACCAAACATATATATATATATATATTTCCATATTATGTATGTCTACAAAACCTCGCTTCAGGTGTTAACTATATTTTTTCCGAAACGCCACTACATAAAGGCGCTTAACAGACACTTGCACAACGACGCGGATCAGGCTTGGCGCGGCCCTGCTTGGCAGGGCCATAATGCTAGGATGAAGCTCTGCATAGCCTTAACAATAATACCAGGTTAGGTTTGCCCCAACTGTAGAACATTGACGCAATAATATTTATGAGACATTTCACGGTATTCCAGACAAATGTCGAGTCCGTAACATGACACTTTTTTGCCCTAACTATTTATTTTACTGTTTGATTTGCAAATTATTTTAATTTCAGCCTGTGTCTTGGTAGGACAAACTCAAAATTAAATTATATGCTAATCAAACTGTAAATTTAAAAGTTATGGCAAAAAAGGTCATATTACGGACTCTTCATAGTTGTCCAAAATATCGTGAAATGACCTTTATAGAACAAACGAAAGTTTAGGCCCTAACTGAACTTCGCCAAAAGCTCTAAAGAGTTTTTTTCAAATTCTCCTTTCTAAATACAGTTCTGACCCTTGAAGGTAACCAAATTCTTTTGTAACTAGCATTCTTTACTTTTTCCCCTCCACTTTTTTTTCGGAATTGGAAGTAGCTGAGGCATGTCCGAGTATAGATAGGTATTCGACGCATTCGGAGAAAGCGAGAGGTTCATTTTGGGGAGTCATTTTTCTTTCACTTATTGAAAGACATACAGGCGATATATGAAAGGCAAATCTTTCTTCTCTTGTAGTGAAAAAAAAAAAAGGTTGCTGAAATCTTAGGTCTGAAGCAAAAGAGGGAAAACGAGGGATCAGTGGGGAAGAAGATAACCTATCGACAAGAAAAACTAGATATAGTTGCGGTCGTTCGTTAATAAACACTTCACATGCCATTATCTAGGTGTACATGAAGTGATAGTGTAAAATTAAAATGTAACCATGTCCATATAGAGACAGTCATGATAATCAGTCAGTAAACGAAACTGAAAAGCTGAAATGAGACTCGAAGTCAATGAACTATTAATAGGTTTTGCGTGTTGGCCTAAGTATTGGGCTCATTCCAACAACAATCAAGTTAAAGTGTATCAACAATTTTTCATTTAAATGTATTTAAGTCAAGTTCAGAGTTCTGTAATTATTTTTTTCGTTTTTCGAATGAAACTAAATGATTTCTTCGATATCATTGTGTTTAGCAAAAGTTCGTTGGATTTTTCTTTGTCAACGGTAAAATAGCAACATTTTTAAAATTTCATTTTTAGTAATCCATTTATTTTTAATCAGATGGTTATTTACAGTGTTAGTAATTTATAGCTGCTAAAAAAAAAATAAAGTGCACTTTAATTTTATTTAATATTTTTAATTCCAAAATACGTATTCATGTTTTTTCTTTCTTTTCTTTTTTTACAAAACATTATTAAAAAGAAATATGTTAGCTTGAAAGAGTTCCAGAAACCATAAAGGCTAAAATCAGACAAAGAAATGTGTGTGTGTGTGTGTGTTTTTAGCTACGCAATACAGTACTTCTATCCTCAAAGAGTTAGAATTGGGGGCGAGGGGGGTTATAGTCTAATTATGTGGGTGAAGTTAAAAAAAAATTCCTTTTAAAATGTCGTGTTCTTCTTATACGGCATGCAAGTTTGAGCACATTCGTGTTTTTTTTTTTTTTTTTTTTTAAATAGAGAGCGATGTACATTAATATCTTGTTTCGTGGTATTAACTATACAATTGATAAACAGTTTCTGGGTTCGAAAAGAAAGCACAGTGATTGCGAGTAAATGTATTTGAGCTTCTCACTCCTGTGACGGGGGAGAAATACGATTTAGAACGCAAATAGAAATAGAGTTTAGATTCCAGGCCAGGGTTACAGATATTCCCTTCAATGGCCTTTTAGAATTCCTATGTACTACTTGAAAGGCGAAAGATGAAGCCCTGCCGCAAACAAAGTTATTGAAGAAAATTGTATACATAATTTGGAGTGAAGGCAAAGATATTTTATTTTTTACGAGAGAAAGATTTCGCGTGGAACTACGGTTCCCTGCTGCATAAGCTGATGTAAAATGAATACGGAATACGGAAACGGTGAATAAGAAATATGCGTTATGCAAAACAAACTAAGAATCTCATACATAATAACTAAATGGTGAAAAATTCGGAAGCCCTCACGATATGAGTGATTTTAAGAGTCATGAGAAGTCAAAATGGTTGTGAAGAATGTAATAAACTGAACTTTTTGTTGAAGAGATCAAATCTATGCGTAGAATTTTCGCCACTCATAATTTAGTACTCGGGAGTCATCGGTTGTTAAATCTCCATGGGGATATTTGGTCAAAAAGATGCAAAATTCAAGGTAATTATTTACACTTGCGGGCAACGACAATAAAATATGCAAGAAAAAGTAATCTAGTAATAATAACAGTAGTCTACAAAAAAAAAAAAACTTCTTTCCGTTACATGGGAAAACATACCTGATATTAGTGCAAAACGATGCACTGAATTTAAATATGCAAACGGTTTTTCTCCATCACCCACAGATTTTTTGTAACACGAGACAGAAGTTGGAAAGAAATGTGTATATTCACATGCATGACTAATAATAAAATAATGATCAAAAACTTAGCTACTGTTCTGTTCTTTCTGTATTGGGCATCAGGAACATCAACAAAAATTTATTCACTTGAACAATGGGGCGCCTCCAAAGATGCGTTTTTTTTTTAAAGCTATACTTTAATAATACTTAGAAATTCTGGTTTTAAGTATTCAAATTCAGCACCAGTGTTACAAAATCTCAACAAAGTTTTTTAAAAGGTTTAACTTAATATGAAAACCCAGTAGAATAACAGGTCCAGTCTTTTTTTTTTTTTTTAATTCTTCTTGCCAATTGCTATTCCATTCGCCAGAGTTCGAAAATATCATGATATCTTCGATATCCGATATTTTGATGTATATCGAATATTTTGACATATATCCGATATTTTCAATTAGCACAAACTAAGGTCTTCAAAATGGTAAACGCATACTTAAATCACTCTTTATTTTCTTATATTATAATTACAATATGTAGACTTAAAATTAATGTTTCTTTCATTATTTATATCTAATGTTTCAGTTTACATTTCTATCAATTTTAATGGAGTTAATTTAGGTACTTTTACAGTTATATGATTCATAAATAAATAATATTCATATGTCGGTGACAGTCATAAGACATTTTCTTTTTTTCTGAATAATGTTTAAAATTTAATTAGGCACTTTTAATATGAATTAAAATTGTTAAATTACTAATAATTTTATTCATATAAAACACAAGTAAAAAAGGAATATTATATTACTTTGTTATATTAGTGATGTATTATACATTATAAAAATTTAGTAAATAAGTTTTTGGTTATTTTAATAATAAATGAACAATATTACTGTGATTAAGATACTTTTTATTTTAATAAAAATAAATATCGAAAATATCAAAATATCATGATATTTTCAAAATAAACATCGGATATATATCGTGATATATATCATGATATTATATCGACCGATATACATATCGGCGAACCCTGCCATTCGCATAGGAGAAAACAGCATTGCGCTAATAAAATTTAGCAGTTAATAAAATTTGTTTAATTTAATTTTAGGCCAGAAATAATTGTTCCATAATATGTGTTGTACTACATTTTATCTAAAAAAGACTTGCAGAGCTTTATGTATTTTCTTTATTTCGACTGAATATGCTAGTGATACCGAAGGCAACGTGTTTCAATCATGCTTTTAAACTAGTTTTGAAAGAAGTAATACCAAGTCTCATCTGTTTGATATCATAATTTAAACTATCCATTACAGAGTCCCTACTATGAATACACTAAAGCATTTTTCTTAGAGTAAAATCTAAGCATTCTTTATGTTTGCTTTCAAATATAAAATTACAGAAAATTATTCTATTCAGGTAGCGTATATCACGAAAATGGGATGCCATTAAGACTGACTACCATGTTACCACTGCAATACCAGCACACCTGACTATCTGTTTCAACACTATTTGTCTTTATGACAAGATTTTAATTGTTATTTATGAATTTATATCATTAATATAGGAAAACAAGGGAAAAATAAATCACTTAAAACCTATGATTACACACAAACTGTATGTGATAGGGAGATTCTGATTGAATATTTGAAATCAGTGTCAAAAATTACCCTAGAAAAAACCATAAATGTTTCATTTAACAAAATCTTTGTTTACCAGTTTATTAGTTTTATCATAACGTGGGATAGGAAAACATGGGAAAAATAAATAACTTAAAATCTAAAATTACACAAAACTGTGGATGATGGAAAAATTCTAAGTAGGTATTTGAAATCAGCGTCAAAAATTACCCTAGAAACACTATAAATGTTTTATGTAACAAAACCTTTGTTTACCTGTGTAAGTCAACTTGCAAGACGTTGAGGCTCAAACGATTCCAATTGTTTAAAAAGGGGTGAGAGAAAAGCAGATTTTCGAATGAAGTTGTGGAAATCTGAGAAAGTCTCCTCTTACAACTCAAACATAAGGGAGCTACCACAGTTACACTTCATACGATTTTTTACTCTACCATTGAAGAAAACTTTTTAACTTATTTATCCGATTCCTTTTAGGGGGTACTATTTAGGGCAGGATGACGAGACTTCAGCGAAGTTTTTCCCATCTACAAAAATTCGAAACACTTCCATAAAAATGCAAAAAAAAATTTTTAGCATACACACTTTTTTGGGTCTGATGTACAGGCATGTACTGTTAGCGATAATACGCTAACAGTACTTTTCCATAACTATAAATTATATGTACGTTTACAACAGAAGAAAGACATTATAGTAGCAAGAATTTTACGGTATACGCCCAAAATGTCGCCGGTCTTGAATGTCGCCGGTCCAAAATGTCGCCTGTCCAAAATGTCGCCGGTCCACAATGTCGCCAGCCCAAAATGTCGCCAGTCCAATATGTCGCCGGCCCAAAATATCGCCAGTCCAAAATGTCGCCGGCCCAAAATTCGTTAGTTCAATTGGTACGAAAAATTTAAATGTACGTCGATGCTTTTCAGCATAAAAGTTGCGAAAGAATGCCTTTCAAATTAAGTTCCTTCAAAAATTTCAAACGTTTTCTCCTGTCTTAATTCGTAAACATCAGATTAATTCTAGAAAATTAATAGTTTTCAGAAAAACATAGGTTTTTCTGTATACTATTACAAACGTAAACATGCGAAAGGCTGCTGCAACGGAATTCTCTTTCTCGTTTAATTTGATTAATAATAATACTCAAGATGTAACGCAAAGGATCAAGATGTAACGCAAGGATTCAGACAAAAAATTGGTATGGAAGTAAAACTAAACTGTTCTAAACGCGAATGAAAGAATAGTGAGGCGCAATGTGAATATGGCAAGAGAATAGGCGGTTTGTATTTTTTGGCGTAATGAAATAAAAATAAATAACTCCTTCACTCTAGCATATAAATTACGGTAGCGACAGGTCAGTCATTTAGGGGATCAGGAGGAATGGCCCCCGACTTTGATTTTTTTATATATATACAAGTGGAAGTGGTTTTTAAAGCAATCCTATGAAATTGGCATTGGTTATACGCCCGTTTCCTCCCTCTCCCCTTTCACTGGAAAAATTCGAAATCACGGGCCAGGGTGGAAATATAGAAAAGTGTCTTAATGAAATTTAATTTTCTCATAGATTTATTAACATCACCCTAAGAACTGTTAAAAAAAAAACTGTACGCTTTCAGTGAGATATACGTTGGTTGAAGTAAGATCAAAACTGTTCTGAGACTTTTTCTGGAAATGAAACTGAAACTGCTCGACATTTTCCTCTGAGAGGACATTTGTATGTCCTTTGCGACCGGGATTTTGGGACAGCAAAACAAATGTTTAACAGAGATGACAGATTATTGCCGTGGGAACTCCCATCTCTTATGAGTAAAATTATGAAATTACGTCGAAACGTTCACCGTCAAATCTTTTGAAATCAATGAAACCCGTAACAGCTAAAACAGGTGCCTTTCACTCAGATTTTTGAAAAACGACTCTACGCGATGACAAATATTTTCAATTTTCAACATTCATGAAATTTATATATTCGATAGAACATCAAGGGACAATTTCAGAACAGCTATTTTATTAGAGGTTTTCAAGAGGATACTTTCATGCTTGCGAAGTGGGCAGTTCTCAAAAGGTGGGAACAAAAAAGTTAACTTTGAGCAATTTCAAAAATTTTCGAATTTGACATCAATTTTGATTTTATTCTATAGTATGCATACCTAGAACACAATATATGAACATGAAAAGACAGCAGGTATTTGTAAAAATTGTTAATTAGCAAATTAAATCAGCAATCTGTAGGTAACAGATTTTGGACATTGCTTTCCTGTAGGTAACGGATTTTGGACATCATCATAACGTAAGTTTCATCATTTTTGACAATTGTTAATCTGATTTTTAACTTTTCCAATGAAAATTTTATTTATTACTTTTTAAATTTTGCAATTTAATAATAAAGAGGATATTAATGAAATACTTGAATGGCTATACATGCTGCTCCTTACATTTAATAAAGTTTTGGAATGATTTTGAAGAAATTGATGCAAAGTTAAAAAAAAGCTTCAAATTAAAAATAATACAATTGTAAAAAGTAACATCAGTTTTAATAATGAATATTTTTTCTAATGTCATAAGAATTAAAATGATGTCTAAAAAAATTATTGAAGAAAGAAATTCGTATTTCTATTTGGAGATCGTTAAATTATGTTTCCAAAAGAAAGAAGAGAAAAAGAATTCTAAAATAATAAAAGCGGGAAAAAAAAAAAAAAAATTGCTAGCGCAGGTGATAAAGTTGCCAAAAGTGGTACAGCTGACGATAAACTACATTTGTCAGACTGGAATTCCCCTCTGGTAACCTTTAGCGTATCGTATACTGTGTTGTCGCCAGCGGAAGTTTGCTTTATAGTGCCTAGAAAGAGTAGTGTGCCGATCGGCGGGGAAAAAGTGAGGTCAGATCTGAGGAAAATCCAGGTGGCGCTGCACTCGAGTAGTACGTTATGCTCCTCAATCAGACTCGTTTTAAATCGGCGATTGCATGCTGATTTCGCAGTTTAAAAACCCCGTTTTTCGGATTAAACTTATTTCTGCGCAAAAGACAAATTCTGTAATAAGTGCTAATTGTTACATGGGTGTTCGTTTATTTTTTGAAGTATATAAAATTACCTTATTACCTTATTATAAAACTACCTTACTTCAATGAAAATAGTAGACTATAAGGGCCCATTCATTAAATACGTAAGGGTCCCAAGGGGGAGGGGGGTTGGAAAACCCTTTACGTACCCTTACTTGGGGGGAGGGTCAAACTCATTCTTACATAATATTTTCCAAGTCGATATTTCACATTAGACATTGCGCGGTCAAGTGATTTGGCAGAGATTATGTTCCATTTGCGTCTGGAAGGTAAGAAACGTGTTAAGATAAGATGTTTTTTTATTTGTTTTACAAAGAATTTATGGTGTAAAATATAATAAAGGAATCGCATTGCGTACGGTATGTTTTATTTGTAATTAATATTACATCAAAAAAAAAAAAAAAGTCGAAAAAACATTCAGTTTAGATTTTTTTCAGTAACTGTTTCTTTACGCAAAAGGTTTAATTTAATAATGTGAATTTAATAACGATTCCAGTGATGTAACGATTCAAGATTTGTTATTTTATCATTTTGAAAAACGAAATGGAATCTTACATAAGAATGGGGGGGGGAGGTGAAAATTCTTACGTACATGGGGGAGGGAGGGTCAAAAATTGCCAAAATCATCCTTACATAATTAATGAATGGCCCCTATATATTCAAAACAGCGCGTCTCTTATTTCTCTACTAATAATAAAGCCGAGTCTCTCTGTCTGGATTTCTGTCCGGAATTCTGTCTGGATCCCTGTGACGCGCACAGCGCCTATACCGTTCGGCCGATTTTCATGAAATTTAGTACAAAGTTAGTTTGTAGCATGGGGGTGTGTACCTCGAAGCGAATTTTCGAAAATTCGATTTTGTTCTTTTTTTATTTTTAAATTTTAAAAACAGTTTCCGAAGCAGAATTATCATAAGATGGACGAGTAAATTACGAAATTATCCTGACGTGGAATCGTAACATGGGAAGAGCGAATGAACATAGCCAATTGGCGAGAAATTCATCATCCATTATTTGTAAACATACAGGCTAATCAAATGACCTTTTAATTTTCTCCTTCGGACAAAATCGTACTGGTACCGCTAGTTACAAAATAAAACTTCTTCTAAATTCTTGAAGCTAATTAAAATTATCAGGGCTTCTCAGTCTGAGTCGAAGAACAGGATAATCTACTTTTACACCTTTGACCAAAATAGTAGCATTGATTTGTAAATTTTCTTCTACTTCAATAATGATCTTTTTATCGTCAATATTATTTTCCACATAATTTTCATTATATACAAAAACTACAATATTTGGAGATTTTTTAAATTTTATACAAACCCAATATTCGTTAGGCAAATTAATATGAACAATTTCATCTATAATAGATTTATACGTGGTTATTTCAGTTTCATCTGCGGAAAGATCAAGTTTTATTTTTTCAAACAGGGAACATTTTTCTTAACTGCATAATTCCTGATGGACCTTTGCTTTGGTATTTTTTTAGTAAAGTATGTTGGCAGATTTGGGAAAATTGTCGTAATTGCCTCGTCTTTTAAAAAAAGTTTTCCCCGGGAAATCAAAACTTCCTCACCATTTATAATATGCTCATTATGCGTTTCAATAAAATGTTTTTCGAAATGCAGAGCACAAATTGAGCAATATTTATCAAAAACTTTATCGAACCTGGGAATCAACGAGTTCCACTTCTTTAGTTTTTCTTCATCTGCTGGAGCTTTAAAAAGCGAAACTTTTTCTTTGCATGTTTTGTATCCACTTTTGCACCCTGGTACGAAACAAGATGAAGCTTTACTTCTTCTAATATTAAACTTTGATGCCTCCATTAAAAGCCTTAAACGCTGTTTCATGAAATATTCACGAAATAAAGGAAAAAAAGAGAAACGCGGAACTGAATTGTAACAAAATCCCGCGTCTACTAATGTAAACACCGCGAAATTAAACGTACACCTCGACCGCACTGCCCTCTAGCGGTTTTCAGACATTTTGTCTTCAAAAATCGAAGGGGAAAAATCGCCGATCGGCACACTATTCTTTCTAGGCACTATAGTTTGCTTGGCGATGTTAGCGCAAAATGGCTTTCGTTCGATCATAGAAAGCCATGTTACTACTGTAATTTATGCATTGTTCAATGTGTAACGTATTAATTATGCAAAATACCAATGGATTAAAAAAGATAACATTATAATAACCTTTTTTATTGAGGTTAGAAGACAGTGAATCATCAAAAATTATGAATAAACGGACAGAATTATCGGCATCAAGATCGTAACGCCATTTGGACATCTCACATGTATGTTTAAGAAAAATCATTTTTCTTCTAAGATACTGCATAAAAGCTTATGAAAACACTTTTAAACAATTAAAAATTGATTCTGAGGATCGATAAATACCTTTAAAACAAAAACATCATATACTTAGTTCTCAAATAATAGCATTTTAAAGATCGCAACTTTTGGACATACATCAAATTTCAAAGTTACGTTTTTTTTAAATCGTTTACAAAGTAAACAATCTATCTTTATTTTTGTTATCTGTGTAAAATATTAACAAAAAGTTATTCAGTGTAAGATTCATACCTTTAATTTTTTTTTTGAAACGTATGGAAATAATTAAAAAAAAATTTTTTTAATGGTACATTTGCTCAGTTAACGTTTTGGTATGTCCAAAATTGTGCCTTTTAGCAAAGAAAATATTTTTTTAAGGGCATTTGAAGAGCATTTTTTCCATAATTTATGTCAATTCTTGTCTCTATACAGTATTATAGTTTAACTCAAAAATTTTTGAGTTAATTAAAATGAAAGTTATTTGGTGTTGAAGCTTCAAAGTTGAGGTCTGTGTTTGTTCCCACCTTTTGAGAACTGCCCACGTAGCGCTTGTCGGCTGAATCGGTAAAATTACGGTAACCGGGTCGCGTTGGCGTATGTTTTCAAAAACAGCCAAATTTGGCACCTAAGACTCAATGTAAACAAAGTACTACATTGTAAACAAAGGAAATCATCTAATGGGAATAGACTTAAAGAAAAGGGGTGGAGCTTTGAAGGGCTCTAACTATCACCTTGGTTAGAACTGTTTATTAACTTTCTCCTTTCTTTGATTATAGCCGTAAGGAAGCAAAAAAAAAAAAAGTAATAAAACATTTCCTTTTGTAATTGATGAAAATATGCAGAAATATATTATTAAGCCTTTTTTTTTTTTTTTTATAGAATTTCATTGTTTTTCTTATTTTAAAATTAAGTTTGCAGAAAAGAGAAGTGAGATGTAACATTTTCCAACATGTTAACATAATGTGCGTGGGAATATAAAGCGCATAGAACGAAGTGGTTCATGACAAAAATGATGTTACACTTTTTATGTTTAATTTCCTAAAAAACATTAAAATGAAACATACATTTCTACCAAATTTAACAACATTTAAAGTTTGATAAAAAAAGACATTAGTCTGTAATAGTTTGTTAAGTAAATAGAAAAAGCCCTTACGTAGATTTAATGTTCAATTAAAATTTAAAACGATCTACTAAATAAGTTAAATCACATCAAAAGATCTATTCAGAGAACATTATCATAACTAACATTTTAGTTCAAACTTACTGACTAAGTTATTGCAATAAGTAATGAATTAAATCAAAGATAGAACAGTAAAACACAAAGGAAATTACTCACTGCGAACAAATTCCAAAAACGTATCCAAAGATATGAATAACTGATTTTTAAATCCAACTTAAAATAGTGACAAACATTCTGCGATGTAAATTTTTGTAAAATGTTTCGAAGATCTAAAAAGTGAAGAAACGCAATATATGCTGCCATTTTCTGGAAAAAAAAACTTGGAGAAAATTAAAAATCTTATTCTATGGAATTAAAAAAAAAAAGATTTATTAAACAAATACATTGCAATTTTGTGTAGTGAACTCTGCAATGGTTGATTGGCCAAACGAAGAGCGAATAAGATTTGGTGTAGGGTTACCAAGATTGATCCGTCGCCAAGGTAAGGTAGCGGGTTGATAGAACGAAATATTTATCACCGCGACCCGGTTACCGTAATTCTACCGCTGAATCACATTTTCCAATTTTAAATAGAAAAGAAAAAATTTCATAATGTAGGGTGAAATAACTGATATCAATGAGATTATTCAGATCAATTTTGACCTAGACTTGTTTTTAAAATGAGTTTCAAAAAGTAATAGTTCCAGCTCAATATAGCTTGGTAATTCAGAAAGAAAAGAATATTGATAATAATAATAATAATAAACAAATAAGTTTTTCTCTCTCAGAAAAAATTGCTGTTTTAATTACTGAATTTTTACTACGCAAATTGTATAAGAATGCAAACTCAGTTTTTATTTAACACCCACGCTAGTTTAAGTGCTACAAAAATGAGAGGAATACACGGCTAATTTCGATTTTATTGATCTCCTGCTCAACCTCTCATATTTAAATTCAGTATATTTTTCATTGTTTATTTAATTACACTGACTCACGTAAACGATTACGAAACTCAACTTAAAACGAAAATAAGGCTTGTTTTCGTTTAATTTCACTTGTATACTACAATTTTGTATGAATCCTTGCATTACTTCTTGAGATATAGCAATCACATAAAACGATAAAAATTATTCGGTGATCCATCCTTTCGGGATGACTGAAGCAAAAAATAAATGAGCAACTCGCCCTTTAAGATATACCTGCAGACCAAATTTTGTCTTAACCCTTGTACAGTAGACCGTCGTTTTACGCGGGGTTTATGTTCCACGGAAATGCTGCGTAAATCGAAACCGCGTAAATTGAGACCTAATATTAGTGTCAAAATAGGGATTAGGTTCCGTAGATTAAAAAAATACTTCATTCTAGTGATGACTAATTGTATAATAAGTTTAATGTGTACTTATATCGATTTTTATGCATAATATGCATAAAGAAAACAAACTAATTTCGTGTTCTGTTTATGAAGAAGAGCTGGCTATGATAGTCTTTTGGTAGTCATTAAGAATTTTTCTTTAATTCTTTGCGGAGCATTAATGCATCCATGATGATCACTTGCGTCATTTCCTTGATAGAATCTTCCTTCACTAACAAATCAGAAAGATCATTTCTATTGTCTACGAATGGTTCAAAATTTTCAATATGAGCGTTTTTGGTTGTGTGTCACCGGAGTCGGTATCCTCGTTGGTTTTGACCTCCTTTGTCACTCCTAAAAGCTCTTCTTCCAGTGAGTTCTGAACTGTGTGAGTTTAATCACTAAACTTCTGATGGAAAAAGCTCTGGAACCAATCGCATAAAATGTCTCCAAGGACCCAAGTTCGATTACTAGCACGCCAAAATGCAGTTAGTTACGTGTAATCTTTAGGAGCTTGGGTTTTGAAAGAGAGGAAAATGTTACCTGTTTGCATTGCCGCATCTGCGTAAAACCAAAACTCATCTGCGTAAATTAAAATAAAGGTGTCAAATCTTCAACCGCGTAAAGTAAACCCGCTTAAAACGAGGATCTACTGTATTACTTTTTGAGATATATCAGTCACAGATAATAAAAAAGAAAGGGAAAAAAAAACATTCGATTGCTCCACCCTTTGGTGTTATTGCCCCCAAAATCTGCCCCCCCCCCCCCCGCTGTTTCCTAACATTTTACTTGATTCCGTTCATCATTTTTTGAGCAATGACAGTCACGCATATTGATGAAAACGTTCAGTTACTCCACAATCTTGAACGAATTGACGCAAAAAACCACGCAGCCGTAAATCATATAAGGGTACTTGCGGGTATCGTTCGAATTCTTACTACAGGTTTTGACGTAGAATAGCCCCAAAAAATCGGTCACATACAAACGCACAATATTCTTGAAGAAAAGTTTAAAATAATTTAGCGAACGTCAGAACTGAACGCCGTCAGAACGTTTTACAGTTGGTAGATAGCGAGTCACAAAAAATAAGATAACGTAACGCTTGTATTCTATTTGTTTGCTGAAAAACAGCCGAGAGTTACGAATCAAAACGGAATAATCTTTTTAGAATTTATCAAGAAACTCAGTTAGTCCAGTCCCATTTTTAACGGAGACATTCATTAAAGGCAGTAATAATTTATTCTGCAAATTTGGTGTTAAACAGCATTTTTGTACATTTGCATTTTTCTTACCAACTGAATGAGCGAATTTTGGATCTACGACATTTTGGACAAGCGACATTTTGGATCGGCGACATTTTGAACAGGCGACATTTTGGACAGGCGACGTTTTAGCCCTGCGACATTTTGGACTGGCGTCATTTCGGCCCGGCGACATTTTGGATCGGCAATATTTTGGCCCGGCGACATTTCGGCCCGGCTACATTTTGGCCGCGACATTTTTTCCCGCGACATTTCGGTGGCGACATTTTGACCCCAAACCGAATTTTACCAATTCGATCTTTTCTATTTCGTTTAGAGAGTATTCACATGATCACTATTTCGTAAAGGAATATAGTTTAGGGAGTTTCAAATTATTCATCATTAACATCTTATGTCTAAAATCAATGAATAATTGTTGGTGGTATTTTAACTTGATTTTTTGAATACTTGATCACATGTGTGAAAACGAATAGTAACAAAGTTGCAAACACTAGTGCTACATTTTCTGCCAACTTTTGAAAATCTTCTTTTTTGCCGAAGATTTAATGACTGGATCAGCTTCACGATCTAAAGACCGATCCATCTTTACTCCATGCAACTTTCGAAGAACGATGCTTGTTGCGCAGAGACCGTCAGCACACGTTTAGAAGTTTGATTTTCTGAACTTAACAGTTTAGTTTTCATGCAGTTTATGGTTTTTTTTTTTTTTTTTTTTTTGCGCTTTTGGGATTAAAAATTTAAAAAAAAACAAAGAAAATCGTAATTTTTGGACCCGCTTTCGTAGCGTCGTAGTTTAAAGCTGTAATTCATAGAAACTGCGGTTTTTTCGTAGCAGTTGGCAGCTCTGACCTATTATATCACTCTGTGTTAAAACTATAATATGTGCCTGATTAGTATCATTTATTAAATTTGGAATATTCGCGAATTTAGTGAAATTTAAAATAAGTATTTTTTAAAGAATTTCGATGAAGTCGGTTAAAAGGCGGGACACTAGAAAGAAACTTTTACAATGTGGGAACACATAAAATTAGAAAAGTCAAATATTATTGGCAATCCCATCCTCCTCCTCAAATGTGATAAACCAAACATAAATCTTGGAAGGGAGTCTCCCTTCTATTTAAAACATTGTATTTTATCTCGTGCATTAATGTCGAATAAAAAATAAACACATAAAATTTTTACACTCATCGAATTTCGGCATTTCCTACTTAGTCGAAACAATAATTCTTGTCAAACCTCGGAATAGGAGGAAACGAGGCAAAAAACATCGGGTCGTCAGACACGGTAAATCGTAAACGACAATGACAACCACTGTAATAAAACATATTCCCGTGCTATTTTCTTACGAGACACGATTATGAGGCAGGAAAAAAAAAAAAAAAAACACTGCAACTTCGACTAAGAACTGACAGTGAACGTATGTATTATTCATGTGCATCCTGGAAATTTTATGGATCAAAACGTTTTTCTGAGATTAAATTTGGGATTCCAATTTGTTCTGAAGGCTCAAAAGAATCTAATAAAAATTAATCATAGGAAACATGGCTGAACGTGCAATAAAAATTTTCTTTTATGAATATCGGTAGGATTTCAGATAAAACCATCGATAGTTGTCATGACAACTACATAAACAAAACAGCGACGATTGCAAGTTCGATACAGGGAACTACATAGTATATAGTAGGGTTGTATTGTTAACGTTTTTCCTTTCTGGTTAAAAGTATTGTCAAATTGGCTTAATCATCGTTTCCACAACAGACACATTTCACTAGTGGAACATTGCGTTTGCTTTGATGGACCGGAAGGAACACCAATACTACAATAATGTAAAGTAGTATAACAAAAGAGAAAAAACTGAGCATCCCAATTTCTTAGTAAGTATATTACATTTAATGTTAATTTTTATCTTCTAGGGAAAAAAAGAGTATTTAATAAGAAGTCAAAACATGATTTTCGTCGTTTGTTTTCACTCTACTCACTTTCATGCCATAACCCTGCCCTCCATGTAAATACAAGTAAATGCATCAAATTTAAAGTAAAAATTAATTTTATCTATTACTAGTGGTACCCGCACGGCTTTGCCCGTAATGGAAAATTGAAGGGTGTTTCGGTTTGCCTGTATATTTACAAATGATGTATGGTGAATTTTCTCGCTAATTGGCTTGTGCCCATATTACGGTTCCACGTTATGATATGGACTCGTCCATCTTATGATATTTTTGTTCTTAAAATTGGAATAGAAAAAGAACCACATCGAATTTTCAAAAAATCGCTTTGAGGTGCACACCCCCATGCTACAAACTAACTTTGTACCAAATTTCATGAAAGTCGGCCGAACTGTCTAGGCGCTATGTGCGTCACAGAAATCCTGACAGACAGAGATCCGGACAGACAAAGATCCTGACAGACAGAGGGACTTTCAGATTTATTATTAGTAAAGAAAAAAAAAACAATTTCAACCACAGCATTCAATGGAAGCCAGGGGGGAGGTTCATAGCGCAGACTGCACCACTAAAATTTTAAAAGAGGTTGTAGATAAATTTTTTTCTCATTTGGAGGGGGGGGGAGGGGGTTATAACTCATTCAACAAAGCAATGACTTAATTAATCGGTAAGTGCTACATTTTATAGTTCACTAGCATTCCCGTACCCGGCATTGCTCGGGTAATGGAATTAGCAGGGGTTAACAGTGCTTGGTGCACCTAGTTTCGAAAATCCCCTACAATAATTACTTATTACCTATAACTTTTTCTAATTTGGGAAGGATCCCGGGGCCCCTGGACTCCTTACATATATGCCTTTGTCCTTAACCGATCTTTAACTGTTATTTACGATCCTTTTAAAGTATTGATTATCTTTGCAAACACAGGCCATCCACATTTTATTGATATACCTATGTTTAAGCAAGAACTTCTTTGTAGACAACATTTTTAGTTTTTTTTTCTGGTGCTAAAATTATTAAGCGGCTTGATGAACTGACTTTGGAGCAAGCTACATAACATTGGCCGTGTAAAAAAAAGTCCTCTCTTAAATCGGTCCCTGCTACTTTTAATGTCTGTCCTTGTGACTTATTAGTGGTTATTGCAAAGCAAACTTTAACAGGACTGCACTCTTCTAAATTCAAAAGGATAGTCCGCCTGTGATGATGTTCTTAAAAACTTCGTTTCTAGTTTTGAAAAAATGAAAGCAATAGACAGAAACATTATGATTTGACTTGAGAAAAGCCTCGAAGAACCACGTGAGAAACAAAAACAATATCTAATTTATAGTTCGCTATCGACCAAAAGTTGAGATGAAGTACTGAATAATGATTTGAATGGAGGAAAGCCTTCGAAAATAAGGGATTTGAATTCAATGACAGGTTTTAATTTCGCAGAAATTAAGAGGTTTTAATTAATTTCTCCCGAACTAATTGAGATTTCGAAAAATCCTTTCTTAGTGGTTACTTTCGTAATCATGCGGACATGCCTGCCAAATTTCAAGTCAAAACTTCAGCGGTTTCGGCTGTGCGTTGATATATATATATATATATATATATATATATATATATGTGTGTATATATATATATATATATATATATATATATATATATATATATATATATATATATATATATATATATATATATATATATATGTTATCTCAGGACATTGATTTTTATGTATTAAGATAAGTTCAGTTTAAAGGTCCTTTTACATCTTACTACTATTATATATGCGAAAGTTTGTCTCTATGGATGTTTATTACTCTTTCACGCAAAAACTACTGAACGGATTTTGATGAAACTTTACAATAATATAGCTTATGCATCAGAATAACACATAGGGTAGTTTTCGTCCTGTTATGCGGCGCAAAACCCCCTTAGGGGAGCAATAAAATACAATTTTCGTATAAATTCTCTAATATAGGGATGAAAAAATACTTGCACATATTTACATTATATGTCCATCGAAAGCTCTGATTTTTCTGCTGAAGATGGCACCTATTCGAAATTTCTAAGTAGAATAAAAAACGAGTAATGAGCTTTTTAGTTCCATGTTCGAAGGCTTTCCTAAACTCAATACAGTATTTAGTGTATCATCTCAACTCCCTGTCGATAGCGACAATTGTTGTATTGTTGACTATCTTTGCCTTTCGTGACTGTTCAAGGCTTTTCTCAAGTCAAATCTTGAAGTAAGATTTTTGCACAAGATTGGCAAATAATATATGATTTGGCTGATCATTTTTCATTTAAACGGAACTTTAATGTAATTAATGGTTTTTATTATTATTTATGCTGATTGAACACTTACTCATTATCCAATCAACTAGCAGATCGCCAAAATTTTTGCAGAAAGATTTCCGTAGCGGAATTTGGCAGTTTTTTTCAACGTCGCTGTTTTTGAAGCCGAAGACTACGTCATAATGTTTCTCAGCTTTCACCATGTAAACAAAATATCGCCAATCAAAGAATCTTTAAAAAACTTTCTTTACTGTGTTAAATAATCAGCAACTAAATTAGGCAAATCCATAAACAGCACAAAAATTTCCATTAATTTTCCTTTTTGCACAATTTCAAACAATCGCCAAATTTTACTACTTATTTTGGAAACATTTCGGATGAAACACTTTAGCACCATTTTATGGTGACCAAAAGTATCTCAGCACCTGGCGATAATATCTTTGTAACGAAAATTAATATCATATCGTTTTACAAAGTAAGGAAAGGAGGAGGGAGCATCATCGAAGGTATCCCAAAACGATTCTCGCAAATTCGGTAAAATCGCACCAAGAGCCCACAATGATTGAAATTTCCAAAAATAACTAGAGCAAGTATAAGGGGATTACGAGCAACTTCAATAGCAATACAGAGAAGGTTTTAGACTCCATGTTAAAAAAAAAGTATCAACAAACTAATCTTTCTAAACATGAGAAGAATAATTTCATGTTTTGGAAATTTGTATATGCTTAAATATAGTGCTTTCGTTTCTAAACCAATATTATTTTGATCTTAATACTTATTTCTATTTTACTTTTATGGGTAAGGAAGAAACTCGATTTTTAATCGCGTCAAAAAGATGTGTATTAAATTCTTTCACTTAAACCAGAAAACAAAAGCAAATAACGATTTTTTCTCATAATTGTTACTGACCCAGGCAACGCCGGGTATTTTTGCTAGTAATGAATAAACAAACATTAAATCTGAAAAACGTTTTAGACCAAAATACGGTTTCATCTCAACGAAATTGCTGAACTTTTTTAAGCGCAATTTATATCCATGTATGGGCATCTATTGTATTATTTACATACGCGAAAAAGATAAAAGCAAGTATTTTTTCCCCCTGTAGGAGAAACTGTTTTAATTTCGAATACGAGAATTTGCATCGATTGAATTGATGATGTAACTCCCATGAAGCAAAGCAGCAAATAATACTTATCAAACTCTTAACTTTTTTTTTTTTTTTTTTTGAGTAAGAGATGAAGTTTAGAGAGTAAAAGTATCTTGCCAGGTAAATAGAGAAAATGAATTTTTAAAAAAGAGAAAATGTTTCCATCTATTGAGTTTTTACATAAAACGAATTTGTTATGACATGAATAATGCTTAAGGAGGTTGTAGTAGTTGTCTAAAATGACTGACAGTTGTATTGATTTGTCAATAAAATGATGTAGAAGGGAGAGAGAGAGAGAGAGAGAGCGATTTTTTGGATTTTCAGTTTCAGTTTTGCTTTCGAAATTGTTTCATTAGTGGCGCCATCTTTTGGCACATAGTCATCGACGTATAGAAATTAGACTTCCATGAATTACAGTTTCAAAATTTTAAAATATGAAGAAATGTCAAATAAAGGGGAAAAAGAGGGAATTCAAAAAATTTTTCAAGTGAAAATGAATAAATCATTCACGCTACATGAAAGATGATTTTTATATCTTCTTTATTCAGTTAGCAATTTGTTTAAATTTCCGTTGCACATTTTTTTTTAATTTCTACTTTAATTTCGAATATGCTTTCAATGTGCTATTGCACATTGAAAGCACAAGCAAAACGAAAAAACAAAATTTATTACAATTTTATAACTGTTAATATCGCCTAAATTGTTATTTTTCTTTTTTCTTTTAACTTTTTTTTTTATACATGAGGCAGAGAGGGATGAAAGTGACAGAATAAAAAATTTGGAGATAACCAGTACAAATGGTAAGGGAACCCCTCCTCTGTCTTGCGGCAAGAGATGGTACTTGTAGCTCTGGTACATGCTTCCATACAGCATGATTTAAAAGGAAAAGAAAATCAGTGAAAGTCTATCTAGGATCTGAACTTTAAATGCATACTACTCGAAACTTTAAAAAGTCCACTTGCATCCCTTTCCTTCTCACTGCCACATAAATAGACTGAAAAAGCTTTCGAATGATTTGAAAAGTAAATTATTTAATAAATAAATGTCTCCTTCGAATAATTATTCATTGGCATTCATATAAAAGCTTTACATTGTACAGTCGAGTCTCGAAAATCCGAGTCTCGAAAGTTCGAGGTTCTGCTTAGTTTGAGGGGCTGATTGAATGTGTTCAGTAACATTTTTTAGTTCCAAAAAGAACAATTTTTTGTTAGAAGGAAAAAAGAACGATTTTTATTAAAATCTGAAAATAGAAATCTTTCGCTACTGTTAACCCTTTTAAACTGCATATAGTAAATAATAAAAAAATACATTGATAGGAAGGTGACAACACTCCCTAAGTGACACGTAATATTCACTGACTACAAAATGTGGATAAAGAGATGCCTTGGAGATAATAACTTGATACGTAAAGTTTACATTAATGTGCTACAAAGAACGTCTAAACAGGCCTTTTGGAATAACTGATTGGAGTCACAACAGGTTTGTAACTCGTCGAAATGGATTCGGGCACTGTCAAAATGAATGTTTAGTTGCCTGTAAATTTGCAGACATAAATATGTATAGACGTCGTGAAATTTTTTTTTTTTTAAATCAAAATTCGTTCAGAGGTAATTAAAAAGGGAAATTTGTGTTGACATTTTAGTGATAAATTTTTCGCGAAGACAAAACCTTTTTTTCTTTGTGCGAGGACGCAAAAGGTGCTCCTCTTAATGTCATCCAATAGAGTAAAATTTTAATCTGGAAGAATTTTCCGGATAATCCGAGTTTTCAATAATCTGAGGTGGCTTGAGTCCCAGTTACCTCGGATTTTCGAGATTCTACTGTACTTTTATCTTACGTTATTTATGATGATTTCGCGCTCATTTCAACAAACTTCATGATAAGCAGCATACTTAGGTCTATCTTTTTGAGTTAGATAATTTTTGCATAAAAAGTTTTTCTAGAAAAAGAAACTATCTTTTTTTCTTAAGATAGTTCTATAAACTCCACTTTAATTATTCTGCCCTAAATTCATTATCTCAAAAGCAGATGGTATATTAATTTTTATACGTCACTAGAATTAAGACATTGAAGGGGTAGAAAATTTTATAGTAAAAGAACAAAGCATTGAGAAAGAAAATGCTCATAAATTTTTCCTTTTCAGCTTACTAACAAACAAATCTTGGTATGAATACAGTGCATTTTCCTTGATAAAATGTTCACATCGAAAGCAAGTACTAATTAGGAACCCAAAACAACTTTAAGCATAATTGACTTCCCCATTGCGCATTCTTAAATATAGCCGAATCTGCATAACAAAGAACAGTTAAGAATACCCTTATACATAGCAACTTCAAATCTTTTAATGTGTTACCTTTATTTCTTTTGAAACTTAAATAAGCTTCAGAGGATAAAAGAATATTATTATGGTTAATTGGCATTCTTTCGCCCAAAAATATTGAGAGACACAAAGGCAAAGACGGTCGCTCCGTTTTCGTTCATCACATTCCAAGCGAAATGGCAAGGTATTCATTTCTTTCATGGAATCATTATCGGTGGATGACAACATCGTTGCCAGCGGGAAATTCCCAATTAATGGGCTGAAGTAAAGAGCTTAATATAAAAACTAGACTACAACATTCCAGCGACCTTTTCTGTAATGGTTATCGTGTTCATTTATGCTTTATATACAAAAATATTTTTAGCAAATTAAAAGAAAATATTAGCTTGAGGCATCGATAATTTTGACTATAGAGGATGCTTGTTAGCATTCAAATTATTGTCATTCTAAAGACTGAAGCTTAATGTGTTGTCCCCAAACCCCAGAAAAAAGAGAAAAAAAGAAGTAGTCAGGTAGAATAAATAGAAATTAAGAAGATAAGCTCCGAATGGGGTTGTTTCCATCAGTCAAAAGTACTACTTATAGTCACTAAGTAGATAGAATTAGCAAAAGAAGAAAAAAATAGATTGGAGCGAGGAAAATCTTTTATTTTCAAAACTTTTAATTTTGAATTAATATTTCAAAATGTCCAATTTTTCAAATAAGGTGTGGTTTTTATGGCGTCACAAGGGAGGAATTTTGGCGCGCTGAATGCTTACGCTTGCTGTCTACCGCGTTTCCAGGTTATGATAATTCAGAAGCGAATTAAATATTGCGCTCTATGCTTGCTGCCCACTATATCGTTTCCACTACTTATGAGTAAAGAAGTGAATTAAATATTGCGCTCTGCGCTAATGGCAACAGTGAAAGCAGTTCATCATTTTGATGTCATGCGCAGAAGCGTAAAAAATGTAATTGAGTCTGTGCACCGATTTAAATAATTGTTTTTTAAAATAGTAAACTTTGTCGAATTATTTAAAAAAATGGTTAAATCCTATGTTTTTAAACATGCTCTTTCAGAAAAAAAAAATGCTTTTAAATTTTCAGAAACTTCCCCATTAGGACCATGGGTAGTTCAAATTTTCAAATTGTCCGGATTTTCGAAAATGCTGTTTAGGAAAACAGTGCCATTTAATCAAATAAAAAAGTTAACAATATGTATGTCATACAATGCTGTTTTAACGGCTAAAAATGTGAAATTGCATTTTATGACAGAAATTAACTCTCATTGTTTACTGAAGAAGAATGAAAAATGTTGATCAAAATTTCATGTGAGTGCGTTCGGATTTTTGACGTTTGGAATTTTTGACAGTCGGATTTTTGACGTTCTACTGTACGCTAAATCCATAATCTAAAAAGGTGTTTCTCAACCTTTTTAACCCGCGGACCGGCTGGAGCTTAAAAAAAAAAAAAAAATACGGATCAATTTTTTGACTACCGTTGAAAAAAGAATTTTTTACAGACCGGTGAGGTTTTCCCTCTTTTTTTTCTCACTTACTTTTTTTTGCAAAAAAAAAAAAAAAAATTGACTCAGGGATCGTTAAACACTAGTAAAAAGAAAAAAGAAAAAAAAAAAAAACGAAAGGCTGACTTTCCCCCCTTTTTTACAAAATAATAATAACAATAATAAATGAATTAGTAAATACATAAATTAAACTTGACTTGATTTTGAAGAAGTACATAAAATATTTAAATAAGATAAGTAATTATTGTAACAATTTTACATAAATAATAAACATCGGTGAAAAATCATAGATAAGTAAAAAATTAATAACAAAATTCACCTAAATGATGATGTATATGATATTATTTTTATCGTGTTTTCTGCCCCCCCCCCCCTTTTTTTTCGAGTAGGACATTTTTTAAACAACAAAACCGCTGCCGGCAAAAACCGCTGCCGGTCCGCGGACATAGGTTGAGAATCGCTGACCAAAACTAAGCCTTTTAAAAATTTTATTTATTTGTTTTTTAAAACGCAAAATTAGCAGTTGTCTAAAACAGCAAAAATGAACTAAAACAAAAGAAAGAGTTATTTTTGCTTATTTTTTTGCCTCCAGTCAAATCCAAGCAGAAGAAAAAAACAAACACCAGAATGAAAAGTAAAAAATAAGCTGGGCATTTATATTTTTCTGCTGTTCTGGGAAAGGAATCGATGTAGCATCAGGAAATGCAATTCTTGCTCGGAAAGAATTGTTTGTTCTTTCCGCAAAAGTTGATTTATTGGCTTACGGGACAGAATAAGAAAAGACGCATACGAAAATCCAACTATTCTACAGGATGAAACTTTTTTTTTTCTTTCCTTTTTTAAAAGTTTACACAGAAGGATTCTAAGGGATTTAAACAGAACGAAATCGAAGCTCAGAATAAATAAAGATTAGAAGTTAAGCCTCTTGCGCAGGAGTCATTTGATATATTGTTTACTAACATATTATCTAGTATTTTTAAAGAAATATGTCTATCACTAAAGTCGATGTAATGAACATTCAAGAATTCCTCTATTTAACGATTTTTTTTTTGATGTTGAATGCAACTTAAAGAACTTGAACATTAAAAATTACAATAAAAACTAATCCACTGGAAGCACCTGTCTTTGATTTTCGGAAAGAGTAATATTAGACTGCCGGGTTTGATTTGTCTATCTAATAGTTTGTCAAATGAAGTATAAAGAAACTGATCATTTGGCCGTACGCTTTAAAACGGCTAAACAAAGAAAACGCAAAAATAAATAAATAAATGAACGATATCCTCATATAGACATTACTATACAATAGCCAATTCACTGATCGAGTAACGCTGACGTCATCAACAATGAAACTCGTCATAGCATGATAATTTGATAATATTTTCTGGCAATGTTTGACATGCAGGGAAATGCTTTATTTTGACAAATCTAAATTGGATTCGGGAAATTAACTGTTTTACTGGTAAGACTAACTTTAGGAGAATGAAAAAACGAAAAAGTAGTCAACAATGAACACTATCGACTGGAGTTTAGGGTTAATCTATATTGGAGTTAGGGTTAAAATGTCAACTATCAAAATGTCACCAAAAAGGCAATTGCTTCGTTCAAATGACAAATGAAGAAGCAATTTTCACCCGTCATACCTTGACGGGCGATTTTCTAGTTTTAAAAATACTATAGGAAAATTTTGACTACATTTTTTTCAATTTGCTCTTTAGGATATTTTACTTATAGAAAGCAAGAAAATATTTTCTTCGGAAATAATATTTAAAAATGCAAATCAAAATCAAAGGAAAAAAAAAACTTGCATTCAAAAGATGAATTCAATCTAATGACAAACAGAAAACGGGGGAATTTTCCTTCAGATCAAAAGCAAAGACAACATCAGAGTAGTAGTTACGAAAATATTTTGTTCCTGGTGAACTGGAGACTCGGCTCACAATACATTTTTTTTTTCTAATCAGATAAAAAGATTTATCTTCCTCTCACATCTATCTTATGTTTTTTCTCCTTCAATTCAGTTTCAAAGCGAAATTCAAATGAATTAAACAAGACAAATGAGGCAGTGAGAAGCAAAGGGATGTAAGTGACAAAAATAAAAAAATGGAGATAACCAGTACAAATATAGTAGATGAACTTCTCCTATGTCTTGGGGCAAGAGATGGTACTCTAGCCAAGCCTAGCATCTTGGGTAGAGAGAGTAGCTCTAGTAGTTGCTGCTACACAGCATGATTTAGAAAAAAAAAAAAAAAAATTAATGATATCCTACCTAGGATCTTTAAACGTGTTTCACTCAAAACTAGAAAATACCCATTTACATCCCTTTGCTTCTCATTGCCTCAAATGAACAGGCTCATAAAAACATTCGCATTCACTTTTGACAAAAATAGAGAAAAGAATAGACATGAAAGCATACCACTCAGTGTGTTCTACTAAAACTCAGCTTTAGGTCACTTAATTTAAGCAGTCAATGGCAAAATCATAACATAGTGGAAAAATATATGTTATGATTGCAAATCAGCATAGCTGATTATTTTACTCAGATCATAATTCAGATCAGAAAATAATAATAATAATAATAATTTTTTTTTTTTTTTTTTGAAATACCGAGAGACGTTAGTGTGTGTGTATGTGCGTTTTTTGTTTTCCAGTTCTTGACTACAAATTTTTTATTTCAAAGAAATGTTCGACTTCCCGAAAAATATTGTGGTTACGATTATTTTCAACTACGTTCTATGTATGAAGGTTTACTTAATGCATTGACATGTAAGTCTATTTTCGCCCAGGCGCAAAAAGGCAGGAATTTAAGTTTGACGTGTATATGTGCGTATCAGTAGATGAACCGATTATTTTTAGAAGGAGGGAGGGGGACTTAGCTCCCTCAATGCTTAGCTGCTAATGCTACTTCAGGCACAACTCTGAAGCATATGGTACATTACAAGAATTGAAAGCTCAGAGTTCTCTGGGGTCATATTCAAAACATTGCTGAGGGGGGGGGGAGAATTAACAAGATCCAAATTTAAACATTGGCTTTGTCACCACGGCAACAGTTAAGTTTAGGGGAGGGGGCATCTTAATTAAAACAGAAAGACGTTTGTGCCCGTGTAATAAAAGTGACTGCAACCCAACATTTGCATATTCTATCTAAGCGCGTTTGCTAAACCTTTTTTTCTAATAAAGAAAATTATACGAGACTTAATTTCATTCTATTCCAGAAATTTTCTCATTTTCTTTTTTCATTTCACTTTAAATGAATTGATAAGAATAACTCCCCTCCTCCCATCTTTTTTGCAGTGAATGTTAAAAAAAAACCCTTTTCAAAGGAGAAGCAGTTTCAATTTTTTGAGATCTTAAATTCAAGAAATAAATTATCAGCTGTTCCATTAGCAATTAAATCAAAATTCTTCGAACGGATGTTTCAATTAGAAGTTATGTTAATTAGTCTCTAGCGAATTTTTAAAAGGTGTATGATTAAACGACGAATAAAACGCAACACAGAAATACATGCGTTAATTAACGCCGAGCGTATACAGCAAACGAATACTTGAACAATTATTTTTTCTTCATCATTTAAAATGTTTAATAAATTGCATGTGAAAATAATAAGCATTTTGACACCAGAATAATTAACGCTATCGCTTTAAAATAATTATTTTATTTAGTTATTAGAAAAATGTATATAATCAAAAAGCAAGTGAAATAGCGGAATGCTAAATCAATTAATTATTAGAAAAATACATATTTTAACGATTGAAAAAATGTTAATAGTATTAAGACAAATCGTCAGCATAAGAAAATGTGTCACGACAGTTTAAGATACTAAAATAAGTAAATAACAACTTCATAGAGACGAATTACAAGCAAAAAAAAAATGTTCGAATACATTTTGAAGTTCGCTGTAATTGCAGTCCTTAAGTTTAAATTCTTTATTTTACTCTCAGAACAATTATTTTAATTGTTTTCCGCTCAATTTGTTCCCTTTATAAAATAAATGAGATTTTACTAAGATAATATTTTTAGTACTTCTATGGAGTTTGCTTTTTAAGTCATTGAAAATTTTAGAGAAAATTTCAAACATCCAACTATGAAGTTGAGCTCCTCTACGACTAAATATCTATGGAAATCTCGAAATCAAAGAACTTGATTCCTTTCATTTGAAAATTTAACTTTATCGGAAACTTGTCAAAATATCGATCATTCTTCGGAATCGGCACATTCATAAAGTTCAATTGATAATCTAAAGTCGTCTTCTCCGTCAACATTGTCCATAGCTTCGGATTCCAAGCTTATCAACGACGATTCATTAGAAATTGAAATTTAAAAAAAAAAGTTGTAGGAGACATGTGATTCGAGTACACGAGTTCCAGAATTTTTTATATAGCTGCCAACATTGAGAGATAGAAATTGGGGAGACTGAACAAATAAATTTAGCAATGAAACGTTGAATGTAAAAAGAACTTTTTTAAGATTATAAACAGAGATTTTGTTAAATTAAAACAATATAGTGCCGAGATTCGGTGTTCAAAATCTGGTAGGAACCAAAATTCGGAAATTAAAGCATTTTTCCTTTTACGAAGTTAAAAAAATAAATAAAATGAAATAAAATAAAATAAACTTTCAAATCTTGAGGCCTCCTCCACACTAGGCAACTTAACTGAATCAAATTTCGAACGGGCAGTTAACAGAATGTAACCAAGCAGAAAAGTGAAAGAATCGCGAAGCACCCTTCACGCGACAGTAAACTCGTCAGGCACGCCAGGCACATGTGCCGTTACCATTCTCATCCCGATAAGTTGAGGCAACTCATGAAGACATTCGCTCCACACACCAGTAAACTAGTCGAGTAAGCTCAGTTCAGTTTTAACAGCGTTGTGAAGCAAATGTTCGAAAAAATTCGGCTTATTAGAAGATAAGTTTATTCAACTAATTTGCTTCGTGTGAAGACAGCAGAAAACGCCAGTCAACTGGTTGACAGGCAACATTTTCGAAAAGATGATTCAACTAACCAGCCTGGTTTTGAAAAAAAAGAGGGAGGGGGGAGATGAGAGAGGCAAACGATTCTTTACTCTTTTCGTGATTAAAAAAAAAAAAAAAAAAAAAAAAAATTCTTGCAGCAGGTAAAAATCCGAATTAACGTCAGAGTAAAATCATGAATGTTTACCGCATTTTTGGGGGGAAATGAAAGTTTAAGAAATAAAATAAACATGTTTCAAAAACGAACGGACAGGTACGACTCTTTTATACTAGTGCATGAAAAGGCTACATTCTTACCATCGCGATCGACAATCGTTTACCGTTGGTTAATTTTCCAAAATTCTAATCACAAAAATTCTCTTTTTATGAGAATTTCGCAGTTTTGATGAAAATTTGGGAGATATTTCTTCATTGGGCGCAATTCAGGAGAAGGCAAAATTCATGAATCTACCGAACGAATCAAGAGAGCTGGCAGCTATGATATACGACAGTGGTGCCCAACCTACGGCCCGCGGAACAAATGTGGAAAGTGAAACTGATCCACGTGGCCCGTCGTTGTGTTCAGTGTTGTGCAACGAAAACTATATTCTGAAGTCTTCCAAAACTACTGATCATCTTCATTCGATGTTATGAATGATTGTTGCAAATTTGAAGTCAACTAGTCACAAATCGGTTTCTAAAATACAGACCCGAAGTTCGTGTCAGTAAAATAAGCATGCAGTGATGATGAGTGATTTTTGGCTCTTGTTTTCCCAAGCTATCTAAAAAAATTTAAATAATATACTTGAATTTAATACTTGTTCTGGCCTGCGGGATTCACCTTTATGTGAGATGCGGCCTGCAGGATAAAAAAAAAGAGGGGTGGGGGTGGGGGGTTGTGTACCATTGATATACGGTATGCATTTTCTTGGTTAACTGGAATATCGAAAAAGAAAAAAGAAAAAAGTGATTTTTCTCTACTTACTGCAAACCTGGAGGGCGTGGTTGTGTCCATGGTCCTGATGCCCAGCACCGGCGTTGCCGGGGCGCTCCCTCTCCGATCCGAGCAAGCCTTTTCATAGGACGTCTCTGCAGAAAGAAAAACAAAATTTGTCAGAAAAACTAACCAATCCATTTCATAATACGAAATTTTTAAGATTAATTACAAATTATGATTAATTTGTTGTAATCTGGCTAAATTTGGCGTTAATGCCATTATCTTTCACCTAAAACTTTCTTAGTAATGTAACCTGTAAATAGTTTCTTGTAATGAATAAACAACTCCCTTACATTCGAATGAAGTATATGGTCCCTCCATTTCTGAAGGATAAGATTTGTGAATGAATAAAAAGAAAATGAAGTGAAACTTCGGGATTCACGTGGAATGTTTGAGAGCTTTCTTTCGAGATTTATAAATAGCCACGGCCGGCGGCGGGGTCAGTTAGTCTCGTTTTAGTCGTTGCTCTGGAAAGTGTGTATTAGTCTTTGCGCTGTGTTTTTGCTTATTTTGATGTAAATACGTGTGTCACCGTTGAGTTTACGGTGTTAATTGATATTTGCCTAATTGCTATGGTTAATTTAGCAGTTGCTAACGATATTTCTTGTACATAGTTGTAAATAAACCTCCTGCGTTTTTTCAAGAACTGTGTCGTCATTTAAAGAATTTCTTGAAGTGGCTGGACTCGTAACGTTACTATTATTAGTTTATTTTCCTAAGAAAAACCTACTTTTAAGTACAGATTATAATTTTCAGTAGGTAACTCGCAATCATTTTATCCTATTTCATTTTCGCTTGACAAAGACACGTTCATTTATCAAATAACAATGTAATTTTACTTATAATTAAAAATAAGTCTTAATAAAACAGTTTAAAAAGATTATCATTTACTACGGAACAAAAAAAGTGATCGCTAAGACCAAAACTATACATACATACACAACAAAGTTGACGGTGCTAAATTTGAATTTTTTACACAGCTAAATCTCATTTTTAAAATATTTCAAAACGTTTTTAAATTAAATACATTGGAACTATTCGTTCGCAAGCGAAGAAATATAAATATAATCAAAAACGGGGTCGTTAAAACGAGCATAAAAGAATAACAATAAGACTTAATATTGTCACGTAAACGGAATTAAGACAAACCATGTTACCAACGTTCTTAACACTGAAAGAAAATTATTACCATTTTTTTTCACAACATTTTCCAATTTTCTGTAGTTCTTAGAAAGCCTAGTGTACGATCTTTGAAGAACCTCCATTTAACGTGGTATTATTGGAAACTAAAGTGGCATCATGTTTCGCGTTCGGCTGAAACTTTTAAATGTCCTGAAAAGTTCAGCACCCATCGCTACTTCCCGTCAAAAGAGAAATGCTACAAATGCCATATGTCGAATTCAGCTGTGATCCGTGGCATATGCTAGGCGGCATGCGCCCCCGTTTTAAGAAGACTTTCAGAAAGTTTTCGGTGGCCTCCCCAGCCGAAGGCTTTCCATTAATCTCCGACATTGGAAGTTTCTCACCTACTTATGGCAATACGGAATAAGCATAAGAGCCAAGTTTGCTGAATAAGAGTCTGTTAAGGTATTATTTTTAAAAAGTCAGTTCCGAAGCTTTTTTATCAACTGGTATTGGTTAATGAAAAGAAATAAAATGAAGCTTCATAGTAAAAAAAAATAAATAAATAGACGAGTAAAAATAAAAAATTGGTAAATTAAAAAAGTTTTTGCAACCAAAAATTGCAGCCAGATTTGGAAACATAATTTTTCTTTTAGATACGTTCTCTCTCACTTGTTTTTCTTTTTTTTAAATTTTAATGCTCTATAGTTGATCACTCTGTTTTCCTAAATGTGCGCAGTTGCAATATTAAAAGAAAGATGCTGTTTAAAATTGTATTATTAAAAAAAAACTATTTGTTTTAAAGCTGAAAAAAACGAAAAAAGGGAATTTTAATTGAATTCTTTTGAATAACTTTAAATTAGAAACTCAGAAGTTAAATATCATTTATAGAATAATTTTTAAATGAATGATTTTTTTATTTTTTTTTATTTTGAAAAGAAATAACCTTAAACACACACCAGTCTTACACACATAGATAAATAAATTTTATTTTTATAAGTCAAAATATTTTCAGAGATATACAATACAACTTTAACATAAGTTTTATTGAGATTAACACATCACTTAGACTGATTATTACAACTTTTTATGGAGTTGAATTTTCAACAAACGAATTTATTCTTTTATTTTCTCCTTCCCCCCCCCCCTCAGTTTTTTCTCTCTCTCTTACTCTCAAAATATAGGGAGCTATATAGACATAACTGACATCTAACAGTTCCATTTCCTCATTCATCAATCCATTAATCATTCTACAATCAATTTGATTTAAAAATGGAACTGATTTTAACTTCACTGCGATTAAAGGAAGACATGCATATTTATTGTTTATCTACAGAAAATAGTTTTTACATTCAATAAAATGACGCTTTCTAACTGATAAATATTATTTAGTATCAAAACAAACCTATTCAATAAATGTTTACACACTTTATAATTGTAAAAAAACTAATTCACAGGAAAAATAAGACCTCAATCTGAAAAAAAGGAACACACTTATCAACTTAGTATGCAACCGAAAACATAAAATTGACTTGTTTGTTGTTGCTTGGTATGACTGATAACACAAAATCATCGTCCCGACCCGACCTCAATGAGAAGAAAGCTACCAGAGACTAACAGCAGCACTCCTTCAACGTCATCACGCAGTACTTCATTTTCAATGAAAAAAATATAGCTAACATTAACTCAACGTCCGACGGTTAAATAAAGCAGATGAACAGTTTAGGGGAAAAAAACCAGTTTCCTTCAATAGAAGAAATCGCATCAGTGAAACGAGATGCCCGTTAAGAATTATTACCAATCATGAAAGACGTTATATTTCTTTCCTCTTGACTGCTTGATCTAGCCCAATCAGCGATAAGAGCATTTTTTTATCTAAAAAAACGGACACGTTTAGAAATGCAGTTAATTAAGCGAAACGCCCACTTCACTTCACTTGATATTTGAGCAAGAAATAAACAAATAATAATAATAAAAAAAAAGAATAACATGCTCTGCTAGAAGGCTCGAAAAGAATGAAATTGGGGACAAAAAAGAAAGAGAGTTTTTTTTTTTAAATCAGTCATTTAATTTTAAATTAAATATTTAAAGAAGAAGAAAAAGTTTTTTCCAAACAAAACCTGTTTATCAATTGTTAGAGATGAAGTTCTTTATTCTATTTGACACCTGATTTGGAGTGCGTTCTGAGTAAAGAAGGTAGCTCATTAGTATAAAATTTAAACGAAAACTCGTTCTTCTTATGCGGAATGCCGTGAAATTATACGCTGCAATTGTAGCTGATTTCCGTTACATTTTTTGACTTCTTTTTTAGTTCGACGCAAGGATTTATCTTAACTCTTAATTAATTTCAGACTACATGATTCATAACAACTATTTCTCTTAAAGAAAAAAAAAAGAATACGACAAGAATGTACATTGAATTATCTTTGAGATGAAATACGTAATTAAAAGAAGTTCTATTAGTCATTTCAACAGATTTTCTTCTTTAATGAAACGGGGGGGGGGGGGGATATCAAAAGTTCGTTTTTTTTAAAGAAAAAGTGCCACACATAAAACTGCAACTGATTTTAATTGCTTCATATGGAAAAAATATTCAGCAAATCTTTCGGTCAAAGTTAAAATGTCCCCCACACCCCTCCTTTTCATTAAGCTACTTTCGAAAATATTAAATGAAAGATAATAATCCTTACAATAACCCTACGTCAAGTAGTAGCTAATATCAGTCATCTTGTTAAATTCATATTCAATGTAAAAACATATTTTATTTGTTACGTTAAAAATTGACAACTATTTTACGCAAAAGCAATCCGAGTTGTTTAATTAACAGAAGTGCCGTAGTTGGAAAATGCATTTGGAGGAACTCACCAAAAAAAAAAAAAAAAAAAGGGTGGTTCGAAACCAATTTATATTACATTTAAATTACTTTTACAATAAAAATCAGCATTTGGGCACCCCCACCCCAACTACTTTTAATCAATCCCTGCATTGATTAAAAGGCATGCAAAGTAATCAAGTGCAAAACCAACAAAACATTTGTCACTCGAGCAAAGGTCCTAACGAGCATAGCAGAAAATTTTATAACGTCACATATGTAATTATCAGATTATTGTTTAAAAAATATTTGAATATATTGCTTATTAATTACGTAATGTAAAAGCCTGACGTGAGAGTAGATCGCTAACCAAGAACAATAGTGGCACAGATCCAAAAGTCAAATTTTCGAATGTTTAGGGAGGTTCAAGAAGCCATTATTTACAAAAAAAATCAAAGAGAAATGTTTGTTTTGGAAGCGTTATGAATATAAGAGACCGAAATATTCACAACTAACGTATTGTTGACAGCCACATAACTGTCATAACTGATTATTTTTACAAAATTAATTTCTTCACCCTGTCTTAAAATTTTCTGAAAAAATTCCTTATTCGGCAAATTTTGTCTGATGATTCGGTAAAATTATTATCATTTGGCGACATTTGGAGCTCCATTCGGCAAAATTTGAAGTTCCATTTGGAAAATTGAGAATTTTTGCCCTCCAAAAAATTTGAATTCGGGGCGCCCTTGTATGAACGGAACAACGTTTATCGATTATAAATCACAAATGGTCTTGCGAATTCTTCTTGAGCCTTCTTCTGATGTCGACCAATTCGAATTTCCTTGAATTTTTCCGATCACCTGACCACGCAATAAAAAATACTTAAAAACATGCTTCAAAATATTGAACAAAAGCTCCCAATTTTGAATACCTAAAACAAAATATATATATAAAAAAAAGAAACTATTTCATGGTTGACTACCCAAGAGGATTGATTACAATAGAAAGTGTAAAAAATGAAAAGAAGTTTGAATGATTATAAAAATGTGAACAGAGAATCATATTTCAAACGAGGTAAAAAAAAATCTCTTTCTTAGAGTGCAAATTGAAGGCTGTGCACGCAATATTAGGTAAGAAAACTGGGAGGGAATCGCAGTCAATTGCACAGGTGCAGTTACAGAGAGAGAGGAATGCAAAGGAAAAAGCTGTGACATGAAAACGAGTTGGTTAAATGCTGCACGCGACATGGCCGGTTCAAGGATATCGATAGTGACGCATGTCATCGTTATCGATTCATCATCATCTTGATGAGAAATCCAAGGTTAGATACTGTCTCTAAAATTGAATGAAAATACATCAAATAAAAAAGGGAGGAGTTGAATATTTTTATTGTTGAGAAAGGGAGGGTAAATGAGGGTTTCATTCCCCCCTCTTCCTGTTGGGAATGAACTTTACGTAAGAAAAAACGACCCTTCTGTATCATATCATAATAGAAAGCGGATGTCGAGACGGATATTACAATTGGATAGTGGCTTTATAGTCTCAATTAGATTTTCCTCTCATACTCGAACATTACTTAATTCGTTTTTGGTAACATTTCTTTTATCCATCTCCTCATCAGAATGCAATGAATACATGTTGTGATGTTGTAAAAAATTCTTTTTTTCATTGATTTCATAACAGAAAATAATGTTTTCCCCTTCTTTTGAATGAAGCTTGGCACTAAACGTAACAATGAATCATATCACAAAACTGTACAAAAATTTGTATCAGGAATCTCCAAATTACGACCCGCGGGACACATCGGGCCAGAAAAAAATTAACAACTGAAAAAAAAAATTTGTTTTTTAATTATATTTCCTTTTAAACATTAAAAAAAAAACAAAGCCCAGAAAAATTTCAAAAAACACCATTTGAAATACAAACCTAAACGTACCGGGGGGGGGGGGGGGCTAGCGGTAACTAGACCATTTGAATTGAAATATTGCTGGATGGTTGGCCCGCCAAGTCTCCGAAAATATTCAATGTGGCCTCGATTTAGAGTTCATTACGAAAACCGTACATGTTGTTTTCTTACCGAGTACATTGCACTGCTCACAAACTAAGATACAGGATAAGAACGGCGCGTCGCGTTGTTCTACTAGTACAGTAGTTCCCAAACGTTTTTGTTCAGTGGAACCCATGTCATTTTTTTTCTGTCTTCTGCGGGCCCTCTACTACCTAGGACTTCTCAGAAAATTAGTTTCGTAGCGTCATATTTATTTCGAGGGCTCTAAGACAAAGTGAATCAAATGATAAAGTTTCGCCTAAGACGTTCTAAAATCACCAGATGAAAGCAGAAAATATGGAATTGCCACGAGATTAATTAGAAATGTACCTAACAGTGCGAAAGGTTGCACTAAGGGTTGCGGAATACTTGCCTGAAATTGAATATTAAAACAATCAGTACATTTTTGATACCTGGCTAAGAGTTGCAGCTTGATAGTTTTCAGCGGAGTGGAATGGAAGAAAATTTAACGTTTTCCCTCATATTCTTATATTATTAGTTAAAACACAGATGCGTTGCAGCTAGCGGACGCGGTCTTGAAGACACACGGAGCCATTTAATTGTCCATGGACACGACAAAAAAAAAAAAAAAATAGTTAAAACAGCACAAAATGCAAATTTGGTAAAATTACTACATAAAATAAGTGTACAAAACGAATAAGAGAAAAAGAAAGAAAAAAAGTTTTAATGACAAGTAATACTGAGAAACAATTTTGATAATTTGAGCAATAGAAGTCAAGGTTGGATTCAGCATTCATTTTATTCTATTTCTATTACCCTTACTTATCATTGAAATATTAAAAAAATAAATAAATAATGCCGTACTAAAGATGGAAATTGTGAGAATATACTTTATCGCATAAATTGTGAAAATGGATTACACACCAATATATCCCTCAAAAGTTAAATTAATAAAATTAATTTTGGTTAATAGAAAATTATTTTTTTACAAAAAGCTGAATATACTCTTAATAAGTGTTAGCAATGCAAACCTAGAAAAATAAAAATCCTTGTTAGTGATTTGTAAAAAGATAATGTGTAGCAATTTGTGTTAAAAGAACGAAGCAAAATTGGCAGGTGATGGATTAATATCACAGAATACATACAGTGGCTCCCAAAAGTGTTCGTACACCTTGAAATTTTGCAGTAAAACCAAAATAACGCAAAACTGAATTCGAATATGAAGTCCAATTTTTTTTCACACCATTCCTATTCCATTCTGAATAAAACCCAGTAGTTTTTTTCAAACTATTGCCAGATTTTATTTTTGAAATTTGTCAAAAAACGATGAGACCGAGAAAAAATACACCACAAAAGTCATCGTACACTGAAATATTTTCGAATAAATTCGTGATCAAAATTATTATATGTGTTTTTTTTTTTTATTATTATTATTTTTGCATTGTAATGACATTGTAAAGTCATTTGCCTTTAATTTTTTGTTTATTTATTCTCTAATATTCTGCTTATTATTTTAAAATGTCAGGTATGCGTAGAAAACAACAAACACGATTCGAAATTTGATTTTTTTCGCTTACAGTAGCCATAAATTGGTTTGAAATGTCTCTAAAATAGTTAATTTATAACATTCTATGGTGAAGTGCTTGATAAAATGCTTTGAAGACAAGAATTGGATCGAAAACAAGGTAAGAAAAGATCAACTGGCAAAGTTAACAAAGCGTGATCGGAGGTTTACAGTTTAAAAAAATATGAAAAATACACATTTGAGCGCTGAAAAAGTTTCTGCATAATTGAATGAAACATTTTACGTTTAATGTTTACCTAAAATTGTTCGCCAAGTTCGCTGATTAGCTGGATTAAAAGGGACCTCTTCTCGCAGAAATTTTCATGTTCGTGCGAAAAACAGTAAGCTTACGTTTTCCGCCGTAAAATCAATGATAAATAAGCTCAAAACGTTTTGGAACGACGCCTTACTTATAGACGAAAATAAATTCAATATTTTCGGTTAAATTGTTGTATAATTGTCAATAGAAGAAAAAATGAGGAATTTAATCTTAAGAACTTAGCTGGATCAGTTAATCAGGACGGTGAAGGTGTTCTTGTGTGAGGGTGCATAACAGCATCAGGACTTGGAAATTTGAAATTTTTTGATGAAATAATGAACCATGCTGTTCATTTAAATATTTTAAAAAGCAATTTTAAATTATTAGCCCAAAATTTGGCATTTGGAAACAACTTTGTTTTTGATCAAGATAACGCTAAGAAGTACACGTTTGCGTTTGGTGCCTCAAAAATTGTCCTTAAACTTAGAAATATCTCATCAATCGCTAGATTTAAACTTAATGGAACATATTTGGAGATATCTGGTGGCTAGATTACGAAAATACACCATTGAAACGAAAAGCGAACTAGAAACAGTAAAACTCGAAGTGCGGCTGAACACTTATTCAAAAATTGCATTAAAAAAGAAAGGAAAAAAAATTGAAATCTATTCCCAGACGTTTAAGCGCTGTTGTTGATACTGCATGATATTCTACTAACTAATAATTTTGTAAAAAGTTAGATTATTTACTAATTTTTTGACATTTTTTCAAAGTGTACGAAGACTTTTGTGACATAAAATCTCCATCACTTTTTCGTTTTTGATTTTTTAAAAATTAAGTTTAAATGTTTTATTAAAAATTTTGGTGTAGTTTTGTTAAAAATAGATCATAGATCTTATAATTAAATACCTATTCCAAAATATTAATTCTAACCAATGCATAGAGGCCTATTTCATTGAAAGTCGTGGGTGTACGAACACTTTTGGGAGCCACTGTATGCAATTTCCCAAAATATATACTTATTTAAGCTTAGAATATACACGACATTTCTCCAGTAGGTTTGAACACGGAATCCAATATTTGTGAATAAAATAATTCCTCCCTTAAATAAAACAATGCATAAAAGCAAACGCAAAACTTCAACTCATTTATCACACCACTACTCATTTATCTTAATTACGTTACCTTAATTAACGAGAAGAACAAAAACAGAACAACAATAATAAAATTAAAGCAGAACACATAATCAATGCATCTGGCTGAGTAATTTATAAAATGAATGCCATTTCATATCAAAAATCTTTAATCTATTTAAGCCGGCGACAGAGAAAAATTACGACCCACCATCATTTGCTTGATTTTTTCCCCCTGCAGAGCAATATAAATGGAAACATCTGATTTTCAAGAAAAGGGGGAGAGGGATGCGTTTTTACGTGAGTCCACATATTTGACATCAAACAATTGAAAAGCAACAAAACAAACAGGGAAAAGGAACAGGCAGCTAAAATGAAAATAACTAAATAAATGATGAGGAGCTTCCAGTTTTCTGGAGATATGCCAACAAACTAAAAAAGAAGAATTTATAATGCAAGTATTCTGTTAAAGTTTCCGAGAATTCTGAAAACAAAAATTGTTTTCCTTTTCAGAAAAAAGTTAATAAATATAACGCCTCAAAAAAAGTTTTTTTTTTTTTTCTTTTCAAATCTTGAACTTTCGAGATGTCATCGATAATCGGAAGAAAATTTTAATTTTTACGTTCAAAAAAGAGAAAAATGTTAACACTGTTCATTCTGTGACTCACGGCATGCTGGGTGTATAATGCAAGACTAGCCGGATCGCAGACAATTCTGCTGTGGGCAGGTAAGGGGCAGTAACTGCAAATTTTTCTTTTTGCATTTTTGTCATCTATTGTACATTAGCTTTATTGTACAAGCGTGCTTATTTGGTTTCCTTTAAAACCAAGGCGCGAAAAAAAAAAAAAGAAAAAAAAAAAAAAAACGCATGATTTCAACGTTTCCCTGTTAGTATTGAATCCAACACACATTTCTTCAAATATCTCGAAAACTCATTTCTGCAGATACTGCCGTTTACCTGCACACGGCAGAATTTGTTTTGAGATTATGGTGAGAAGTTATGGGATGCAAGTGTAAATGCCAAAATTAAAAATAGGTGAACTTCTCTGTTTTGGGGGAAGAGAGAACTGGAAACCCTGGTAGGGGCTTAGGGTAGTTCAAAAATACATGTAAAAAAAAGTTTCTTCAAAATAACAGGGCACCCCTCAATATTTTTAGATTGTGGATAGTAATATACTGGAAGAATTTTAGCTTCCTATTTCAACTGAAAGAGGGTGCTCAACCTCCTCCCTCAAACTTTATAAGTACGGAGAGGGGCTAAAAATACATTGAACTGTAAAAACAATGCTACATATTATAATATACACTAAAAATATGCATATAGGGTAGGGCGGGGCTAGTTGAGCATAGGGGTAAGCTGGGCAATTGAAATATCTCCGAAACTATACACCGGACGCTAACACGTCAAATGAAGGAAAGGCGAGGGCGCGGGAGGGGAACACATTACGCGACCGCTAGTGGCGAATTTACGATCGAGTAAGGCACGCTTGCGCTTTGTTTATTTTGCGAAAGAAAAGTAAAAAAATCTTGTCTGTCTATATTTCTTCTGTACAGGTTAAATGTTATTCATTTTCAATCAAGTAAGTGTTAAAGTTTCATTAATTTTATGTATTTTCTATATCTATTATGGATTTTGTTTAAACTAATACAGTTTTTTTATAACCTCATTTTAAATTCAAATACTCGGGTCGGGGTATGTTGAGCAACTGTTGCTCAACTTACACCGTGATTTAAAATGATAGTGACTTTTATTTTTCTCTCGAGAAAAGCTGCAATTCTCATAGATACACCCGAGAAGAACGCGTTGCAAGAAGAACAGAGTAAATCTAGTAAAAAAGTTAAGAAGCAAAAGAAGAAAATTGAAAACAAAAAAAAGAAGAGTGTTAGTAAAAAAATACTTCAGTCTAGTGATGAAAGTGACAAAGATGAATGTATCTGCCTGGTTTGTAGCGAATTCTGGTCTGACAGCAAACCAGGAGAGAAGTGGATCCAATGCAAAGATTGTAAAGAGTGGGCACATAAAAAATGTGTCCATGTTACTGGCCTTCATTTCATTTGCATCAATTGCAATTCCGATGACGATGATGATTAGTTTTAGTCATTATGGATATTTTTTCTTAATTTAATCTTTATTGAAATTGAAAAAATCTGATTTTAAAGTGGAAAGGCTGAATTTATTCCAAAAAAATAATCTTTAAATATGTTGCGTTTTTGTTGATTCTATTTTTATGTTTAATATCTAGAAGAATATTATGTTTTGTTTTATTTTTTAACTTAGAATTAATAAAGTAACGGTTGATTATCAAATACAATTTTTATTTCATGTCTAGAAACCTTAGTTAGACTAGAATCTCTAACTGCTCAATTTGCCCCATACCCTTGCTCAACTTACCTCACCTATGGGGTAAGTTGAGCCTACTTGACTTTCTTCGTTTATACAGCTGTAACTTTTGAACTTGATCAGTCAGAAATAAATTACTATGGGCTTTTTTGTAGAAGAATAAATAAGGAATCCATCGGTATGCCACACAAGCTGTGGAGACTTATTGTGGAGGAGCTATAATCACTTGAAGAAAAAATTGCTCAACTAGCCCCGCCCTACCCTACATTGTAATAAAATAATTATTTACAAAAAAAAAAAAAAAAACCGTCCGGGGAAATCAAATGTTTCTAAATTTGTAGCATTTTTTATGCTAGGCTAATGTTAAATTAAGGGGTCATTGAGCACCCTCTTAAAATTTTCGTAAGAAGCTAAACCTTTTACAGGATAATACTATAAGTAAGTCTAAAAAAAATAGGGGGTGTCTTGAACTCTAGCTGGAAGAAAGTTTTTTTGAACCACATTATAGGTGCTGTTATGCAACCTGATTTGGAAAAACTTTTCAATGAAAGCTTACCGGAAACTTCTAGTATTTTGGCATAAATGAATAAATATATTTCGGTGAAAAACCTCGGTCTTCATCTGCTCATAAGGACGGATCCAGTTTCTGGTTTTGGAGGGAATCACTATCGAAAGGGATGTCAAACTGAAAATTTCAGGCTCAAATAGTAGGCCTGGGGTGAACTCGTGGGAAAATGTCTCTCAAAAGCCATTTTAGGCAATATTTGATCATTTAAGGGTCAAGACTCCCATGGCAGTGTTGCCAGATTGGGGGAAATTTCCCCATTTTGGGGAAATCTGGTGCTCTTTGGGGAAGAAATTTGGGGGAAATGGGTTTTGAGGGGAATTCTTTGGGGAAAAATTTTTTTCTTGGGAAAAACCTGGGAAAAAATAAAAACCTCGGGATTTTTTTTTTTTTTGTATTTAAATTCGCGTCTTGACATCTGGTAGTTACATTGTTTGTGTCAAACAGCGCTGGTTTGGCTTTGCTCAACTTTATGGAATTCGCATTTCCCATTATGTGGAATATTATGCGACGGAATTCACATTAATAGTTCTGCATGAGTAACTAGTTGATACTTCAAACAGGCAAAAATAAGTGTGATGAAGAATGTTCATGGATAAATATATACAAAAATCATAGTTTAAATGTACATACGAGAGCAGAGTAGTAAATGCGAGTAGAAAAAAAAATATATTCGGTTATTTCTTATCTCTCGGTCAGGCGCTTCTATTTGTGACTAGTGGTACTCGCACGGCTTTGCCCGTAGTTGAAAATTAAAAGGTATTTCGGTTCCTCTGTATATTTACAAATATTGTATGATGAATTTCTCGCCAATTGGCTTGCCCACGTTACGGTTCCACATTATGATAACTTGGTAATTTAGCCGTCCATGTTGTGATAATTTTGCTCGGGAAAATGTTCTTAAAATTGGAATAGAAAAAGAACAAAATCGAATTTTCGAAAAATTGCTTAAAGGTGCCCCTAAGCTACAAACTAATTCTTTGCCAAATTTCATGAAAATCGGTCGAACGGTCTGGGTGCTATGCGCGTCACAGAGATCATGACAGAGAGAGAGAGAGAGAGAGAGATCCGGACAGAGAGAGTTTCAGCTTTATTATTAGTAAAGATAAAAAAGATAAAGATGAAGAAAACAAAAAAAAAAAAAAAAACGAAAATGGGAAGAAAAAAAAAAGTTGGGGAATTTTATAAAAAAATTTGGTTATTTGGGGGAAAATTTTTTTTTCAAGAGACAAAAATATTAGAGGAAGTCGATTCATTTAATAAAAATATTAGTGAAAAAATAATTTTTGAATTTGGGGAATTTTGATAGAAAACATCGCTTTTTGGGGAAAAGTTGGAAGGGAATTGGGGAAATCTGGATTTGACCATCTGGCAACACTGTCCCATGACACTCTTTATAGATTTGCGCCTGCTTGTATGACAGACATGTGACGCAAACAGGACGAAAAATACTGAAATTGCATGGCTGTGTCAACTAACACAACACTGTTAGGATATTGCATTAAGCCTGAAAGCTCTTCCATGTATTTTTGTATCTATAACTATTTTAATTGGATGCATGAAAATAACTGGAACATGTTGAATTCAGCTTCCAAAGCACCTTCGTTTTTTCTACACACAGTATTTTGCTTTCTCAAAAAAATAATGAATCGAGTAAAAATACTGCAAAATCACATGTCTGCGTTCCCAGTCTTTTCCAACTCAAATCTCATCGTTTCCCTTTCGTACAATCAGAAGACAAAAAGAATTTATTCAATTTCTGATCAAACAAAATGTAAAAAGCAGACTCAAAGAAAAAAAAATGAACTCGACTTTTATGGTTCTATATCTGGACAAATAACAGCTCTTTCCAGGACACGACTCGAAATGGAATATTTACATATGCGTAATGAAGCAATGAACCGATTCCAAAAGCCTGATCTGCAGAAGATTAAAACAATAAAAATGCGCAAGAAAAGCAGTTTTCAACGCCTTTGTTCTATTTGCATAGCATTCTTGAATTATTCAACAACTGCGGCTCGGATCTGTTGGCTGGAATAAATTTCATTTTCGCGCAGAAAAAGTTGAAAGATCACTTTCAAGGGAAATGGCTCCAATAAAATACGAGTAATGAAAGTTTAATTAAACAAAAATGCTAAGTTTTAAATCGAAATAATTAATTTTGATATGAAATCATTACATACACCGAGACTCGAAGAAAGGCTTTTTTTTCCAGTTCCTCATCATTATTTTTTTCAAAACTGTTTAGTTCGTCAATGGAACTTTTTATGAACACAGTTCATTCACTGTTGGGCAATGGGGTTGTTTCCTTCAGTCAAAAGTCACACTGAAATCGACAAAATAAGCCAAATAAATAAAATAACATGGAGCAAGAAAATATTTTCATTTTCCAAACGCTTAATTTTTAATTAATTTTTTAAAATGTCCTATTTTGAAAACAAGGCGTGGTCTTTATGACGTCACAAATGATGTACTTTGGCGTATCTGTCTACCGCGTTTTCACGTTATGATAATCAAAAAGCGAATGAAAGATTGCGCTCTACGCTTGCTATCACCATATCGTTGCCAACACACGTGAATAAAGATGCGAATTAAATATTGTGCTCAAGAATGGCAACAGTGAATGGCAGTTCATCATTTGTGATGTCATCGGCAGAAGCGTAAACAACGGAAGCGCACCGATTAAAGTAATTGTTTAAAATTATTAAACTTTGTCAAATCTTTTAAAAAATGATTAAATCCCATGTTTTTAAGCATGCTCTTTCAGAAAAAACGCTTAAAATTTTGAAAACGACCCCATTCCCATTTTTAACCGTTGTGATATTTTTATAAAGGTTGCGTTTGACGACCCTAACCGGTCGACCGGTGAGTAACTGGCTACTAACCGCAGCGTTCTATCATTTACCGCACCGGTTACCGTTTTAAGCTGTTGATTGAAGTACGTGATCATTGGATGTCACGTGATCAGTTAACCGGTAGCTACCGGTTGAGCTCGTCGAACGCAAGCAAAGAGAGATCAACACACACACATTAGGGGGGGGGGGGGACTGAAAAATATTCTTACAACTATACATTTTGCTATAATACGGTTTTCAGCAATAATTTCGGTAAGAATTTCAGAGAGAGGTTTACGAGATTTCCGAGAGTTTCTACTTCAAAAGTGAAAGATGAGGTTTCTTGAGAAATGGTTATGATATCTACTTTGAAAATCAGAGATGAAGGTTACAAACTTCCGTTTTAAAATTTATATATATATATATATATATATATATATATATATATATTCCAAAAGTTTTGATGCTAAACGAAAATAAATAAGACTAAAAATTTTGCATGAAGAAAAGTGAACAAGATTTAATAAATAAATAAATAAAAAATAAAATAAATATTATTATAAGCACACAGAAACTAATCCCAAACTTAGAAATGCGGAATTACGCCACATCGATCTGTAAGCTAAAAGAATTCAGATCGCGAAAAATCAATGTTGGGAATGCACAAAGTAAATAAAATTTAAAGATTTAAAAAAATCTCAAAAGTAATTTACGTGATAGGAAAGCAAATTATAGCTTTTTCTACAGCAGGGTAAGTGGCATAAACGAAAAAAACTCCGCAATTCAAATAGAATTATAAAGGAGAAAAAACGTCTCTTGAACTAAAAGCTAACGCGCAACAGTGATATAAGCATGGGTGAAACTAAAATTAAATTATCCAGAGCTAGCTCCATTAATTTTCATGTTAAAATCGATACACAGTGAGAAGACATTTGCCTCGTTGTGGAAGAAGCGTTCTTTAATAAATTCCTGCCGCAACTTAAGTGGGTATCGAAACTCCTTGTTTGAAATTTAAGAAATTTGGATTATATATATATTAGAGATTGGCAATGTCGTTCTTTTTAATGACCCGTTCATCAGAGGACCGTTATTCATCCTTTTGATCCGTTTATTGAACTCGTTCATTTGAACGACTTCGTTCATTTCAAAATGTTGCAGGTGATCTCTCTGCAAGACATACTCACGTACATTCGAAATGTTTCACTAAAAAATAAAAAATAAAGGTTGCAACATGCAACATTGAACATGGCTCCTTGCATCATTCATCCATTCTGAAGTTGCTGTTTGCAAGATATTTTTGAAGTTGTTGAAATTGCTCTTCTTACATCATACTATTCTAATTCTATGCCATGATAGAAATCTTGTGATGTTGTGAAATACAATAGGAAAGTTTTCAAACATTTAAAAACTTTATTTTGCCACATAAAATTTGAATTACTTTTATTAAAATAACTAGGGGGCTACGCGTCCTGTTTGCTTCGCTCATCTCCTTGCCGCTGCTGCCTCACCAACCCACCATCGGCGGTGTACTTCGGATGCTTTACCCCTTCTCTGTCACCTTTAGCGGCTACGACTTAGATATATGTTGCAACAACTAAATGTTTTGTAACAATTTAAAACTCGTAATTTAGCAGAAGTATGTTAATTGACGTTTTAATTAATATTCCTGACAACTAAAGTCATACAAAGATGAGACTAGTCGAAATGAGTTCTTTGTTTCGGTTACTCCGGGTTTTTTTTTTTTTGGTACCTCGTTCTACCCTGAACCCAGTGGTTAGGAAATAAGGCTTCGGATAGACAGAAAGACGTGCACAGATTTTAACAGAATAGACTAGAAACCTCCGCCCCATACTCGTCAATCCCTGTCCGCCGCTTCATTTGTCAATACAACGGAAACAAATGCCTTGAGAGGTTGGATTCTTCAATTGCAACTACAATTCGGACATAAGTATCTCAAAGGGCGGTTTTTGGGGACTAGCAATCCTCAAGAACCTTCATACGTCTGGAGCATTTTGGGATCACGACCGATACAATGTGCACCAGCTGTCTTTTGCATACATGGCTCACTTGGGACGAGTCAAAGGCAGAACTGACGTCACAACCCTCCGATCGGGATGCCGCGCCCTAAGATCACCAACAGAAGACAAGAACAAATATTTAGTTCAAAATTAAAAAAAAAAAAGCCCCTCCCCCCTCTTCACCAAAAAAAAAAAGCGCGACACAAATGAATCACAGCTAAGAACATTTTCCAGCAAGTCAGCTTTCAAATGAAAAAAAAAAATCTAAACTCGGTTCATCTGTTTAGGGGCTACGATGCCATAAACAAACACACAGATGCACACCTAAAACTTATGACATCCCCTCCTCCCTCTTTTTGGATTGAGGTTAAAAAAATAATTTATGCATACCAACATCTCAAAAACCGAAACTTAGCACAGTAGTTAAGTTTTGTAATAGAAGCTTCAGATGTGTCCCACACAATTTCCTTGCACAAATAACTTTTATTTCTGCTTCAATAACAGTATCTTATTCCACTTTTACCCATCATTCTGAGTACTAGATCATTGGGTAATGCTCGAGCTCTGAGCAATCTAAAAAACTAATGGGGAAATCTTGATCCAGAATGTTTGCACAACACAGCTATTTCTTCATTAATGTCAATGTCAACATTTTCATCGAGCAATTTTTATCGTGGCTACTCGCTCCATTGATAAAATAAAGAGAGCAGCAAAGGAAGGAGGAAAAAAAAGAAAAGGTTTTTATTAAAAGATTACGAAGGAACATAAGAAAGGTTACGTCAATTATGGTTCTCAACACCGGGAGCATATTGTCATGGGAAATATATGAAAGTGGTTGCCAGGCAACTCGGTGCTTTCCTCTTCCAGAACCATTACCGATTTATCGAAGAATCACCACTGATTCAATTTTTCCTTTTAATAAATGTGTTCTTTTAAAACAATGGCGAGTTCTTTCCGAGTATTTCGCTCGTGAGTTTTGGCTCAGATGAAAATGGAATCGTGATGGGAAGATATCAAGAAAATCTTCAAACAATGGCAAATTACAAGCATTGTTGAGAATGTATGAAGGAGCAAATTTCTAAAGATAATATAAAAACAGATTTCAAGATGGATGTCTGACAGGGCTTGATATTCAAGATAAGAAGTGCTGAAGCTCTGCCGTCATCAGAACTTATGTTCATGTCCAAATAATCTGAACTCCACTTAATATATAAAAATTAAAATAAAATTGACAAGAAATGTAGAACTCTTCTGAGGTTTAGGGCCGCAGAGGGCCAAGGCGGGACCCTTGTCAGTTATGTCACCGGGCCCCTCCCGCCACCAAAAACAGAAAAAGAAGAAAAAGCGGAAAAGAAAAAAAAAGGGGGGGGGGGAGAAAAAGAAAAAAGTGGGGAAAAAAGAAAAAAATCAAAACTGCTTACTAGAAAACAATTAACTCTATTTTAAATGCCGAGTAAATATCAAAGAGTGAATTTTATTTAATCTTTACGTTTTCTCTTATTTGGAGTCCCCCTCCCCCTTTTCTCTCTTATTTTGTTTCCTTCTTTTCTTCTTTTCTCTTTTTTTGCGTCAGTGTCACTCCCCTCCCCCCAAGGCCCGGAACCCTAGTTTGCGACTAGGCTGACATGGCCTCTTGTCGGGCCTGCTGAGTTCCCAGACTGAGTCATATGCCCGACGAAAGCATTGATCAATCCATCTGCACGGGTGTAATATTTTTACACACATATTTGCCCATTATTCCCGTAATTTCAAGTTTCTGCATTTAATTGTTATATATTTAAATATATGAAGTCATTATGTATCATAATATACAGTATCAACTTTCTAAAAAGTTTTTTTCACTTAAAATGTATCGTCTATTATTTGAATAGATATATCATCTACTAGGATGAATTTGATTAAAATGAGTTTCATTAAAAAAAATATGGAAATCCAGCACCTTCTCCCGTAGAAAAAGGAATTTAACTAAATCACACATCATAATTAGACTAAAATAAAAATCCTTCTTCCACTCAGAAGAGAAAAAGGAATTTGACTAAAAATTGCATTACAAAAAGAACCGAATGAAAATCTCGCTTCTTTTTCGTGAATAAAAAAGAATTTGATTGAAATGCGCATGAAAGTAGTTTAAAATGAAAATAAGGAATACAATTCGTACAAAATAAAAATCATTCATCCCACATGAAGAAAAATCGTTTAATTAAACTACGCATTATAATTTGAACAAAATGAAAAAGAAAATTCGAAATTAAAAAAGAACGCTTCAAAGTGCCCATCTCCGCGGTTCGAACTAATTTTGTAGCAATTTTCAAGAAGTAGGTGCTACGGGCAAGGGCAGATACAAGGGAAGGGTCATAGGAGTCATGGCCTCTCTAAACCATCGATAATATTATGCATTCATCGTTAAAATCACAAAAATTATAATTTGACAATTGCATACAAGATGGATGGATGTAGATTACATCACGCAAACATAATAAATTACATATTGTGCTCAAATACTCGATGAATAAAATGTAAGTAATTTGCCGTAATCTCTTAATTTATGAATTTGGTGTTTAAGTAAATATTTGAAATATTACTTCCTTTCATTGCTTCTGAAATTAATTTCTGAAGTTTATGCCTAATTAGGGGCCATATTCATGACCGATTTGGAGCTGTTTACTGTCATTCAAACAGTAGCAGAAATTTTCCCTGCCCCAAACTCTTTTATTTTTCAGCATGATCCCCCTCCCCCTCCCCAAATGCTAGTCTGTATCCTTAGCTATGTGGTCTCCAGGGCATGGAACCCCCTTCACAGAAATAATTTCTTTGAGTTCTTTGGCAAAACTAAATTTAGCATAGAGAGAGAAATATTTCTGATAAACCACTTTTTAGAAAGTGGTGAATGCTGTTTGTTTGTGTGTATGTGTGTGCACACGCCCGTACACACATGCACGAGTGAAGTTCAATCCATATTTATATTTTAACACACAACTCGTCGACCGCGTTGCCTAGTGGTCAGAGCAATCTGACTGCGATGGAGAGGTTCCGGGTTCGAATCCCGGTTCGGGCATGGATGTACTTTCTCTCTTCTGTTCTTGTCCTTTCTTTGTGGGAATGTGTTGTGCGGTGAATAGTTTCCTATCCTATAAACGGGTCCTTGTGGCATGTGTGCACTGTGGAAGTCGGATTTCACACCAAATTACAGTACAGTTGAAAAAGTAAAGCAGCGCAGCCCAAATTACCAGCATAGCTGGTACACGACAACAACAATTTTAACACACAACTCCCAAAACAGAAATGTTTGTCACGAGTTAATTAAAAAGCTGTAATGCATGGGGACAAATTTCTCTACCAACCAGCATGCGAGGAAGAGCACCGAGTTCTATTTTCCAATTACCGAAATAATCGCAATCATCCGGAAATATTTTTCAGGTTAATCGGAAAAAAACATCAAGATAACATTCCCCAGTAAGACACCCCCAAGAGTCGTACCACACAACCCACATGCCTAACCTTCCACACGAAAACGAGCAAAATCCGAAACCTCAATCAGTCATCCATGATAATGAGAGACAGGGGTTATTAATAACAATCCGGCATCCCTACAGAGCACAGCAGAGATAAAACCGCAGGGAAAAAAAAGGAATCATCGTCATGACAAACGCGATGCTTACAACTCTTCCGGATCGTCATTTGTCAAAAGCTTGCGGGAAGAACACAGCAAAAACAGCCATTAAAGGTACTCCGCTGGGTCAGAAGACAGTAATGGTCCAGAGATATTTTTCATGAAAATCAACGCAGATTTTTGTTCCCATGCGCCTAAACGATTGCGATGAACTGCGATAAAAGCCAGATGGCGAGATGCGGGAAGGAGGAGCGATTGCCCTCCTGTTAACTCTTTAAAAAGAAGGCGAAGGATGGAGAGCACTAGAGGAAAATTGTTTTCTTCTTAAACTTCCTGCTTAAAATCAATAAAGAAAGTCGAGAGACGGACAAGAAAAAGATCGCACTACTTAGTGGACATGAAACTTTTACTTCTTTCGAAGATTATATCAAAGCGAGGTTCCTTGACACGATTTTCATTTCCTTCGGCGGGTACACTGGAAAAAAAGTTAAATTTTGTCGTGCCACACAATTTAAACAGACAGAAGCAGGATTGGGCGATTCAAAACTGAACGCATTTATTTATTTGTTTTGAATGTTTGGAGAAAAAATAATCATAGCGTCAACGAATTGCTTTAATTATCAATTAGTGACTGAATTTTAATTTCGCAATCAGTAATTACTATTTAATTAGCTACCAGTTTTGACAGTTTTATCCCCCCAAAAAGTGTTCTTTCACTACAACAGACACATTAATACCTTTGAAAGTTTCTTTCAAAACTTTCAAAATAATTTTTTCCAAACTCGTTATGAATCCAACTTTCTTTGAAATTTCAAAGTTTTACGATTCTTTCAAGTGGAGAGTGGAGGTTTTGCAGCTGAATGCATTTTCAGACGGGGGGAAGGGCAAAAAATTCGCTTTTATTCTCCCACTTTTATTTTATTCGACAGAGCAAAAAAGTGCGAATAAAAACATAATTTTTTGCGACCTAACCATTTTTTGACAAATTATTCCAACCAGAGATATTGCTGGATAAAGGCGTGAAAATACTCTTTGACAGTTCTTAGAGGAGTGAAATAGATGAACACAGTGAAGGACTATAACAGTGGTCAGTTCCACAAAAGCTAGTTTTCAAAGAGAGATTGCAGGGAAAGACATGCAACATTTTGACTTTGAACATTTACAACAATTGATATTCTGTAGTTAGAAAAATAACGAAACATTCAAATGTAAAAACTAAAAAGCTTCAATTGCTCCCTCCTTTTCCGCGGTATTAATTTTTTTTATTTAAGATTCTAAGATAAAAATATTAATGAGACGTATTTCTGATTTCAAAGAGAAAATTACTTCGTTTTCAACTAAGATGAGAGTCATTTTTCAACAAAGAGATCAATCTGTCCAAAAATTATCCAGTGGATCAATAGTATTGGAACCATTCTTTTCGAATGGGTCCTTGAATAAGAGAAGCAGTTAGTACGTTACCGAAAGGTCAAACTGCACGCTTTTTACCTCGCAGCAGAATAATAGCACCGGTGGACACGCTTTAACGCGCGATTAATTTTCCGAATCGACATCAAAAATTAACGAAGAAACGCATCGTCTGCTAACTAAAGAAATATCACCAGCCAAGTTAGAATGGGATATTTCAATCGAATGAATTACAGGAGAACTTCATTTATCTGAAATTCTTTAAACTGAAGTCGGTTTCTTCTTCTTTCTTTCTTTCTCCCCCCCCCCTTTTTTTAAAGTAAATAAAAAATAGTACTTTTAACTTCACCAGGGGCAGAAAGTCCTGCTGTCAAGTGTTATCCGTACATTTTCATAACTTTTATGTACTTGCTTCGATGAATGAAACTTTGGCTCGAAGGAAACAATGGAGTGGTTTCCTTCAGTCATAAGTACTACTTTTAGCCATTGAAATGGATAGAATGAGCAAAAAAAAAAAAACATGGACCCAGAAAATACTTTCATTTTCCCAACAGTTTTTTTTTAACTAATTTTTTTAAGGGTCTGATTTTCCAAACAAGGTGTGGCTTGATGACGTCACAAATGATGCTCTTTGGCGCATCTCTCTTCCGTGTTTCCACGTTATGATAATCAAGAAGCGAATTAAAATGGCGCGCTACGCTTGCTATCAATCATATCGTTGCCAATACACGTGAGTAAAGATGCGAATTAAATATTTTGCACTGTGAATGGCAACACTGAATGGCATTTCATCATTTGCGATGTCGTCGGCAGAAGCCATAAACAATGAAAGCGCTCCGATTTCAGTATGTTTTTAAAAATATTAAACGTAAACAAATTGTTTAAAAAATGGTTATATTCGATGTTTTTAAGCGTGCTCTTTCAGAAAAAAAAATACTTTTAAATTTTTGGAAACGACCCCATTACAGTGAACGCTGGTTAATTGAATCAACCGCTTTAATGAATTAAATTTTCAAAAACAGAATAATATCCAGCTATATTGAATTAGCCGCTTTATGGAATCAAAACTGTTCAGAACAAACGTGATTCATATAAGCAACGGCCACTGTACAAAAAAAAAGGAATTAAAATGGATTTTCTTCTTAGACATTCAAAGTTCTCCATAATGAAGAGACTACAATGACATTTTATTCTCACAAAAATATTGTGAGGTGCTACAAGAAGATATATATAGTTCAGTTTTTTCCCCTACTGCCCCGAGGAAAACTCGACAAATTAATGTTTTTTCACGTTTTTTGGCAAATGAGAAGATTTAATTTAAATGCTAGTAAACTACCATTTCAAAATTTTATTTCATTAGAAGCATTTATGTTTTCTTTAGTACAAAATTTTTAACGAAAGAGAAACATTCCGCTTTTTCCAAATTTGCAGTTATCTAGTTGTAGTACTCAGCCGACGACATAATGACCTCAAAATATGACAAAAGTTGAAAAAAAAATAAGGGTTTCTTCTGAAGGTTTTTGTGGTTATTTTGCAAAAACACTTCTGAAAGAGCTGCTTATTATCGCTTTGAATTTTGCTAAGTTTCTAATTGGAATAAGAAAAAGAAAAAAAAATCTATTCATCCCTTTCGCCGTCATCTTCCTCCTCCGTAAAAAGAGGAGGAAAAAAAATTAAACAGATAACGAACCTCAACGAGGAAGTTTGCCACCGCTTCTCTCTGACGTCACCGAGAAACAAGAAAAACCGAAGACTCCTTTTTCTGGGTCAGTTTCATTAATAATGCTGTTTGTCCGTCAGTCAGATCGTACCATCTGGCCCTTTGATGCCGCTCATTGACCGACTGTGCAGTAGTATATTGGGAGAGGATCGTTCTGGCATGTGATAGGTCAGTTCGGAAATAAAAGAACACTGCGTCCGCAAGTTTGATTCGTTTTTGCTGAATGGAAGTTGATGAAGAAATTCTGTCCCCAAGAACTTCTGACATTTTCAGTTATAGGAAAGTTAATAAATGGTTATGGGGTGAGGGCGAATGAGGATAAGCATTGGGAGGGAGGAGGGGGGGGTGCAGTTCAGTTTGTGTACTGCACTGTTAGGCCATGATTTGAATAAAAATAAAAGAAATAACAAGTATTACAACGTTAACGCGCACAAATTTGGAGAGATCAACACGCGTTACGGGGTTATAAGAAATCCCTTCAATGGAAAAGAGTTGAGCTTACGGATGAAAAGACTGACAAAAAGTGTCCGCAGCAAATTCGACAAAAGTATTTGGCATCAGCTTTTGTCGGACGTCTTTTCCTCCGTAAGATCAACTCTTTTGCATTGCGAAAAAGTGATCCTTGAAACCCCGAAACACGTGTATGCAGTCAGTTCTCTGCAAACTTGTGCACGATTAACCTGGTAATATTTTATTGATATAACCTCGTGTACATAATTTGTGCTCACAAATTCTTTTTCAGTCGTTGTTCAGTGAATGATTGTCTCTGAAAACGTCTCTTACTATTTTACTCACACCAAGCGCAACCCTGGGAGTAGGTCGTTACGGCTATTTCAGATAGCCTAATTTAAGAACATATCGGGGGAGAGTCCCAAACACCCTATCTGCGTCAGAATTTTTCACATGCGATCACCCTTCCAATTTATGAGAAAGATCGTAATTCATTCAAATAAAATACAGCTTTCATTTATCTATTCTATTTCAAAACGCAGGGTTAAAAATTTGATTTGAAGACACACTACTTAGTTTCATATACAGTATAAACCCGATTTAACGATTGTCAAGGGACTGGAAAAAGTTATCGTAAAATCAAGGATATCGTTAAGTCGAGGAGCATATATATTCAATGCAGTTAAATCTGGACCAGTGAAACATATCATTAAATTGAGGAAATCGTAAAATCGAAGCAGAATAAAAGTTAACACATTTTAAATCAACTGTTAATTCTCTACCGAAAATTGGAAATCAACGATTCATTTTCGTTTAATGTTTCACCACCAAAACAATAGCATAGCAGGCCTCCCGAAATTGTTTATGGTAGTTGCCATAGGAACACTATTCTCTCATTACGAGCGACGATGAATTGAATATTTGTCGATGTCGGAATGACATTAGATCTTCCTTTGTCGGATCTCCCCTTATTCCACATGCCAGTTGATATGTGGAAAAAAAAATGTTGGCAATTCCTCTACGAGATACTTACACAACAATAAGAAGCAATGAATTCAAGAAGGTGAAATTGTCAATAATTCAATTACATGTGACATTTTTACTGAATTATAAGCACAATACTTAATAACAAAAATAATAACCATATCATAAATAAACGATAAAGAGTATGAATGAAAAAAAGGAAAATTGACAAAAACACAGAAGATGGGAAGAAATAAGAGGTGATCTCGATAGTGAAATCAAGCGTTTTTTCGTTAAACAATAGAACAATTCCTCTTACATTGAAAGAGTTAGGGTATTTGGTCACATGAATTTGATAGTATTTCTTGCTGATATTAAGTCATTTTTTACATGAATGAAAAACCTGAAAAAATAATCTTTTATTTTTTGAAAGGAGAAAAAGAAAACAGCTTAAGATCAAGGTTTTTTTTTTTTTTTTTTTTTTTTTTTTTAAACCCATCACAAACAACTGCTGAAAATTTCAGATACTAAAAATTCTTCTAATTTCAGCGCTTTGTATCTTCGCAATGTGTGGTGTAATGCTAATTGATTATTTATAGATAGAAGAAATGTGCTCAAAAACGTTAAAAAAATGAGTATGGGTAATATTTGTTTTTGTGAAAATCCGGAATTCAAGGTTCACAATAAAGGGTGAAAGTCAACATTTACATGCCAAAGATATCAGCGAAGGACCAAATATTTCCGGTGAATTACAGGTAAAGTCGACATTCACCAATTTTGGTCTTTCACAGTAACCTATACAACCATACTATATGACTAGTATACACACTGGTTGCAAACTCGAATCAATTATTCATTAGCGAATTCTCCAGTGAAAAACAGTTTAGCACTGAAACACATCTATTTCTGAAGTTTCTATAGAGTTATAGATGAAAAAGAAACAGAACCGAAAACCTTGCGCTCCTCTGGAAGCCAATCTACATTGTGCCATCGATTTTAAGAAAGTAAGACTTTGAAACTAAATTTCAGATTTTTAATACGAACTTTTTGATTTTAAAATTTAAAATTAAAGTTTTGAGAATTCACCCCATATAAGATTTAGTTAAACGTAAAACTTAATAAACTTTTTAATGAAATAACATATAGTGTTAAAACCACGATGTATCGAGTCTACATAAGAATCTTTAGAGGAGTTTGTGCTGATGCAATCTTATACAGCCAGCAAGAATCTTCTTCGAAAGCTACGCCATTTTTCTTAAAGCGAAATTCCTATCGCGGATAATTCCAATGAGTTGAGATGCCATTTTTGTAAAACTGACATCATTTCTGAATCGATTACTTTCCAACCGAAACCCAAGTAAGGTTTGTAGAACTGAAAACATAAGTGAAATATATTTATTTGAAAAAGTTAAAAAAAAAATTACCTCTTCTTAATCGAGACTTGTGTCGTACCCGAGATCTCTGGCTACGACGCCGGTAGGTAAAGGTTTTCATGATCATCTTGTAGCAAAATTCCCACAAAAATGAAATGGATGTTCAATAAGCAGTACGGTAAGCGGAAAAAGTAAAAATGTTCATCTTTCCACAAGTGTCGATGAAAAATATCTTCAATACGCAACTATTTCAGCCATATATTTCTCATTAGTAACTCGTAAGTAATTTCATAACGGCACGTTGATAGGCTTGAAGTACAATCCACACTATAAAAATATAATTCAAAATGAAGAAAAAGTGCGGTTGGAACTGCTAATAGGACGTCTTATTAATACCAATGCAATATATTTCCCGTTTTTACTGAAAAGTCGTAATCATCCATTTAATCACGAGCAAGTTCATTCTTCCATCTTTTGCAAAGAGTAAAAACATAACTGCAAGAACACAAGGGAAAGTGGCTAAGTTTCCATGAAGTGGTACTACTATCTCAGCAGTCAACTGTTTTCTGAAATTTTAATGGCTTCATCATTACCGGCATAGTTTTTTTCCAGTCAACTAGAATAAACTAACGGGAAATCATGTATTCCACGGTGAATTAATTCCACAACTCTTTACAAGTAATTCAAAAGCATCGTTATTAAAATGTCTTCACAGCAGGTAAGATATCTGCAAACTTAGTTATCAAGCTGAAGGATCGCATCTATGCGGTTTAACATGAATTTCATGATCCATCTAAGTAGCTCGGAAACCTGATTAATTAAATGTCTTTAAATACATTGAATATCACGTGCATTAATTTCAATTTCAATCATTTAGCATTCTTTCTAAACACCAAATTCAAAAAGAAAGAACAGCATAAGTACGACCATATCTTATCCAGTTTTGAAGACCAAGTTTCCTTTCAAGCAGTCATTTCATGAAAGTGAATAACGGCAAAACAAAACAGATAAGAATACGTGATCCTATCTTTATTGTCAAGATCTTCCAACGAGTGTTTACAATTGCAAACGGCAAAAAGGGCTTCCAGACAAAGTAAGAGGATGATGCGAGTGGAGGACTCGGCTTCAAAAAGCAGTCTGTTATCTTCCTCCACAGAGAAAGAGCTTTCACCGTTATACGAAATCCATGTCACGAAGACCTGGCAACAAAACGGGAGGCGCAGCAACGATAACAGACAAAAAAGAAACCTGTCGCGTATACATTCTAAGATCCAATTAAAAGGCGACCTTTAAAAAGAAACGTTACAAGAAGCTGGAAAATTTCTATACTAACTATCCATGCGAAACGGAATGGCACGAAGAGGGAATGCTCAGGCGGGAGACGCTATTTCTGCTTATGATGATGATGATGGTCATCATCATCCCGTTCGTTCTCCGGGGCGTCGTAAGAGCGATTTTTTCCGCATATAACTACAAGTCAATTTGCACATAATGGTCTGTTGTTCACCAATGGGAAAACGCACTTTTTCTGCCTTCCTGCCCTATTCGCGGTATCAGTGATGATTTGCGAAACTACTGCACGCTCGGTGGGCAACTCCAGAGCAACAGATCACGTGTTTATAATAATGCAGCTTTTTCATGATCAACTAGCATTACTGTCTCAATATCAAGGCTGTTCCAACAAAGGGTTCATAAATGTCGAAGCCGCACGCTTAATCATTTCACTGCATGTAATAGATTATTTGATCCACGGTTCGGCCACCATTAACAATCAAACATAAATTTTCCAGAATTCCGATAAAATTTTGGAAACAAAGCTTTTCTATCATGCACAGGAAAAATCCAAGTAAGATGTACAGTTCAATAAAAGCACAAGTTATTTCATAAGCTACAGAATATCATAATATTGTACTCGCCATTTGAGGAAAAAGCTTTAACTGTCTAAACCGAATTTAAGGACTTCTCTCTCGAGTTTCACAATGAAGAACTTAAGTATTATTTATTGGATGCAATAAGATCTGATAACATTTAATCAGATTATAACAGAGTTGATCAGCTACCTTTGAGAAATCGTATTCGAAAACATCTGATACAAATCAACGGACGTAATGGCAAGAAATAACGCATAAGTTATATTGTTTAATGCTTCGTCAGAAAATACTGGATTGGATATGATTATGGATCGACCTTTATAAAAATATTTTTTCTTTCTTTTCCCTTTTTTGCAGGGAATCGTTTCAAAAGTTAAAAATATCTTCCAAACACCCTGGACTCGTTAACCCAAAGATTTGATGTTGAAGACATATTTGAGCAGATAATAGATAAATGAGATAACAAATCATTTTAGAATTGAAAACAAGGAAAGATTGAATAATAAAACTTATGTACCAATTTCTCAGTAAAATGTCGTACAGATATATGAAAATAAGCAAGCTCTTAAAAAAAAATAAAACAAATAAAAAAAAACTTTTTCTAAAAGAATATAAAAAAAAGTTGGTATCAATACTCAAAACAGCGCAAAAACATCAATTGCAAAACATATACAGTACAATTAAAAGTAGTGATGAATTATAAAAATGTTTTTTTTTTTTTTTTTGAATATTTATACGCCAGAAGCTAAAAGTTGCAGAATAAGGTGCAAGGAAAATCGATATTACTTTTACAAACCGAAACTACAATCAGGACGAAAAGAATTGTGATGCTTTTACTATTGTGCTTGCACTCACTTTCAGCTCAAATCACGAAAACAATAACACTCGAAAGATATGATTTATTAGAAAATTCCGTCTTTTCTAATTCGAACTTTGTTTCCTGAGGTGATTGCGAGAGAATGACTTTTATCGATTCCCCTCTGTAACTTCTACATAAGGAGCAGCAACGAGATTAAAGAAAAGGGAACTCAGAAGATAGAAGCAAACGTGATCAAAGAGTTGAGTTGTGTGAATGCTATTCAGACGATATTTTTGGAACGTCCAATGCTCGGTATATATTGACATTCAGAGCTTGAAGTATTCCGAGGAAGATTAGACCGTCGAAAACACTCCGCATCAATGGTACGTGACAGATAGAAAAATTCAAGATTGATCGGCTTCCAACGCCACTGCTAGTCACGCCCCTGAATAAGAGCTTTCAAATCCAGAAAGGAAACTGAAATAACTATTTATATACGAATTCAAATGTATCGATATTTCTTTCTGCTAAAGAATTCGAAAACGTATTTTTCTTCCAAAAGTTACTTTCACATAATGAGTCAGCATTCATATATTAACTATACAAAGGCATTAAAATTACTTTTAAAATAAAATATGCCTAAGTTCTGAAGGTGTAACATGAAGGTTACTCGTAAAACACACCATGGATTTTCTTCAGCGCACAGTACTCAAGTTTTACTCATATTTTCACAAAGTAAATGATGGACTGCTATTTTTCATGAAACTTGGTCATTGAACACTTTTTGGATAGCGCTTGTGACATGAACGAAAATCGAAGTTCAACTATTAAATTGAAAAAGAAACCCGAGAAATTTTTCACGCACGTGTTAAAATTAATCTGGAGTCGTCCAATTTGATGCAGGTACAGCAACTATTTGTTTTCAAATTTCTTTGAGGTAACAAAACATTCTACAGCATTTTGCAGAGCAAATAATGTGTGGCAAACTGTTTCACCAGTATTAACAGCACAAGATTCGATTATTATTACACATAAATTTGCGAGATGATAATTATTTCCAATTTGCAGTTGGAACGTGCTAAAATATCACATACGAGCAAACGATTTCAATGTGTTAATCCAACATGGCACTTGCAATCGGCTGTCGCATGCCCTTTGAAGATTCGTCACAAGCACACAAGAAGTCAAAGACGTCATATCCTGTTAAACACTGAAAACAATACTGGATTATATACAACTGTGCACACAGGCTGTGTTTTAATCAAGCACTAAGAAGTGGAGAACCACAAACAATCACACACGTTTCCACCGAAACAATGTTTCCTCCGCTTATCGCAGTTGTTCACTACAACACGTAACAAGAAATTTTGTTCTTTGAGAGAGGAAATAAGCAAAAAAGGGCCTAAAGGACTTCTTCAAAGGCAAGGCACAACCTTGCCGAACCTGCTTTGCCACAGAGAATCCGCCCCATTAATAGTTGGTCTCAAGACATGATCGTAGCCTTGGCCTTGTACGTCCTGCAATGGGTCACTTGGTCACTCGTTCATATCACAAAGTGAGGAATAAATAAAAAATGGTAAATATTTCCAAATACATTATGGACTGAAGATGGATTCTTGTTCCTCTCCTGTTCATTTGAAAATTAGTTGCTGGGGGGTCCTGTTCACATTAAAAAACTCATTTGGAAAAACGAGTAATAGTGTTTAAATTGTGACACGAAAATATCGAACATCAAGAATTCCGAAGCTAATGTAATTGAAACAGTTTACCCAACTATGCTTGCACATACTTCTGTCAAAAGAGAGATGTGTCCCAGTTAAAGAAATTTTGCGGATATTTTTATAAATACAATCGTATGATCTTAGTAAAATATATCTACCTTAAAAATGCGTCTGGCATATAGAGAATACCAACTTAAAAGGTATACATTTATATCTTTTTTGAATGAAAGGATAGTTGAACACTGCGTATTAATACAAACCAGACTTGAACATGGGAACTAATTTTGCAGTAAATTACCGCCCCTAAGCCAGGGCAAGGCAGAAATACATTGGGAACTGTGTATATGGGATTTAGTTCATAAGGATTACTACGTACTTTGCAAAATGTAATTTTATGTTTAACATTTTTATAACTTAGACGTATTGCTTCATAAAATACGGTTGTCGTCTATAGCTACAAACCGTTTGAAATACTCTTCTATTTCCGTATCAACAGGGCGGGATTTAGAAATTTTGGGACCGCAAAATCGATGCATCAGCCCGGGACCTCTTGCATTATACAACTGAAACAATTGCTGCAGAATTACTACCGCACACATTTTTGTCATTGCATAATGCATGGCTATAGGTAAACGCGTGGCATTCAATCTTTATTTTTCTTAAACTACATACACATAACTCTTTCACATAGGCCACAACCTAAACGTTGATAAAAACTAATTTGTGTTAAAAGTATAATTATTTTTGATAATATCACTCATTGAATTCATTACACTTTTCTCCGCACGCACTCCACCACTTAGCTGTAAGCCTTAGGTTCCACCGTCCGGGGGGTCCGCGTAGCGGGCCCCCCGTACGGCTGGGTGCGAAGAATTCATTGCACTGAGAAAAATGACGTTTTCACAAATGAGTACATTCATGCTTTCACATTTTCTTGAAACCTTTTCTTTCAAATTTGAGTACACATAACAGTCCTTTCCTTGTCCTTGAAAATATTAGTCAATGATTTTTAGGGCCCCTTGAGCAAGGGAGCTCCTATCTCGGGCCTCATGGAGCTATTGGAAAATTAGTCCCTGTTTATGACTCCTCATCTTCTTAGCTTTGGAAATGGTAAGAGACTGGTTTCTGAGGGTACACCTAAAATGCCTCTTTTATACACTGCCATTACACCTCTGAATAAACAACCGTCAATTTACGCTTCTTCCCTTGCTTACTCGAATGAGATTTTCCGGAGATTACACCCTCGTGGGTTGTATGGTAAATATCACATGTGTTTGCAGTAAAAAATGAGGGACATTTAGGCCGGAGCAGCTAACAAAGGGTGCTTAAGTTTCTCTACGGTATTTTTTTTTTTTTTTTTTTTTTTAATGTTGCTTTTATGCAATGAAAACGTTTCTCCATTTAAACAGTTGCAAGTGATATACGGGATCTTTTGGGTGCAGAAAAAATTTAATAACAATAACAGGAGAAGTTACAGGTTGAAAGCTTTGACATTTTAGCAATTTAAGCGCAAAGAATATCCTTTAAAGAATTAATGAAAACATGAAGCATAAATATACTCCGTGATTCATTTATGTTTTCAGTAAAAATATTGAATTTTGCATAGATCTATTACTACCGTTTGTTGAAACAAGAATATTTTTTAATATTTCTCTAAAAAATAATAATATTAAATAATAAATAAAAAGAGGATATAGTTTTGAAGTTTAAAATTATACTGCAACAAGTTTGGAACATAAGAAAGGACACTGAACAAAACACTTCAAGTATAAAATTGTAGCACGAATAGTTTCGAAAGAAAAAAAAAGAAAACGATTATTGATTCATATTAACATTTCGAACGTTTTTTCTCACGTCGGCAACATTTGAGCAAGTATTTGCGAACTTTTTTGCTGGTTTATAATTTAAGGATTTGAGCCTGACTCTCCCGTTGTTGAGCATGATGCAATTCCAGAGACTAGAAATTAAATGACTAATTGCAGTCTCAAATGTGTACTTGAGAAAGGCATCCATCATTTAATAAATTCAACAATTACGGAGTTCTTCGATTTTACCTTTTTTCCCCGTTAACATCAACTCGTTACAGCAGTTTGAAATTTAAGCTACAAATAGATATTTATCACTCCAGAGACATTCGTAGGTCATAATGATTTTGTTGGTCACAAAAGGAACTTCACCAGATTTGAAAAATTGCCCGTTGGCCTCTGTCTTGATGGTTATGGCTTCCTACTTTCAGATTTGCTCTTACGGCCCCCATTGAGAGCCCAGGTGGTCTGATCTTTGTTTCATCATACATGGTAGGTAAAAGATCAAACTTCAACTTTAGCATTTTCTTACAAAACTAAACAGATTCCAAGAAACTACTTTAAAACATACTTTAATGCTCATTATTCTTGAATAAATTCAAAAGTAGTTGTTTCGTGGTTTCAGATAATTTCTTCGTCAGCATAAATGAAGTCAGTATCGAATAGCAAGAAAATTTAGTACAATCATGCGGTGAGAGGGCTGAAGAACGAAATATCGTTATTCAACCCTCTCACCTACTTTCAAAGCAAAATCTCGCCTTCAACTACTTCTAAAATTTAAACTTAGTCATAACAAAATAACTTATATCCTTTCCGAAGAACTATCCATAGAAGAAGTATCTACAGGGGTAAAATCTTGAATCCACCTCTTTTTGAGGACCCAGCGCTTCTGAGATTCTTTTTCTCTTGAAGCAGAACTCCAGAACATCGTTTCTTCAAGATAGCGCTGAAAATCGTGTCTGTTCCAACGGCCCACACAGAGATACCCTCCTTCAAACCCTGCCTCCTTCCTCTTTTCTCTCCGACCTTCGTTCCTCTTTTCATCTTTGAATTTATCAGGTAGTATGACGAATACGGAAAAGGTCATATTCAAGCAGGAGTAGAAAAGGGCGGGAAAAGAAGACTGAAACCTTAACCCCTATGACCTCTTCTCATGCATCCCGCTGCCATGGAAATAGGGAACACCCTTTTCAATACGCAGACGATTATGCAGTGGTAGAGGTATGGCTTGGAAACTTGTTGCATAAAGGTAATCGCATCCCAGGAGTAGTTTTGCTTTGCGAATAGCTTTTTGACCTGTATTTATGATACCTGGGTTATGGGGTACCTGGTTGAAATCGGACTATTCCGGATGTTCAATCGAAGCAATTTGCAGCACAAAGAATATCAAAAAGTCTTTTCAACAACACGGCACACGCGTAAAGATAACTCAATCAATTAACAAAAATCAAGTTCGGCGAAGCTTGAAATGCTTCTGTAGAAGGTCGAAATATAATAAGTATCGCAGATATATATCCATCATCTTTTCGAGAAGCGGATCACAAAGAAATGTTTTTAAGGACATCCCAGAAGTTCTAATGGCATACCTTTACTTCCATCTACAAGTTATAGCCTTTACTTCCATCTACTCAATCAGGGATTCTCAATTCGACAGAGAGAAATATATTTCTGTTGGTAATTTCTTTTTATTTTATATGTGAAATGCATATTTGTATAATATATGTATGTGTATGTATGTATATGTGTATATATATGTGTGTATATGTGTGTGTGTATATATATATATATTTCCCTGATTGAAATAAAATGAATTGAATTGAATTGAATTGAATACTAACCTCAAAGTTATTACACACTAAGTTCGGTAACTAACTTTTATCTAAGCACCGCAGACTAGAAGTTGTAGTAAGTTCCTTTTTACATTAACAAGAATTATTGAAGTTTTTCTTATTTAATTATTTTGATGTGGTTGGTTGGATATGAAAGCCTAGGATTCCAAATATTGAAAAAAGATTCTTATTTATATTTTATACCGTCAACCAACCATTTTACACTTGATTGACACATATTTAAATAAGCTGTACAGCAACAACAACAAAAAAAAAAAAAAAAGATAATACTCAATCAAAACGTCCCCAATACACTTCCTATGAAATGAATCGTCTGAACGTTGGTGTCATTATTTTAGAGATAGTACTAAAACTTGAAAGTCGACACCTTCATTCTTTTATCAAATCCATTTCTGAACGTCAAAGTAGTGATAATGATACTATTATTTGCAAGACATAAAAAAGCCAGCAATTATGTACAAAAATAAATAAATAAATAAAAATAAATCGACAAATAAATAACCAAAAAGAAAATAAAAGAGAGAGAGAGAGAAGAGATGTGCTTTTACCAATACAGACCATTTTTTAAAAGTAATAAAGGTTTTCATCGATCTTTTTTAATTTTATACTGCAATTGCAAATTTACGTTACATATTATAACTATTAGTCTGTGTAAACCAAAACTCAAATATTTTTATGGTAGAGATTTTTAAATTAAAATCATATATCTGTTGTTACAGCAACGAAACATTTAAAAGATTATTGTATACATATCATTTATCTAAATGTTCACAAGTACGTGAAATATTTTTACAACACAGAAGAAAAAGAAAATTAAACCCAGGAATGGAAGAGAGATTCACTCTCTGCCTTTTTCATAAAGAGTGTATGCCAATAGGGTAGGCAAAATCACTTGTCCACCAAGGCAGCATTTTAATAAAAAATCAACGAAACCTCATACCCTCCCGCGCAAACAATGTGATAGAAACATTCTATACTTGAGTTTAAAAATATTTCTCACTAAAAATTTAAAATTTTAAGCTTAAAAACCAAGTAAAATATATTCTTGCAATAAAGAACAATATTTAAATCTGTACCTCCTAGCCAGACTATCGTCAGTCACATAATGGTTACTTTACAACAGAGATGGAAAACGTTTGTCTGGCACAGGATAGGACGCGCGCTCTTTTAACACTAGTAAAAAAATACATTTTTTTTTTTTAATTACGCTCTCATGACTCGATACGGAATATGAAACTGAAGCTGGATTAGGACAGTTGGAGCGGGTTATTAAATGAAAAATTACATAAAAGTTTGTACACCAAACTTAATAACTACTTTGTTTTAGACGTATTTATTAAGCCACATGAAATCAAAGAACAAAATATAAATTAAATTAATCTGGGATCTAGATGAGGTTCTCATGAAAAACCAGTCACTTACACCACATCAATGGGAAGGCTACCACTGTTTGTCCTTGACAAACTTTTGAATATTAAGCCATAACTGTGACGAAACGCACCTCAAGTGACTTTTAACTTTTATGTATGCTAATGCTGAAATTTCCCATTTGCAGAGACATGTGGATGAAAACTGCACTATAAACCTCAGAAAAGGCAAGGCAATAATACTGAAAATATTTATATGTGCCCACAAAACCGAGCAAATTACAGTTAGTTATATATTTTTTTAAACATTCGTGCTTTCCTCGAAATTCTTCTACGCCACCCTAGGGAGGCGCGCCTCCTGGGTTGAGAATCGCTGCAGGAATCAAAATTTCTGGGAGGGTGAGGGGATTCTCAATTTACCGAATGAAACTTTAACAGAATGTGGCAAAAAAGAAAAAAAAAAAGCAAGTGCATACTTTTCCAACATTTAATGAGAAAATACATTAGGCATCATTGAAAAAGAAAAAGAGAACTGCACATTGCAATGGTGTCTTCAAATTTTGTGACCCGTCAGTCAAAATTTGCCGATTTAAGTAATTTTTTGGGATGAGAGATCACAGTGACCTCCCATCGGGGCGCCCCTGAACCCATAATTTAAAGAAAGGAAAAATGAAAGTTATTTGCAGTGCAGTGAAGCTTGTACATGTTAAACACAAACGAGATCTGCAAAAATTCTAGATGCGGTTCCAGGGGTTGAGCAGAAGTTTTATCATGCGTTCAGTAAGAGCATTAATCGATACAATCAAATTTGTACCTGGTTAGATAACGGGTCCCGCACTAATTTTATTATTATTATGTTAAGCAACATCTTGACTAACGATTAACTCGAAATGATTGCAAATTAAAAGGACTTACTAATTTATTCACAATTCTTTCCAAAAAAAAAAAAAAAGAAAAAAAAAGAGAGTAATTTTGAAGTGTATCACGATCATTTTCAATCAATTAAAGTTCATATATTGCCAAATAGTCTGTTTTGGGGAGGAGGGAGGAACTTCATTCACTTTGTCCGGAAAAATAAGAAATTTCAAACAATCATTCCCAATAGGAAAAAATAGCGAGAAAAATTATCGAAACTTCCCACTAAAAATGTAAACACGCCATGTTTACTTCAATTTTCAACAAACTGCATTTGATGAACCTTAGGAATAAATTAAATATATAGTACATTATTTTATATTCCCCAAATCCATAAAATACACAAGGTCCTAAAAAGAATTAAATTAAAAATAAATCCGGAACTTCGGTCTGCTGAGTTCCATCGACAGAACTACTACGACTACTACTTCCACGTAATGCTACTAAAAGCCCGGCAAGTCAGCCGCCGTGACCGATGACGTCACTTTTTGCCATGGAAACGCCGACGCCAACAAATCCTAAACAACTATCTCCTATGCGGAAACTAGAAGCAAGACTTGTTATTTATTTACCAAGACAGGGCTCTCGTTAAATTTTCAGGAGGGTTTTTGTGGGTTGCATTCCCAGTGGATTGCCTAGGTCTAAACATTGTCTGCAAGAAACAAAAGACAGCAGTAACGAAACAAAACAACAAAAATGAGGTTGGTTCTAGGAAATCTTATGAATTGGTAATGAATAGAGAAAAAAAAGTAGGTTCAAAGGGACAAGGAGAAATTTTTTCTTTCCTAGTCATTTACATTGTAGCTCGAGAAAGCGGTTCAAATTCTGTTCTTTTTTTCTTTGCAAGCCATTATCCAGTTGTAACCTTGTAAAACTTTAACTGAAAAACTTAGAAATTTCGAAGTAGTGGGGTCATAAAGTGAGGCATAACAGTGAAATAAATAGACAAAGTGAAAGTCGAAAATTGTGCCTAATGTTTTAAAATTACTATTAAGGGTGTAACTTGGAATGGAAAAAAAAGTTAAACAACTTATAAAAAATACATAAAGGTAAAAAGGGAAAACGAAAAAGCAGGTATGTAACTGATATAGATTGAAATAGTCTAGAATTGTAGAGAAAATATTGGGGGACTTTCTTCCAAGAGTCATGCAGGGAGAAAATCACTATGTTCTGCGAAGAAAAATTAGCAATGCTTATTGAATCGTTTTGTGTTACCCCACATACTGCAAGTTTGCGATCGGCGACCTATTTGCATTTCCCACTATGTCATTCGAATTTTCAACAATCGCTAATTTTGATCAATCATTCGCAGATGTGAGACTCCTGTTCGGACTAGGAGAATCTGAGTAGATCTTTTTTTTTAAGGAGATCTGACTAGTTTAGGCGGGAATCAAGTCATACCGAAATTTAAGTATAAAATTTCGGTTGTCTTCCCGAATTTTTGAGGATTCCTTTGCGAAGTATGATCAATTCCTTGGAACTTCTTGCTTTTTCCATAAAAAAACACTTTTCCAGATCTTCTTAATCACATACCAACACCGAACTCAGTACTCACACTCTAAGTTACAAAAAAAGGAGAAAATTTCAACTCTTCTTCAACAATAAAAACCAAAGCATTTCTACATTGTATGAAGCACAGGGAGAAGCAAAGGGATGTAAGTGCCAAAATTAAAAATTTGGAGATAACCAGTACAAGTGGTAGAAGAACCTCTCCTCTGCTTTGGCGCTAGCGATAATAGTAGAAGCCCTCATAGGTTCTGCTATACATCATGATTAAGAAAACAATTTCAATGAAAGCATAGTCTACTTAGGATTTGAACTTTAAACGCTCTTTACTCGAAAAAATTAAAAAGTACACTTACATTCCTTTGCATCTCACTGTCACACATGAGGCAGCGAGAAGCAAACGGATGTAAGTAGCAAAATTAAAAATTTGGAGATAACCAGTACAAACGGTTGGTGAACCTTTCCCCTATCTTGGGGTAAGGGATAGGTAGTGTTAGCCCAGGTAGGTGCTGCTGTATAGCATGATTTAGAAAAAAAATTCAATTAAAGCCTACCTAGGATAGGAAGTTATCATTAAAAGCGTTTAGCTCAAAACTTGAAAATGTCCTTTTATATCCCTTTGCTTCTCACTGCGACATATGTCCAACACTTGGGCAATATCAAGTCTGGTGGAAAACTTTATCACCAAGCTTTTTGTGTTCTCCTTCACATAGATAGAGAAGAATGAAGATAATTCGAACGAATCCTCGCCAAGAAAGAACATCTTCAACCCCAAAGGAGAAAAGCACTAAAAATCCATTTCTCAAAGAGCAGACTGAATACAGGCGACATCCCCAACTGCTGGAAAATCTCGTTGACAGACAAATCCACCCATCACTGTCACTAGCGGCGTACCACTCTTGGGATGTGTTGCCTTTTCTGGAAAAGACTATTTTCTGCGTTCTGTGAACGGAGAGTATTCCTTCACAGCTTTCTTTTCCAAGAGCCTGCGGGGCACGCTGAGAATCAGAACGACGCACTTAATCTTTTGCCATGTACAGATTGCGGGACATTTATTTTTCCGTCGAAGAAAAATGACATGGAAAGAGATCGATGTGAGACAATTTTCGTCAGAGGTTGTAATTTGTTGCGGAGAGGTACTTACTTCTTGTAAGTAACCAGAGCTCAGGAAATACCGACCTAATAAATTACATTATTTTGACTTCTTAATAGCCTGGATTCGAAACCTCCAATTTCACCTGCACTGACAAACCGACATCGATCAACTTCTAGTAATCCGAATGTCGTTTGGAATGAGTACTAAATGTAGGACTACAAACTTTCAAAATGTACGAGTGGAGCATTTTCGTTTGACAAAAAAGAAGAGCTGGAATTAAGCTATCTAGATCAGTGGTGCCTCAACCTAACGGCCCGCGGGGCTGATCCGTGTGGCCCATTGTTTTTTTTTTTTTTTTTTTCAATGTTACAAATCTAAAAGCACGATAAGTGACAATCTCAGAAAACTGGTGCCAAATGTTCAGAAATTGGTTTTTGAAAAGCGTGCATACGTAAAAGCAACTATTGTTTTTTTTTTTCTCTCTTCCCATGTTATTTTGAAAAGAATGAAATGTTTTGTGTGTTCTGGCCCGCGAAAATGATTTTAATATGAGGTGCGTCCCACGGGCTGAAAAAGGTTGGGCACCACCTATCTAGATTAATAGTGAAGAAAAGAACGTACACAAAAACGAAAGTTGCCACAAACACACAAACAATACACACAATACACTAAAGGAAATCTCTCCGTCAACAAATATATCATAACAAGAGTTGTAGAGAAACTTGCTCCAGAAGGATTATAATGTTCAAGAGATCAACAAATGCACGGTTAGCTAAGCACGATTCGAAAAGAAACTTACAACAAATGTCTTTCTTTACAATAATTCTCTCTACATGAAGATGTTTGTTTACAATCTCCTTTAATTAGAAAAAAAAATTATTTCTATTCCAACTGTTGTAGGGGATTCTAAGTGCTGCTTTCTGAATTCCTTCATCATAGTTACGTTTCTTAAAAACCTTTCTTGACATTTATTGTTATTCTTTTTCATTTGTTCCTCTTTTCTTTCGACAAACCTAATGATTGACAATGATTAGATTTAAACCTTAATGGACCAGTGATGTTGTTGGGAGGAACGACTTTTTGTGAATGGTAGACAATACTTTTAACCCTTGAATACTTTAAATCTGAAAATAATTGTTTTAAAATATATTTTCCCAAAGACAAAACATAACTATCCATTTGCAAGTTAAAGAGAAACTCAAACATGAGGTAGAAATATAAGGTTTTGGTTTTCTTTAACAACATAATTACTATGATAACAGCTTTCCCTTATAGATAGCACAACTGTAATTCTCCTTGCTTGAAGATCAGCTGACGGACGACGCGCCACCGAAAATGCAAAGGCGGCAAGACCGCCCTAGGCAACTGTAGCTACATTATTATATAGGGTTATTCCATTCGATTTAAAGTATCAACCTTTATTAAAGCTAATCATACGAAAGAGCTTGTGCTGTGTCACATAATTTCATTCAACAAACGTGGCGGATCACAAAATCGAAAGCTGAATAGTTTGCATCAGTGAAAGTATCAGCTTATTTATTAACATCTGTTAAATAAAACAAAAAATTTTGCCAAATTAAACTTGTGAACAAAATTTTGTAATTTTTAACACAATAAAAAGTTTTGTGTTGCAAAAAAAGAAAAAAAAATCCACATTATGTTTATATATATATATATATATATATATATATATATATATATATATATATATATATATATATATATATATATATATATATATATATATATATATATATATATATATATATATATACTTTTTTTTCAATACAATTATTAAAAAAAAGAACTACCATCAAGAACAAAAATAATATAGAACAAATTCAAAAAGATAGTGAGCATTCTCAAACAATATGTACTGATATTATAATACAACTTTTAAATTAAAGATTAATACACAAAGTAATACGATGATGCAAAGTTGTACTACAAAAAAAGGAATTTAAATACATTTTAAAATAAATAAATAATAACCTTGTACATAAACAAATTCTTCAGAAAACTCAAAAACTAATCATTTATATTCAGACATTTCGTTCTGCAGAATAAAAGTTACCGTAAAGCGGTTAACTTGTTCAAAGAACCAAAACGGATTTTAGCTAGAATAAGAGAAATCCTTTGTTCTGTAACAACTTCCAACACACTAGTTAAAGCCAGAAAAATAAGGATGAGGCGAGAGAGTTTGATCCACTGAAACGAGAGAATTTGATGGGGAAAATATTTAACTAGGCTGGAGAAAAGTTTTATTTCAAAAGGTGCAAATTGAAATGCTCTCTCGGGGAGATAAATTTAATTTGTTGGAGAGAAGATGTGGAACAGGTTTGATGAAAAGTGTTCATTCAAAAAGGTAAGACTGATAGCTTCCATCAAGCATTTTGTCACAATGGGGTCGTTTCTGAAATTTAAAAAGTATTTTTTTTCTGAAAGAAAATGTTTAAAAACATAGGGTTTGACTATTTTTTAAAAAAATTTACAAAGTTCACTATTTTTAAAAAAATATTTAAATTGGTGCGCAGACTCAATTTCATTTTTTCCGTTTTTGTGCATGACATCACAAATGATCATCACAACGCCTTTCATTGTTGCCATTAGCGCAGAGCGCAATATTTAATTCGCATCTTTACTCATATGAGGTAGTGAGAAGCAATGGGATGCAAGTGGCAAAATTAAAAATTTGGAGATAACCAGTATCAATGGTAGGTGAACCTTTCCTCTGTCTTGGGGCAAGAGATAGTACTAGTAGCCCTGGCAGGTGCTGCTGCACAGCATGATTTAGAAAAAAAATAATGAAAGCCTACCTAGGACGTAATCTTTATATGCGTTTTACTCAAAACTTGAAAATGTCCACTTACATCCCTTTGCTTCTCACTGCCTCATATGTAGTGAAAACGATGTGGTTGATAGCAAGCGTTGAGCGCAATATTTAATTCGCTTTTGAATTATCATAACCTGGAAATGCGGTAGACAGCAAGCGTAAACATTCAGCGCGCCAGTGGAATTCGCCAAAGTACATCATTTGCAGAATCATAAAGACCACGCCCTGTTTGAAAAATCGAACACTTTAATAAATCAATCACAAAATAGCTGTTGGGGAAAATAAAAGTATTTTCTGGGTCCATGGTTTTTTTTTTTTTTTTTTTGGCTCAATTTATCAACTTCAGTGACTAAAAGTAGTACTTCTGATTGAAGGAAATAATCCCACTCTAAGATTTACTATGCCTATTTCCAAAAGCTCTTAGTAAATGTAAGGTTTCTCATTTATGAAATCTTAAATCGCATCAGAAAAAAATCACTCTGACCCCAGCAACAAACTCCGTTAATTATTTTTGAGTACGGAGAAAAGAAAAGCAGTGTTATGAAATTCCTTTCATTCCTTTGGACATTCTATTTAGCAAAAAGATAATTGATTCAGGATAAGATATGTTTATGCAGATTTTTCCCGTAATACGTTAAAAAACGTCTTATCATCAATAATTTAACAACTGATCAAACAAATACATTTCTATTTATACACAATTGTCTCTGCTATCTCTTTTCAGAAATCAAATTGCATTTACTGAGGGTTTTTTTTTTCTTTTTTTTTCAAATCCTACTAACGATACTATTTACATGCTCGAAATATCGCTTTCGAAAGTCTAAAAGTAATCAGAAATGGGGTTGTTTCCCCCCATAAGACAAAAGTTCTACTTTTCGTCACTGAAGTTGTTGAATGAGGAAAAAAAGGAAAATAAATAAAATAAAATAAAATAAATATAAAAAAACATGGAGCGAAAAATATGTTTTATTTTTAAATAATTTTTAATTAATATTTTTTAAATGTCCGATTTTTCAAACAAGACGGGGTCTTTATGACGTCACAAGTGATGCACTTTGGCGAGCAGTTCAGTGGCGCGGTGAATGTTTAGGCTTGCCACTAATAATCGCTCGCAGTGAACAATCACCAAACGCGATTACTCGCCAGAAAAGACAACCACTCAAACACGCGCTCCGATCCAAAAAGGCTGATCTTAAGCTGATGCGTCGGCTCGTATATATGGGGGCCTTACTTTGCGTTAAAGGCATTTCGTCACTTGTGATGTCATGTATAGAAGCGTAAAAAATAAAATTGAGCTATTAAAATATTTTTTTTAATATTAAACTTTGTCAAATTATTTAAAAAATGGTCGGATTCTATGCTTTTAAGCATGCTCTTTCAGAAAAAAAAAATACTTTTAAAATTTTGAAAACGGCCCCATTCAAAACTGTCAGAAAATATTCCCAGTAGTTGCCAAAATCCTTCAACTCATATAATGATGTAGTAAACTTTCACCTTTCTTTGCTTTATTTATATTGTTCGAGTCATCCCATTGCATAGCCAACTGCCATTCAGAGAAATGAAGCTCACCAAAAATGCTATTGTTTCACTGAATGTGTGTTGGGCGTAAAATGGCTCAATAACACCATTTGAATGAATATAATCGGGGTTTGCCGCTTTCGGGCTGGACAATTAGCCATTTTAAGAGTCATTTTCTAAGTAACTCGGTTTTCAATTGAGAGTATGTAAATGGGTTCCCTTTGTAATTTGTTTTGTGTTTTATGACTTAAAAGTTTCCGCGGGCTGATCTGCTACAGAGAAAGTTCATTTAATGACATTTTTCGGTGCAGAAGGTGCGGCCTCCCAGGAGCAGTTCTGAGGGCGGATGCCTCTGCATTTGCACACTGAACAGAGGGGAACTAGAAAAATTATTAAGCAACTCGATGAGCCTCATGTAGACTAATGATTAGGGCAACTGTCTTTCACTAAGACCTTGCATGGATATGGGAAGCAAAACTTTGTTCATGCTACATGGCAATCCTACAATTTTCGCTAAAAAGAGTACTAGCAAGTTTGACAACATATATCACCGTCTGAGGTCCCGACTCCGAGGATGCTGGAAACCCTCTACAACCATTTTTAGTGCTGATTGCACAGCTAAATAAGTCATGCATCGACCATAGAGAAGGGATGACAGGTGGAGAGAGTGAAGCTGTCAAATCTTGAAGCAAGGACCTCAAGATTACATAAGCAGATATTTTTTTAATCTGTCTATTCAATGAATCGTATTAATTTTAAATTGAATGGAATCAAATTTTCTAAATTACAAACATGCAGTTCAGATGTTTTCAAATCCTCAGAAGTATCCAACTTAAGTTTGTTGTCCAATTTTCCGAACAGGGACCTGATCCGACAGTTTCGGATAATCAGAGCTCTACTGTGAAACAGAGAGAGAGAGAGAGAGAGAGAGAGAGAAACATTTAAAAAGCAAGAAAGAAAAGAAAATAAACTCGATTCATGTTTTTTTTTTTTTTTTTTTTTTTTTTTTCAGTTGGCTAATTCACTAGAGTATAAATGACGAAGGTTTCAAAGTATCAGCTAACAACTAGCCATTTATTTCGGAACACTTCAGCCCATAATAATCAACCACGTACAGTTACAGTGAACTCAAGCGCCACCACACTGGCGTGACCAACAAGCACGCAAAGGGTGGATTCGCGAGGCACTAGCTTTTGCAGAAATGATGTCACCACAAGTGGTCCAGAAATCTATGATCTAAGGAAGTGATAAGTTTCACTTGATGAGGCACGTGCGCACGTGCGGTCTTCGTTTCTCCGAATCTGATAATTCAATAGCGTGGGGTCAATTAGTGCTTTCGTACTTTTCCAAGTTTCTGCCTAAGTTAGACTCATATTGTTGAACTTATATCCTTTAAAAAGAGTTTCATAATTGTCAGCAGGGTTGGCCGGATTGGACCCAATTGGGTTGGACTCAATGGGTTTTTTTGAAAAAACCCATTTAAAAAAAACCATTATTTAGCTCAATTTGGGTTTTTTCAAATTTTCCGAGAAGTTTTTTAAGAAATTAATTAACTTAAATACTTTTACAATTTAAACTTCTTTTTTATTTGTTCTTCACCACAGACAATGGACATAAAAAATGAATTTTGAACTTTAATAGTATTTTTTAACTCTTAACAGCATTAAAAAAAATACTATTTTAAATAAATATATTTAACTTTTTTCTTTAACTGGTCAATAAATAACTCAAATTATCTTGACTAAGTCCTGTCACGTCTGATTTTCTCAATATCTGTAGATTTTACAGAGGAAACTACTCTAGCTAAAAGGCTTTCATGTGAATTATTTTCTGCAAACCAACAAGTCACAAATCTCGAATAAACAAGGCATATTTTTTTAGAAATTAACAGGTTTCACAAACGGTCGGACAGAAAAGAGAATAGGATGTACAGTATTTTCATTATCTTACAAAAAAAAGTGTAATATTTCTTACTCTGTACACAGAAATAGAAAAACAGGCAACATAAAATTCAAAGAAATGTCTTGATTAAGCTGGAATTCAGTAAAAAGGGGATTTAAACTACTTGAGATTCTACAGTAGTTTTGCATAACAAAATAAAGTACAATAAAGTAAAATGCAAAAAAAAAAAAAAATGTAGTAATTATAAACAAACAATAGATTTTATCACTCGAGAAGTAACTTTGCCTTAACTGTTGATAATCATGGAAACTAAAAACTCTGAAACTTCACCATTCTTGGGTTTCGTCGTCTTTTTTACTTTTCTTCAGAAAACGCTGAATTTTCCAGCTTTTTTTACCCCAAGACAATTTTGAGCTTTGTCCATATACTTACGCGACACTATGCTACAAGTACCCCACATTTTCACTAAAAAACCCACATTTCTTTTAAAAAAACCAGATTTAATTGGGTTTTTTTTGGGTTTTATTTAAAAAACCCAAAAAACCCTGGGTCCATGGGCTTTTTAAAAAAAACCCGGGTTTTTGCCAACCCTGATTGTCAGTTATCATTTGCGTAAGTGAGTATTTTAAAAAAATAGGAGGAAAGATGTATAAAGTCAAAGAATTCGTATCCTTAAAGCAAAGCGAGTAGATTTAACAATTGTGTCAAATAGCTTTCTCCTGATCTTTAAGATAAATATTACTGTATTTGTATTGAGTGTGTAATTTTATAAAATCAGAAATTATTATAAAGTAGTATTTTCTTGTCAGTTTCACGGATGAAAAGTTGATACAACTGTGTCGAAATACTTGATTCAGTTTAAATATTGTTACCTAGAACAGTTGTTTAAGTGAAGAAAACATTTTTTGCTGAATACAGTTAAAAAAATAATAACGTTTTAGCAGACATCCTTTGTCTGATTTCAGATGTAAGTATATAAGGTTATGTAATAGTTAAAACATCCTAACCTTGGCTGAGTTTAGAAATGGAAGTTAAATAAAATTGTGGCGTATTTCACGCTTTGTATCTAAATAAAAATTTAGCATAGTGAAAAATGAAACAAAAAGTATTTTGAATTTAAAAAATATATTACAGTTGATTGTTTTCTTTTCTTTTTTCAAATTCAAAATATTCAAAGGTGAAAAAATCAAAGTGGTACACATTTTCAGAAAGTTACCCGCCCTATACCCAGAGCTAAGGCAGAGATACATGAAATACACCATCAGCTCAGTCAATTCCTTTCATGTATCTCTGCCTTAGCACTGGCTACAGGGCGGTAACTTTCTGAATATACTTGCCTTGCCTTCAATATTCGAGTTGAACCGAACCATTGCTTCGGTCACTCGTCTGGTCAGTGCTAATTCTGTATTAGCTACCAGTTTGGTGGGCACTCTTGGCTTCCTTAAGAGATTTTCCACCTCCAGCACAGTCACTTCTATGCCGGGCTGATGAGTGCTAATAAGCACGAAATTGCAGTCCTCGGCTGGAAATGACTGAGCTGGTGGCCTATTTCATGCAGTACACATTTTATCTTTCCCTACCATCATCTATCTCATCATTAAAAAGTTTTTTTTCCCCACTAATTTAATCCTTAGCTGGTTTCGTACATTTCACCACTACTCCAAAATGACCTTCATTCTTTTAAAAAATGTGGAAAAGTATTCTAAGCCTTCAAAAAAAAAAAAAAAACTCTAACGATATTTGTGATTATGCTACTATCCCACTTCGTTCTTCAATTCGTTTTCCACTTATGCAGATTGTTGCTCATGAGTAAGTGATACTGTGAGTAGTGTGAGTCCTATTTCATTGTTCTCAACAATTTCTTTTTTTTTTTTTTTTTTTTCAAATACAACTCGTATATTAGAAAACGCAGCGACTGATTAGTTTGATAATCAATCATCCAGCTCTAATGCCGATTCACCATTTGCAGCAGTAACAAATTGTGAGCTGAATTCAAAATTTTGAATGATTCTTTTTTTTACTGTAGTATTTGTTAAGATCAGAAAAACGTCTTCGTTATTGCGCATGCTGCATCAGATGAGCCTAATTAATGAGCAGAGTCTAATTAACGTTATTTGGGGAGGGAAGTGCAAAGAAAACAAAAGAAAAGTTCCAAACTGATGTTTAACAATATTTTTCGGTATTATTCCCGCAATGTTGATTTTTCAGGGTTGGTCATAAAATAAAGCAAATAATAACTAAAAATATAAGAAGCAACGCATTCCCCCCCCCCCTCCAAAAAAACGTAAAAAGCGTCAGGGGGGGAAAAACACGTTTGCGTAACAAACGCAATTTTAAATGGAACAAGTCCTACTTCCATCGCAACCTCTAATTCATTTTTTACTTTTGGGAAATAGGGCACGTTGACCTATTAGTGACCTTGAAAACACCTGACATTGAATAAATATAAATGTTTCCGTATACAAACACGTTTCACACACACACACACACATATATGTATTTTTCCCTTTCTTATATTCGGACGACGAGAAGAAAAAACAAAAGCCAACTCGATGTAAAAGAAGACGATGCAAGAATCTCAATACAGGGAAAAGATACGTTCGTTTCAAGTGTGCATAGAAATCGTGTGCTTTTCTTCGTGGGTTTTAGTTCTGAATAGAATACAAATAAAGCCTTGACGGTCCAAAACACACACACATTTCTCGATGGGAAATGAAGAAAATAAAACTTAAGCACAAAAGCTATTCAGCATAGTAATATTCATTGGACAAAGTTTTCAGGAAAATTGTGAAACAGAGTGCCCCTGTTAACCCATTTTTAATCCATATTTCTCTTCTTATAATTTCAAATTTAAAACATCGGTTATTAGCCGCCTTTCCTATTTTTCGGTAGAAAGTGAAGTTAGAAGAATGAAATGCAAATGATGAAATGTAAAATAAAGTGCCCAATTGCGACTGAAAGTAGGGGCAGTGGCGGATACAAGGGGAGGGTCATGGGGGTCTGACCCCCTAAACCACAACACAATCCGTCCATATTGTGCTCAAACACTTTATGTATAAAATGTAAACAATTGCAGCATCTTTACATCTCATTAATTATTTTTGAAAGCAAATATTTGAACTACTACTTCGTTTCATTGCTTAAATGGCATTAATTTGCAACATTTATCCCAATTAGGTGCCTTATTCTTAGACGAGTTGGTACTTTTTTATTAGAGACGTGCCGAGTAGCACTTTGGCCGAGTAGCCGAGCACCGAGTTCCAATTGTGTTTTATAAGGAACCATCAACACACACGTGACGAATTTTGAACTCATTGGAATAGTATAGATCTTCATGTCCAAATAATAGTTTTTAAAACAAAATTCCAGCCGAAATTTAATTACGCATTATTGAAAAGATTTTGTTTATGCCAAATATTTTACAAATAAGTTATTTTTTAAATTGAAACTAAACAATACATAAAAGGTAGGATTAGTCAAGTTGGAATTAAAACAGATTATATCAATCTATACTTCTAGTTCACCAAACGTAAATAATTTTTAAAAGTAAATGGAACAACGTTAAAAGCACAAATGTGTAGGAGCACTGCAGACCGGTGTTTCTGCATTATAAGGAACATCTTTTTCAGTGCATACAATGTGAGCTAATGAATGTAAAAAAAATCCAACTTTTGTCGGATGTCTTTAAATCCATAAGCTCACATTTTGTGCATTGAAAAAAGCATTCCTTGTAATGTCAAAACACGTGTCTGCAGCATTTGTGCTTTTATAGTTGTTTTATTCTTTAAGAAAAGGTATTTTTATGCTTCAAAATCTATTTAATAATATAAAAATTTCATGTTTTCTGTACCTTTTTACCCCATTTTTAATAAATAAGTTTCATTAACTTTGGGGTATTAAAATATAAGATTTACTCCATTGAAGAATAACAAGCTGCATTATTTTCAAAATTTGAATTTGACTTTTAAATTTGAATTGTAAATGATTGCAGTATATTATATGCTTGCACTTTTTTATTAATTGTAAAATCTGCTTTGAACAATATTCAATTTTTTACAACATTGGCCGAGTACCTGATCAAGATTTGGCGAAGTATCGAGTACTCGGCAAATGGGCTGAGTACCGAGTAGTTACCGAGTACTCGGTACGTCTCTATTTTTTATTGTCCACCAAGCAGTTTCAATTATTTTTCGTACCCAAATCTGTAGGTTGTTTGGGGGGGGGGGCTCATTCTTCTGCATGACCCTCACCCCTAAAACAGCTTTCGGTATCCGCCCCAGGGGCGTGCACAAAATTTTGGGGCCCGTCACAAATGACTTTTCTCGGCTCCCTCCATATTGTTTACCCCTATATTTCACGCCTAGTTTTTAAAATATTGGGCCCCCTTCAGGCTCGGGCCCGGGCCAACATGTGTCCCACCCCCCTGTGCACGCCCCTGACTGATGGTCTACATAAAAACTCAATAATATTTTCTATTTGAAGATACACAAAGGATAAGAACTATATTTCCACAATACGCAACGAACATCGAACAACCTTGACTTTTCTCGTCAGAGCGTGAACTTCACTTCACTCAACTTACCTAAAAATAGGGAAGGTGACTAAAAATTCCTGTTACATCATTTATTTTTTCCGGACTTGATCCAAAATGTCAGGAATTGTGAAAGTTTTCAGGAATTTCCTTCGTGGGATCAAGCGATGGTAGGTGACTTTTGAGTTAAAGAGAAATGTGTAACTTTTTTGCGCCATTCCGACAGATCTGTTGTTTTGTACCACAAACAGGGGCGCCCTGAAATTAAAATTTTTGGGAAAGCGAAAATTCTTAATTTGCCGAATGGAACTCCAAACTTTAAAGAATGATGATAATTTTGCCGAATGATATTCCAAATTTTGCCGAATGAAAATCCAAATTTCGCCACATTTTGTTGAATTGAACTCCAAATTTTGTCAAATGGAACTCCAAATTTCACCGAGTGATGATAATTTTGCCGAATAGAACTACAAATTTTGCCGAATAGAACTAAAAGTTTTGTCAAATGGAACTCCAAGTTTGGCCGAATGATGATAATTTTGCCGAACAAAACTCCAAATTTTGTTGAATGATGATAATTATACCGAATAGAACTGCAAATCTTGTCAAATAAAACTCCAAATTTGGCCGAATGAGGAAAATTTTGCCGAATAGAACTCCAAATTTCGTCGAATAATGATAATTTTGCCGAATAGAACTTCAAATTTTGCCGAATGGCCAGACAAAATTTGCCGAATGTGGATATTTTTGGGAGGTCACAGTGATATCCCGTGACATCCCATCGGGGCGGGTGCCCCTGACCACAAAGTCAGGCTTAAACATGCAAACATTTACAAAAAAAAAAAAAAGAGGGACATTCTATAAATAGCGAAATGATGCATCATTTTTCTGCTGAAAGAAAGCAATGAAGGTAGAGAGAGAAAGAAAAAATCGATTAAATGAAGCGAAAAAATTTATAAATACCTGAAGTTTGAGCGATCGGTTAATGTATTATATCATCAAGAATAGCATCAAGAAAAACGAAATTCGAATTCCAACTTGAGGGTTGAGTGGTTTCTTTCCCGCCTCTTATTATTATTATTTCGTGATTTTTTTTTTCTCTCTTAGTTCTTCGGGAGAGAACTTTCAAAAAAAGAGAGCGAGCGAGAGAACTCAAAATCAGGCTATTGACTTATATACTTTTTTCTTCTCTTCCAAATCCAGATCTGTTTTCTGGAAGAAGTTGGAAAGAAACTTTCTAGTTTAAAAAACGTATCGATTTCGCCAGAAGATATTTTATTGCATTATTCCCTTATTGCAGCGTTTTTACGCTTGAAATATAAATCATGTAAGAGCTTAAAAGCATTTTTATTCGTGCGTGATGGCAACAGACGGTAGGTTTGGTGGGCACGCTTCGAGAAACAAGAATTCTTCCAAAACAATTATTTGATAGCAAATTTTAGGGTTGAGAAAAGAAATGGAATGTAAAAAATCCATCAAATCATGAAGTGAGTTTGATACAACGAATCGAAAAACTATTTTCTATTTTTAAGCAGTTTTATAACTTATGATTTTCGAACCGGTTAAAACCTACTCTGATCCTTCGTACCCCCCAAAACAAATGCTTTGTATGAATTGTAAATGGATGAATTTGTGTTGATTATAGATTGTTGTGAAACAAAGTATTAGGGCAGAAACTGGTAATGAGAAATACATACCAAATGATCAGAAATTACAATGAACCCTTTTTCCAGTAAGTGGAAACAGAGTTACGTGACTGAAGTACTTAACTAAAATTCCTGATACAGAAAACAAATATTTGCATTTGCAGACCGAAAAACTCATCACAACAGTGATCCACTGGCGAACGTGAAAAAAAAAAGTAATGAAGCAGTTTTCGGAAAACGTTATTATTCAAGGTTGCAATCATTGCAAATGACTAAGTAAGCCTTTCGCTTGAGCAAGTTTTTCATGTCTTCAGTTTTTGTGGTTTATAAACTGGAAAAACAACTTCGAAGGCAGTGAACGACTTGCTTGTTATGAGCACTTATAAGAAAAAATATTTTGTTCCATCTTTCAGTAGTCTTCCTTAAAATGAAAGATAGAACGTGCGTTTTCGTTAGAAAATTACCAATTCTAAAAATATGTCATTCCATTTTTTTCATAAATCACTTCTGATGACATCAAGACTTTGTAACTGCTGCACTGTAAGGAGGGGAGGACAAAGACCTAAAGTATTTAGGGGGGTGTCTCTTTTTTTTTTTTTCTTTGGAGATCACGTTCCAGGATGAATGCTCAAAAGCATTTGAGGAAGAGCGACAGCACTCATACTGGGCAGTGGTGCCCAATCTACGAGGGGGGGGGGACCAAAAATGACGAGCCAGCTGTTGCATTATCAAAGCTAAAAAGGCATGCTTCAAATAAGCTCTTAGATATCTTTTGCACGCCATTTAAAAATAATTAATTAATTTTAAAAACAATTTTAAACACACCCCAGCAATATCACCTAGTATACCTACTGCAGCTGTTTTTTTTCTTTGACAAGTCACAAAAACTAAGAAATGAACGATGAAATCATATTAAAAGTAAATGGACGAAAAGACATTGGGGGGGGGGGAGGAGAGGGGGCCTGTTTCAAATGAAAGTGACTCGATGGAATCGATTCTATAGATTTGGAGATGGAAGAATCAATTGGAGATAGTTTCATAATCATTCATGCAGAAGTTTAAGCATAATGTCTAAGATCTTTTTTGTGTATCCTAATAAAATAAAGCGTAGGTCATATTCGGGAAGGATGATTCTACCCAATGCACAGAAATTATTTCAATGCATTCAAAATCGCTAAGTACGATAAAATAATACTAAATGAAATGTGCAAACAAAAAATATATTTCGCTTTCAAACAGTGTTGTTCATAAAAACCTGTAACAAATAGCATTCTTAAAAGTTGCTTCGCCATCAAATATTCTTCGCAACAAAAAGGTTAAAAAAAAAAGCAAAATACTCATTTTAGATACAAAACTCTGGTGTTTGATATTCCGGATCAGTCCAAAAATAGATGCGATAAAAATAAAAGCACGGCAAGGGAGCAGCAAATTGCTTGTTTTCTTTGCTCTTACACACACACACTCCTCTTTTTTCCCTCTCCTCATTTTTTCTTTTTGCTCAACCCGCAGAAGATTGCGCTGGTTTATTTTCCATCTGCAGCTTTTATAGCTTGAAACATAAGTTTTCGAGTAAATGAATTACTTCCGTGGTTTTCCCATAACTTATAAGGATGCCATCTTTAATGTAGTGCATTTACTCATTTCGATAGGGCATTTGTTTTCTATTAATAAATATACGATTGTTTCATACTGAGGGAGGACTGGCAGCGGAAAGGTGTTGAATTGGATAACGTAAAAAAAGATGGAAATTTTTTGACGTTTAAGAGGGTAATTTTTGTAAAAATAATAAAAGTCATGTTCCACACTTCTGATTTTATCAAATTTAATAGTTGCCATGATAGAGAGATCTATTAACGTGGTCATCAGATGACTTTCCAATGCTTTTTAACCCCCGACACATAAAGGAAGGGGGTTATAAGTTTGACGTGTGTGTCTATCTGTCTGTGGCACTCTAGCGCCTAAACGGATGGACCGATTTTGAAAAAAAAAATTGTTCGAAAAGAGAGTTGATCGAGAGTGTTCTTAGCTAGGTTGCGTCTTTGGACGACATTAATTAATGAAGATATTAATTAAAAACCTTAAAAAGGTTTTTAGCGATTTTTGCCAGAGAAAACATGTTTAAAAATTTAGTACCGTAAAAAAGAGTACTTTTTCTGTTTCTGATAGAATTTGTTTGGAACTTCCATGTTATTTAGAATTAGAATTATAAAGTTTTTAAAGCAGACTTCAAATACGGCTAAGCCTTTATTCACGCGATTGGTATCCGAATTCATTGTTGGAAGAAAAGGAAAGAAAACACAATGGTTTAGAAATTTTGTTTGTTGCGAGTTTCTATTTGTTAACAAATAAAATACATACTTGTAATTGATTTTTAATAGTACATTATATTTTTAATTTTAGTTACTTGTTTGATAGATTTTATTATACATGCCCTGTCGTTGGTGGTTGGAAAAACTTTTGAATCGTTGTTAAATAGTATTAATAGAATTGTTAGTGAAGTTAACAAATTCATTTTTAGACCATCAAACATGAGCAAACATAGAATTGTGGATTTGGGGTCTTTGAAATTTCTCAAATAATACAAGTTTTTGAGGCTTTTATTGATTCAAGTCATGAGTTAAATAACTTTTTTCACTCAACACTTGTTTTTCCTGGACGAGTCTCCCAATATAAAGAGCAATGTTCAGCGGTACACTTCTGTGTTTGATTCGCCTAGGCTCAAACTTAATTCAATCAAGTAAGAAGAAAAATCAAGAAAAATAGAATCCAGATGACATTTAAAATAACTTTAAATAATCCACAGAGAATTAAAAAAAGAAAAAAAAAGGTTTCTAAGCCTAATTGAAAACTTAATATTCAAATATTTCAGGACTTGGTATTTGAGTTTCTCATACTTCGATTCCCCGCTATGAGTTTGATCAATAGGTTCATGAATTTTTCATCAGGCTAAGATTTCCAGCCGTTCCAGCGAATGAGATTACTGAGATACTAGTTGATTATGCATGAAAAGAAGTCGTAAAATATTAAATTAGTTACGATTTATGGCAAAAGATGGATCGCCACTTAATTGGCCATTTTATGTCTTAGTTTCGTTTCTTATTATAACTTACATAAGAGAGGACATGGCGACTAATTACGTTGTACCGAATCTAACACGATTCGAATACATTAATGGCCAAAATCTAAAATCGAGTACAGCACCCCCCCCCCCCGGGGGGGGAGAATATTGCTCCTTTCATAATGTGACCAGATTTTTCAAGCTAAAAATCAGGACACATGACGGTGGGGGGGGGGAGAGAAAGTAGTTTTTTTTCCACAGGCTTAATATTTTACGTAACAGAAAAATGCCAAGAAGTAACTCAAATGTACCAATAAAGATCTCAAGTTGAACACCTGACGCTTAACAGCTCCTCCTCTTCAATCCAAATCATGGTGGAGGTAGTTCAGCGTATTAAACTTTAAAGAATAACGTTTTACATGACGTTCATACGTTTACTGAGAGCAAAAAATCGAAAAAGCGTTTAAAAAATCTAGATTGTATGTTATATTTCTTGTGTGACGGAATTTAAACAAAAAAAGCGGGACTTTTTCGACAAAGCGGGACACTTTGGCGGGACATTCCCGCAGCGGGACAGTAAGACAAAAAGCGGGACGTCTGGTCACATTATCCTTGCAAAAGTTATACCATTTTGAAAAGGTTGCACCCAGGGACCCCCGAACTTTTGGGATAGGGGGAGGGTTGTAAATTTTTTCAACTTTTACTGAATAACAAAAGACAAGCATGCACACATGCCTGCATCTGATACACTCTCGTGAGAATTAATGGAATCAAGTTAGGAATTTTTAATTTTCGAATTTTGTAGGTTGTTCAATCTTTGTTAAAACAGCCGTTTAGCCTACCAGTTGATTAGGCGCTATAATCTCACGTTTTTTGTCACAAATATTGTGTTTTGTTTAGTGTTATAATTTTCTACATATTTTTGCTGTTTTTTCTCAATCAGGTCACTTTTTATCAGTCATGGATATTTCTCCACGGAAGTAAAGTTTTCTTCTTAAGTTGTAGAAAAAAGCAAGAAAACTCGAGACAAGGAAAGAAATTTCTCAGTGAAAATATTTAAAATACCGAAATTCAAACCAACCATATATCGAGCCTCAACTCGTCAACCGTTAATAATAAGAACTTCAGATAAAACCGTGAGGCAGGAAACAGAGGGACCGCACGAGCGGACAGACTGACAGGAAAACGCAAGTTAATGGGGGAGAGCAGGTAATGGTGGCACGCGTCAGATGCCACGCGTACTGAGAGCAGCTGCTACTGCTGCTGCTGCAGGGAGGGGTGGGGGGGGGGAGCTAACCCATCTGCTGCTGAACCCCTGGAGATAGTAATAAAGTATCGATGAAACAGCCAGGTGCACCGAAATAGTGCAATGGGGGACAAGGACAGAGTCGGGCGGTCACAAGCACACGCGAGGCAACATATTTTAGAAAAATTTTGAGAATTTCGAGATAACAACCCCCTTTAAAAAATAACTTTTTTTTTAATGAAAAGAGGCCTACCATCATTAATTTAGCTTTATATTTTCTTTGATCTTTACACAGTTCTATCTTGCGAATACATATCAAATCTCATGAAAATTCTTGTCATTGCTTCATTTTCATTCAAGTTATTTACTGTATAGTTCTCACTTGCAGTACTTATTTCTTGGTATTTTGTTGAAAGAATAGTCTTCAGTTCGATTGCAAAAAAAAAAAAAAAAAAAAAAAACCGGGCTCTCAGGGACTTGAAACTTAAAAAAAAAAGAGGTCTTTTAGGGAGACAAGAGACCAGTTGGGAACCCTGGCAAATGGTTAAGTGTTTCCCACCAGCCCCAAACACTGGACCACATGGGATTTCAAAGAGCTATACTGACTAGTGAATCTGAAAAAAATGTTCTCTTTTTTTTTTCGAAACAGGGCAATAAAAACTTCATTTTGGGGGAAGGGGCATCTAAAATGATGGTCCCCCTAGCACTTGCGTAAGAAATTGCATAAATCTGGAAACCTCCTATCAGGTATTAGGTTAACTGCAACAGAGATCTCTAGAGTACAGAACAATTATATGAGCATAAGAAAGTAAAATTTGCAAAAAATTCTAGAATACGTTTTGCTTCCATTACAATATTGAGCAGTGCAAAAATTTATTGTAACATGTTCGTCAGTCCGAAGATTTTTCCTTTTATTTATATCAATAATTTTTCCTTCACATGATTGTCAAATCTTTGATGGTAATATGTGCAATGTTCAACCAACTCTTTTTCACTCACATAAAAGAAAATTTTTCAAGGTAATGGTTAATGTTCGCCACGTGAAACAATTTTTGGTTTTCATAGGGAAAAAACTTATACCGAAAACGAAAATTTATTTGGGTTTTATTTTAAATACAGACCTTGATGAAAACCCAAGAGAAGTATATATTAGTGGCAAAAAAAAGCAGCCACATAAAATATTGAGCATATTTTTAGCAGAATAGTGCGAGCAATAACATGATTAATCTAGTAATAACTCGTACAAAAATGGCATTTTTTCTTCATATGAAACTAAAACAAAGCAACTTGTTTTATGACAGCATTAAGCTATTCTTCCAAAAGAAGCATTGTGAGTAAAAAAAGAAATACAGGAAACAAACACAATCGCGAAAAGAGAATGAAATTTCACCTTGCAATAAAATATGATTCGAGGATCGGTTTTTAAATACATATGAAGGTGCATTGAACTGCACGTACTTGAAATTGTTTATCGGGAAGAATGTGCTGAAGCGTTACTTCATTCAAAGTAAATTTGCTTAAGTAAATAAATAAAGGAATAAATAAACATTAACTATTGCTCATTATAGATATTTTTGTGTCAACCATGAGACATTGAATAAAATTAATAAACAACTTTATTTCTTAGAAACTTTTTCACACAAATTTGAATGAGCGATGGCAAATTGTTTCACATAGCAAATAGAACTTTTAAAAATGTGTAACATAACTAAAAGATGGCCATTTATTTTTTTCCTCACAATGGGTCACTTAACAATTTTAGACAGAAAAATCCGTTTTTAAAAACAGATTTTTTTTGAAACAGTAGGTGCTTATTAGAGAAAAAAACATTCTCTTAAAAACATTGATAAAGTATACTAATGTTTTTAATGCACAAACTTTCTTGAGTATATTTGATGCTGATTTCAAACAAAAAGGAAATCCTTGGAAGTATTTTATGTAATTTACTTTTGCGGTCAACATCGCCTTTTTTTAAGTGCGATTTACAACTGTTTTTTCACGAACCTATAAATTATTCAAAAGCAAAAACTCTTTTCACCTGTGCATTAGGGCTGGAAAAACATAAAAGATAATTAATTAATAAGAATGCCAAAGTTCGCATGATTAAAATTATTGGCATGAAAATGCTTAAAATATTCAACCCAACGACTGACTGATGAAAAATTCTTAGTGTTCCACTCTATCACTTCAGAAACGTCCCAACCAGTCCCGTTCAAAATAGGACGTATGGCGGGCATAAACATAACCAAAAAAAAAAAGATTACCAAAAAAATAGCTGAAAAGAAGGAAAAAATTGAAAAATTGCTTTTGTGTAAAAAATTTAAAGAAAAGAAGATGCTCTCATCTCCGAGGGTGCTTTTTGGACGATACTTTTATTTGATTAGCGTATTTTTTTTTAATAAACTCAATTGCTACTATTATACTGTGTGTTTGACTGTGCAAATTATTATGCTACAAATTTTATATTGATTGAGAAAATAGATTCCTTGTTAATCCGAAACACTTTTACTCAACCTAATTGCTTTTGTGTACAACTTTCAAGTTGTTCTTTGCTTGTAACTTTCTTCGAAGTTCAACGCGAGTACAAATATAGTTGAAGGCCTGCTTAATGACTGCATTCATCGTGCACGTTAGGACTTTTTTTTTTCTCTTGATTAAATTCCCTTTATGGCGATGTGATGGTTTAACATCGCATTTCAATGTGTGCTTTTGGTTTGTTTTGTTTTACGTGACATGCGTGTTTTTTGAGACTCTCTGGTTCGGTGGTACTAATTCCTCCATTTTTTTTTTTTTTTTTTTTTGTCTGTTTAATGATTTGTTTTATTTCAGTGGTCTCTAAAAGATCCTTGTTTCTACTTAATATTATCAGTTTTGGCAATGCAATTCAATATTTCAATTCTACCTTTTAATGATTTCTTGGCTTGTTTTTATAATTTGGCAGCGATTGTATTGTATTAACGGTCATTACATTAATAAAGCGATAAATTTTCGGCAGATCTCGCCTATTCAGTTGTTGCCTAATTCAGATACAAAGTATATCGGAGAAAAGGGCGGATCCAGCTCCTGGTTTTAGAGGGAGTCAATACCGAAAGGAGTCATAAGCATCATTTTTGGGCATTTGAGCGAATTTTTTCGAAATATAAGTGCTAAAAGCGCAGCTTCATGCCTTCTTAAATCACTTGAAAGGAGATCATGCAGTTACAATAAATAAAAAAGTAAATAAATAACGGGGAGGACGGGGTGATATCTTTAAATCACTGAGTTACTGGTGATTCATGGTGTTTTTTAGGGTTCACCTTTCTGCTTTAACAAGAAACAATAGGCGTATCAGACTAAATTAAAGATTAAATTAATGGACAGTAAGTTAATAGTTCTGTAAAACTAAAATAAAAAATCCAAGATATTTAATTACTTGAAAATTTACGATTTAATTTCAAACTAAAATAATGATTACATCAACGGACAGTTCTGTAAAACTAGAATTTAAAATCCAAGACATTTTTAATTACTTGAAAATTTATGTTCTAATTTCAATTTCAATTCCCCCCCCCCCCCCCCCCCCCCCCCCCCAGCACAGAAAAAGAAAACATATAATTTTGGGGATTCAGTCATCAACTTTTCGAGATACAAGAGATGAAAAAAAAAAACGATTTTTCAAACATTTTTTAAAGTGGAAGAGGAGTTACCTCAGTAATTTTCTAATATGAGTTCGGTCTCGGTCAGTATTATTCAGATTACATCAAAAGTAAAATAATCAAATAATTAAAAGTTATTATCAAAAGATTAAAATTCTAAACGACACTACTTAAACGGATCAAGTTTACGGTCACAAACATTGTAACAAGTTTTTACATTCTTAAAGTTTGATGCTCCAAAGAAAAACAAATAAACAAATTGAAGCGAAAGATAATTGAATCAACAGCTTGTTAGAAACTAGAAGAAAAATAAAAGTTTCACGTGCGAAATTTGTATTGTACAAGAACTTCTAGTTTTCAAATTTTACACATAGTTTAACAAAATGTTAACAATTTATACATAATCAAGTTAAAAGAATAGGTCAGTCGATTGTCCAACACAACAAATCATTATCACTTTACCCCAACCCGAAAAAACAACGTTTGATAACATAAGACTTTGTAAACCGAAAAATAATAGTTTGAATACCTTTAACGCAATGCTGAGCCAAAACAAATCGGTTTAGATCCCGATATAAAATAAAGTTTTTAAAAATCGGATCGGTAAATGTAACATATACAACAAAACATCGAAAGTTTTTAAAAACATGATATAAGACCAAGACTAAGCAAATTCGAGCATCAAAAGTAATTGAAGAAAATAACTTACCCTACATTAATTAAAGTTGTCATCGAAGAGAAGACTAAATCATAATTTAAAAAGTTCGTAATCCTTCAATCCTAGTGAATTGAAACCGCACATGAACAATTTTGCAAAATCCGCACTGAACTAACTGGCTTGTATTTTAGACTGAAAGTAAAATGTTTACTTCAACACACATCCACTAGCTATGGAAAAAGAGATGCACATCACGTAGTTGCAATTAAAGAAGGAATTCCATTCGACGGGTTATTTAAAATGCCGCTTTTGCGCCAAGAGCTATGGGTATGTAGGTTGGTGTCAAAAGTCTGGAGATCCGAATTCGGGATACCTCGCTTGCAAGGGGCCCGCCAAGGGATCACCACTGGGAAAGTTCACTGAAGGCTTGTTTGCACACTATTATGAGCAAAACGGTAGCTGTAATCACTGATCGGTATCAAAAGCACTGATACGCACTCCGGCAGAAGTTATGCCAGATACGATTCGAATAGCTTGCAAGATGCAATGATGACAAAAATTCGGATGAAAATATTCGACGTAACGGAAGACTGGATATTGATCGGTGAGGCTCTGGCGCCATCTATCGACTAAAATATCAGATTCAAAAACGACAGCTGACATTATTTCGGAAAGTTATTTTTTTAAGATTAAATTACAATAATTTTATCCATAAAATGTAGTTAAAAAAAAAAAAACTTTTTTTTTACCAGAATTCAAGTGAAACACTTTTTAATTTTTATTTCAACATTTTAAGGTATTAGAGATAATAAAAGTAGTAAGTTCTTTTGAAAAACAGGTAGATAAAAGAAAGAAAACAAAAACAAATTTTAATACTATTTTTGAAATAAAAAACGTTTCGACTGTATTTAAAACAAATCAGTGTTACGAATCACGGGGGGGGGGGAGTACGTAGCTTTGATTTTAAATCGAAACAGTAATTTAAAACTTCGCTCCATGCATAACATAACACTCCAAAAGTCAGAATCACACACTAAAAACAGGCCCATCATTTGGGCGATCAGGCAGTGGCGGATCACCGCATAGGCGCATGAGGCGATAGCTGGGGCCTCCAGCAAAGCCGGGGGCCTCGGAGCCGCCAAGTGTCACATCCTCAAAATTATGGTTTTCCATGATAAATCCTCTAAACTCATGTAAATTGATAGATAATCATGAATTTTAGGCGCAGGATGATTGCTCCCAAAGAGCTAGGCCCCCTGAGTCTTAAGGGCACCAGGATTCCTGTGCCTTTGTTTAGGTTTTCCCAGGTGTTTGGATTTTCCTCATTCTTCTCAGAATTTTAGTACAAAATTGTATGTTTTTAAATATTCCACAAAACTATTTACTTTCCGATAAAATGCACAGTTAATCTTGCTAGAAAAATTTTTACCGTTCCAAGTAGTTTTTTGGCCGAGTACTCGTACACTCTGACACTTACTACTCGGCTGAGTAAAGAGTATGCATCTTGTTAAAAAAAAAAAAAAAAAAAAAAAAAAACACTATTGATCATGAAGATATTTGCTTTAATTGGAATAGCCAAAGGGCAGACCCGGATCTGCGTACCCGCAGATCCCGCAGTGCGGGGAGCCCACGTCCGTAAGGGGCCCAACGGCCCAGGAAATTGAAGGAAAAATTAAAGAAAAACTAGTAACTAAGACTTATTAACGTTACAAATATGAACTGCTGACCTCTATCTGGGGAGGGGCCCTACAGATTTTTATGCTAGGGGGCCCAAAATTTATAGATCCCTGCCTGGCCAAGGACGTGTCTAGAGGGGGTTAGACCCCCTCCCCCAAACAAACGATAACCAGTCGTCATTTGTCGCAGTATTATATCAGTCTTCGAAATATCCCAGTCGTCATTTGTGCGATTTCGGTGTTTTTAAGGCAAGCAGGACTTACTAAATGGGATGTAAGTTGACGTAATTCGACTTCTTCGAATGGTCACTTTTCTTGACGAACAATTATATTGCCCTTCCTTATCTAGAAGACAGAAGAGAGCCGAAGGGAGCAGACAGATCTGTGGGGGGTCCAGATCGAAGCCATCGGCACAATGACACAGCTGTGTTTTCTTTCTTTACTTTTTGCAAAGTTTCCCGCTTTCCCCCCAGAAACAACTAGAGTAACCCCTGTAGAGTAACAACCAACTCGTAACAAGATAGTTTTATGACGTATTCAGTTAAATAAGTAATTTGGAAAAGGCGGGAAATTTTTCTTTTTTTGGAGGAAGAACGAAGAACGTTCGTCATTCGTTGTTTTGATTCACTCCTGCTCGTGAACGTGCTTTTGCTCTGTGTCTTCAATCAACCGCAAGACCATTCTTTTTGAGATAATTTTAATAATGTGTTTTAACAACTTTAATTTTTAGAATTATGATGCTATCGTGGTGTTGAATGATGATATGGTGTTTTGAATATAATAGGTTTAGTGGTACAAAGGCATAGCTTTTGGAAAAAAAAAAATATACTGTTCATTCCTCTTTAAATTATATTTCCATTACAGAGAAAAGGAACATCTGTCAATTCATTGCATAAACGCTTTATAAAACTACTATAAAAATTTTAAATGCCTCTGCTGCGAAAGTAGTTGATTTTGAATGTTCTCCTTCTTTCACTGGTGCCATTTGTTTGTAATACATTTTACAATTTCTACTTCATAAAGATTGATTTACTCGTTAAATGCAAACGTTTTATATATAAACTGTAGTTGGGGCAAACCTAACCTGACAGTACCCGTCGTAATGCTATAATTAAGAATTAGATCTGCTTAGCTTTCACAATGCGTTTTCCCCAACTATAGAAGTGTTTCAGTTTTATTTTCAGGAGGGTACATATGCCATATTCTGCATAGGTAAAGAGCGTGTTTTAATGCTTCAAAAAAAAAAAAAAAAAAACGATGGTAATGATAAAAATAAATAAATAAATAAATAGAAAACATAGGTTTTAAGGTTTACTTGAAAACTTCTGCAGAATAAGGATTTTCGAATTTTGAATTTCAAAAGAAAATAAATACTTCCAGGAAAATACTGTCAAAAAATCTGTATACTCAGAAATTCTGATGTTTCTTTCATATTTTCTTCATTCTGTAAACGTACTCCGAAAGAAATTCATCATCCAGCTAAAGTCAAAAAAATAAATAAATAAATAAAGGAACGAAAATAAAAGGGCTTCATTGATGACTTATTAAATGACCCTCAAAAAATTACTGGTCCTAATGTTACAAAATATGGTCTTAAGAATTGCCTTTTTAAGACTTAAATTTCAGGAAATATTCGAGCAAGGGTCCCCGAACTACCTTCCTTTAATATTATTAAAAAAATCAAGTTTTTTAAACTGCACTTAGAAAAAACTTAAGTGGAATCGCCCCTGAGTAAAAAAAAAAATTGCGAAGCTTTTAGAGCCATAATTTTCGAACAAATTTTCACAGAAGAGATTCAGCACCTCTTTCTTGAAAAATTGTTTATCATGTAAAGTTTGTCTACAATTGCGTTTTTGAAACTTCAATTTCGAAAATTGGGAAGGGGGAGAGAGAAATTGATTTCGATCTATTTTTAAAAAAGATTGATCGGGGGCACTCCCAGGGCTCCATCCCTTACCCTAACGCTAAGAAATATGGCCTATAATCGCGTTTGTAAGGCTTCAATTTCTACTACTTTCCGCTGAGACACCTGCACCTTTTTGTCCCCAAATATCAGCAAAGAAAGTCTAAAATTACGTTTTTAAAACTTAAAGTTTCAAAAATTTTCCGGGGGAGAACCCCCGGACCCCCTTCACTTATTACATCACAGGTCCCCTCCCCTTTTTTAGTGTCCCGCCCTTCTAAGACTTTTTTCTGGTTGCGCCACCCCTTTTGAATAAGAATGTAACTGCGCCACCCTCCTCCTCCAAAGCTTGTTTTTTTATTCAAAAAATTTTAAAAAAAATATGATTTTCTTGCATTGTTAATATTAATAAACTATATCGTTTTTGTTGTGTCAATAGAGGGCCTCCGGATCCGCTGCGCCTGGGGCCTCACAATCCCATGATCCGCCACTGCGATCAGGGTGAGGATTTCAGAAACAAACGAAATATAGACATTTTTGTTCGTATTTTGTTGTTTTTTTTCCCTATAAAATGTATTGAACACAAAACCCTTTGCCCCCCACTCCCCCTACAAAAACTTGAAATGACGAGCCTGACTAAAAGTTTAAAATTTCATGACAAGCACTGGAACGAGTTTTCTCCCCTCAATTGAAACACAGATTCTTCTTCTTGTTAAACTGGTTCTTAGAGAAACAAAACATTTTCCTTGAAATCCGATTAACATTTTTTCCCCCTTAAAACAAAGAAAAAAATACTATCCTTATCGCTGAGCTAGTAAAATACAGAAAACGTAACTGTTGGGATTTTCAGCGCTAGCTGACATGTGACTGCAATCTTAGTCATATTACTGCAAAGCTTGGTCAAAGATTATGAATTAAAAAATAAATTTATAAATTAAAAGGGGAAAGGAGTTATCAAGCGCATTGCACAAAAATTATAGTTCGCTATGCAGAGTTGCTGTAAATATTTTATAGAAATTCAGAAACTTCAAACAAACAAAAAAAAAAAAAAAAAAAATAGAGTGATACATATTTCCATGAAATGCATTAAAGAATATTTTTACATAAAAATGAGAAAATCCGCATTTTTTTCTTCGAAACTCAAAAAAAGGGGCCCCTAGGGGCACGTGTTAATATTCATGGATTGACTTTAAATTTTGCAAGGATCATTTATTTGTACAATGGAAACAAATTGAGGGGGGCGTCGCGTAAAATATCCGCAACTTCTTTATATATATATATATATATATATATATATATATATATATATATATATATATATATATATATATATATATATATATATATATATATAGTAAAATCCCTCTAATGCGGATACTAACGGGACAAATTTTTTTGTCCGCAATAGAGAGGTGTCCGCAGGACAAGGGGGTTTAATAATGTTATTTGCATTGGAACTGGGGAATTAAAAATTTTCCGCATAAGAGGGGTGTCCGTTAGGAGGGGGTTTTACATATTTTTGCTCGAGAGTTTAACACTGAAGACTTTAAAGAAAAGTGAAATAACACCCTTTTTGATTGACCTCCAAAAAGAGAAGGTTTTCAATTCGTACTTGAGCGGTGTGTGTACGAATCACCAACTTCTGACAGGATGAATCGAAAAGCAAGCACTACAAGGAGAACCTCTTTCTCTTACTCAAAAAAGAATGAAGTACAATTATATTTATTGAATCAGTTGTAAAAATTCAAATAAAATATGCCTTATGATGACAGAGTTTAAATATCACCATGAACAAAATAATACAGTTAGATTTATTTTCTTGAATTGAAAAAATATTTAAAAAGTAAACATTTTATTTTAAAAAGCTGAAAAAAAAAAAAAGCCTCTTACAAACTGTTTTCCTCATAATTTGTACTTTACGTTTATTATTGGTTTTACTTAGCATATTTTAACCTCAAGAGTTTTTGATGAATTGTCTTAAAACGCTTTGCTTCTTCCTCTTCTTTTTATTATTATTACTAGCTTTTACCCGCGGCTTCGCACGCGTTGATGTAGATTTCGGCAATCGATTCAGACCAACATAGGCAGAGGTCAAATACTTACAAAAAGAAAAAAACTACAAAATATAAATTAGGAAAATTATAAGAGTAGAAAAGAGGTCTATGGGCAATTCTTAAAAACTCCCATTCGAATAAGGTTAACAGTTCTTAAATGAAGTCAACATTTTTTTAAAATCCCGATCTCCGTCAGAGTGCCCCCGTACTACGCCGGCTATGTAAATTGTTGCGTAACTTTCTGCCCAGAGGAAGGAACGGAGATCACGCGACACATGTTCGTCCTGAATGAATAAGGAGAAATACGCCTAAAATTGCAAAGCCAACAGTCCCAAAACAGAGTCAGCAGTCACTACAAATCCTGATTTGAATATAAATCCAAAAAATGTCCCTTTAGATTGAGAACATCAAATCTTTAAAATAACCATCAAAAGGAAGTCAACAGTTTCTAAAAAATAACGTCAACGGTTCCGTTTAAAACATCTAAAATATCGGAGTTGGATCCCGTTAAAATCAGAATAAACGCAGCAATTTTTTAAAATTCCCATTTAAATGAGGACAGTAGTAAATAAAAATTTACATGAGGAAAAGAAAAACGTTCCCTAAAATCATTAGAATAATGACATCAACCTTTTCAAACAACAATGATCTATCACGAAAATTTCCGCCAAGAATAGTTCCGAAAATCTTCACCAGAAAAGTTCTAATGGGATAAAAGAAAAAAAAAAGACCCTTTAAAATAAGAACAGTGTTCCCCATTGTCGCCATTAGAATAAGGACATTAGTCCCACAAAATTCAAATTAGCATCATTAATCCTCAAAAATACAGATGATCATTAAACATTTCATAAACATTTAACATAATTCAGCAATGTGCTTCAGCTAAAGTGGTTACTGGCGAGATTGGAGATAAAAAAACATGGACTTGGCATTCGGCAAAAACTGTACATTTTTAATAGATTTTTTCTGTTATTTAAACGTTTTGTTTTATTCATTTGGCGGATTATCTTAAACTTTAACATCGAATTTAATGATATTTTTACCTTAGTTGATTTGACAAGTTTTTTAAACATTTTAATGCAACTTTTAAAATGGCTGGGTCGCCAGGATTTTCGATTTTTTCGTCACGACCTTGTTATTGTAACTCTGCCCACTAAATAAATAAAAAATGTCATTTTAGGTCCATTTTCAATTTTTGCAATTAAATATCATTAAATGCCGCGCTAAAAAGCAAAATAGTCCTCCAAATGTATTGTTATTTGTCAAAAGGACTACATTACCACACATTCACCGAAAACTTGCCATGTTTATGATACTGTGCAAAATATTTGCATGTTCAGGTATAATTTTTTTTAAACAAAGGGTATGTTCTACTCTCATTTGGGTTCTTGGTGAAAAATAAATCTTTTTCTGACGTAACGGGAGGCGGGGCGAGATATATTTAGTGGCTTGCTTTATTTAGTAACCGGATTATTTTACATTCTATCGAAAATGTTAAACTTGTCCTTTTGGAACCCATCAAAAGTTTTGAAAAATCTTTACCATTTTCCTAGTTTTTTTTTCTTTTTCTTTTTTAACAAGTCTGGGAATGTAATTCGGTTAATTGAGACTTTAGTTGGAAAATTTCGGAAAATGACAATTTTTACACACATCAACAAACCATAAGAGAATTCTTTGGCGACAATTGGAAAAATTGGCCAGAGAATTTGTTTTTGAAATCTTCGCGCAAGTTCCATGAAGTTCAGGGTTAGCCGAGTAATACGCAAGGGTCAAGAAGCAAAAGGTGTTGATATAACCATACTTTTTTTTTTTTTAAGTTTAATATAAATTGAAGACCTTCCCTTCGTTGAAACGCTTAAACGGCAAGCCTGTTCTGCTAAATTCCAGTCAGTAGTTATTAATCTGGAACAAGACAAACCTATGCAATTTTTTTTTCTTGGTGATTTATAGTTTTTAAAATGGCTGCGATTCAATACTAAATTATATTACATCTAATGCACACAGGATAACGAATTAGAGCCAAAAATATCTTGTACCAGACTCTTGAATTTAATTCTAAAAGAAAATATTCAAGCACTTATTTTAAGCAAAACATTTCATTTTGGCGTCAAAATGACTACCTGTCTTGGAGAAAACACGTTGCAATACAAAAAAAAAACTCAAGGTAAGCCTCGTTTTATACTCGTAATATAAAAATACTTCTTCCTATCTTGTCGAAAATACTTCACAATATAAGTCCAAAAATCAAGATAAGCCTCGTTTTGGCTTATGAATTCAAATTAAAATGGCGAGTTAGGGGTTGTTCCAATTCACAACTCGAGAGCTCGAATACGCTACGTTGCGGTGATTAACAATACTAAAGAAAAAGGTAAAACATTCCATTCCACGTGCTTTTTTTTTTTGGGTAAATTGCAGGCTTCAGACAGTTTGTGGTGTAATGTAATTTCAGAAGAATGGAAAGAAAAGCTTCCCACAAACACGATGAAAAATTACTGTCATTGATTAGGCGTCAAAGCAAGATATAAGTTACGGCATTTGTTTGTTTTACCTTTTTCATCCGCCATTAGACAGTGGCTGCAGTGCCCCTATAGTTTATTGGAGTTGCGAATTATCTCTCGAACTTCGGGTGAGATTACTACGTGCAGTTTTTCAAGGGCTTTAACATGCTGCAAAAATCGAACAAATATGACTTTTTTTCGATGGGATATTCGCAAATTTCTGATTTTCTTTAAAACTGGAATAAAAACCATGGAATACTTTTTTCAAAATGAAAGGTACCCTATGTTCACCCAGGCACCCATGACAACATGTCTACAAAATTTCATGATGATCGGTTTTGTAGTTAAGGCGTGAAAAGGTAACAAACAAACAAATACACAAATAAACAAAGTCACTTTCACATTTATGATATTAGTAAGGATTATCATTATAATTACAATAATAACAATAATAACATTTATTATTATTTTATTTACAAGAGATAAATAAATAACACATTTTTAGAGCAAATCTTATTAGATTGCACAACAGCTCGTGCATCAACATCCAACTAACTGATAGGAAAAGAAGGAAAGAATATTTATCAAAACAAAGGGACAATATCCGTAAACGAAAAGGCATCCTTCAAAAAAGATAAAGCCAGATGAGCACGGAAACAAAGCAACATCTACTCCCAATTCGGAGTAGATAAAATCTTTAGGGAATGAAAGGGCTTAGAGGGGTTTTTTACTCTTATCAGCGATAAAACAGTCTAAGAAACAAGACCGTAATCTAGCTTTCGGATTGGATCTGGAAGGAAATTGCTGTTTAAAGGATTCCGGATCTAGATTTCTTTAACAGAATGATTAGCTCTTAAAACTTGGCAAACATCAAGTTCCATTTAGATACGGAAAAAAGTGGGTAAAAGTAAAACCTATTATACTCATTATGTTAAATATGGACTGATTTGATGTAGGTTTTTCGAAAGAAAGTAATGAACAAGAAAGCTTATTCTTATTGTTATTTCAAAGGATACTAGAAATATCCTTGCCGTTTTGCTGAAACAAGGATTTAATATATTTGGAGTCTTTCTATGGTGTTTTACACTCACAATAACTGATACTTTCATTAAAGAGGAATCGTCCATTCGTAAAAAGCCAGAAGAACAATTGGAAACATGGTCATACAAAGTTCTTTAGAAATAAAAGAATAGCTCAAGTTGTATTACATTTAGAACAGGATGAATTGTATATATCAGTGGTGCTAAACCTTTTTCTACCAAAAGTCCGCGATCCGCATCTCATATTAAAATGATTCTCGCGGGTCAAAACGCATATAAAACTTTGAAATATTTAAAAATTTTCTAAATAACATAAAAAGGAAAGAAAATTAAAAAGCGAAAACTGTTGTAATCATCATTTATACCTTTTTTATGTTTGTATTTCATCGGAAACCAATCGTCATATAAATAATAGCCAATGATCGAGTAACCCGCGAGTTTCAACAATGAAACTCGCGCAGCGACATGATAGTTTGATAATATGTTTTGGTAATGTTTAACATGAAGAAAAAGGCTTTGTCGTGACAAGGCTGAACTCGATCCGGTCACTTAACTGTTTTACTGGTAAGACTGTGTCATTTCAGGGGAATGAAGAAACGAAAGAATGGTTAACAATGAACGCTACCTACTGAAGTTTACGGTTAATCCACTGGAGTTAGGGTTACAATTTCAAATATCAAAATATCACCAAACAGGCAATGGCTTCGTTCAAATGTAGAAGACTAGAAGCAATTTTCACCCGTCATACCTTAAAGGTCGACTTTCTAGTTTCTCAATAATTGGTATCAAATTTGTAACATTGTCGAAAGACAATATTATCAATTTGATAGTGCTTTTCGATTTGTAGCACTTTAACAAAACAACGGGACCCACGGATCAGCTTTGTGGGCCAAATGTGATTCGAGGGCCGTAGGTTGGGCACTGTGCTATAAGCAAAGCTTTTGCCGACGTTATAAACTGTGAGCCAACCAACCGGACCGTAACTGTAACTGAATGTTATGAATGTTCTAGGATTTGTTGTTATGTCGTGTGTCTAATAAATGTTAAGAGCTATCTATAATAGTACTTCCTCACCTCTAAAATGCACACGAATAATACAGGCACCACTATATATTTATCAAGGGAGTAGGGAGACACGAAATTGTACTTACGAAGTCCACTATCGGAATTCCACATAGATCCGCTGCCTCTGTTCTTTTTGTCCCAAGTACGACTCTTGCGGTACCGGACTTGCAAATAATGTGGATGAAGGAACTGTGTATTGTATGAATGGCGATAATGCGATGGAAGAGATGCCATTTTGAGATTTGGAACACGGAGTTCGATTTACTCATATGCAGGGTTTTAATTTGAATGGGAGCTTAATTCCCTTTCGCCGAATTTTTATGGATTTTTTTAAGACGGAATTTGACTGTTTGCGAAAGAATAACAATTCTGTAAAATGCAGCGCTCCAGCAACTTTTTTTTTAGATATTAAGAGTTGCTTCCAAGACTATCCAAGAGTCAGTTCGTCAAAATTTTACATCAGATGATTCACTTCATAAACAAGTTTGATAATATCGTTTGAGGTAGATCTAGAACGTTCTTGGGAATTAATTCTTCATTAGATGAGCAGAATATTGAAGTCTTTGTCTAGATTCAAATTTAAAGAAGTATCAGCTTCGTGCTTTAGTGGAACAAGTAGATTATGAAAACATGTGCAGAACTTTTCCGTTCAATAATAAAATATCTCACCTGATCTTCTCACATATAATTAATAGTGAATCAAGCATATTTTCATGAATGTCACAAAAAGTGTTTTCTGCTTAACTTGAGAAAGAAATGAATTAGCTCAACAATCAACCGAAATACGTTGATAAACACACCATAAAGGGCAAAAACGAAGAAAGAGTAATTTCAAAAGAAATGAAAACGAATAAAATTACATTTGTTCACATCAGGTGCTAACTGCTGTAAGCAATGCAGAACACAATCACGCAGTCTCTTCTTTCTACCATGCGTTGAATCACACCAAATTAATGGTCTTTCGGAAAAGTAAACATAATTAATTGTCACCAAGAACATCCAAGTCGATCGGAAGCAATTAATTTAAAAGATTAATAACTTTAGTACGACATCATTCATTAGTCACTAAAATATTCCTCAGACCACAAATCATTGGTTGTTTCCGAATCTTGTAAATAAACTTTTCGATAAGCACAACAGTTCTGAATGACATTCTTAATTACTTATTAAAGCACACAATCAATCTGCATCGAAAATGTAGTCAGAATTAAATATGCTCCATCAATCAAAACTCAAATTTAAAAGCGTCCTGATAGTTTCAACTTGATGAATTTAATTCACTTCACTTTAAAATACTTTTTCGTTCCTGAATCTTAGTACTTCTGAAAGCTGCTTCAAAACACAGGAGTCAAACAGTTATACAACTCAAAATAACAAATAATACTGTGAAGATCACTGAGAAAAAAAAGTGAATATTTCAAAACATTTTAAGAGAAAAAATGAGCAACATTTCTTAATAATTCACAAGAAATAATTCGAAACCAATTGAGTTGTTGTCAACGCAACAATTAAAAAATAGAACCCATGTGCAAACACATTTTTTTCAGTTCTGACTATACAAATCACCAATATGATTTTTTCTCTCTTTAAATTTCAATACCATCATTACTTCTATCCTATTTTCATAAGTATTTTCAAAAGTTTCAACGTAGTTACAGCTTATGAAATAATCGTAAAATGCAAAATCCATTGATTGGTTGAGGAAATATTAAAATTACTATTTCATTATGGGATGAAGCAAGTACAATCACAGAAAAAGAACGTAATATACGTGAAAATCTGAGTACTAGAAATACATAAACGTATTCTCGAGAACACATTTAACATCCAAGGAACATCTCACATTTTTCAAGATGATCACAAACTTCGAATTTCAGCAATATTGCACAAACTCTAAACATCTTTCGTTATCACACAGCATAAACACGACGTCCGTACTAAGAATATCCGATGGCAAAATGGTAAAGAGACGCACTTCACAAAATCCAGCCCACCATGAACTCAACAAGCGTCCAAAGTAGGCGTCCATTTTTTTTTTCCTTTCCACCAAAACAACAATCGACAACGCAGTAATAACAACCTGAACCAAGAAGACACCCAAAAAAGCAATAAAAAAGGATGAAATCAACCCCAACGCATTTCGAATCTACTTCCTTCTGCAGGCTTTGATTTCCTCCACAACATTTTGCAAATATAGCATGGCAAGAAGGTTGGCATAATTTCCCGGATGCCAACATAACTCGGAAAGGTGGTGAACCGGAAGAATTGATGATACCAAGAATTTAATGCATGGACGTTACCTGTCCAAATGTTCATGTTTTTTTTTTTTCCGTGTCAATCGAGAGGTGGGTAGGAAAATTGCTTTTATTTTATCTGGTATTCCCATATTTATCCGCCACGACCAGTGATGCAAAGAATTTCTGTCTTATAACATAACCTTTGTTGCAGAAAATCTAGGTTCGTATTAATTTATTTGCAGCTTGAAGCAAATTCCACTGCGTGTTTGCTTTTAGGATAGCCAAAAGATGACCTCAGAAAAACAAATTTGTTTTTCCTTCCTTGGCTTTTTTGAACTCCCTCATACGTGGCTTTTTTATGTCAAAACGAATAAAGTTATGTCTATGAATAGAATTTCAGTCTGTTGATAAAAATAAAAAGACTAATAAAAAAGCAAATAAATAAACATCTAGCACGCAACATCTAGAATCCAGTCCTAAGCATCCAGGCATTAATTTGAATTTTAACATCTTGGATTCAAATCATGTTTTTTGCAATCACGAATGGCGATAGGACCCTACTCGTTGAATTTTTGGTTTCTACAAATGGCTCCTGTCGCAATTATAATTGCGAAAAACATAATTTGAATTCAAGACATCAAAATTCAAATGAATGCCAGGTGCTGGATGCTGTTTTTGCCTTTAGAGGAGTCGTTGAAGTTGAGAGGGTAGGGCATAAATAAGTAAGTATTATTTTGATTTTTTACATTGAGAATGTTTGACTCCATGAATTTCAAATAAAGAAATAAATAAAGCTTCAAACACAATATTATGAAAATTCCAATCTTTTTTTCCTCTCTCTTATTTTTTAATGCTAGATATTTTTTATTCAAAATACAAGGCGTGAAAACACGCTCGACTAAATTTTAACGCATATTTTGAATTTTCAGTAGGTGAAATTCGCTTGTAGAGGCGTAACATACTTGACTAAAATTGAGCATATATCTATGCCGGGGTAGTGAAAAATGAAAATTTGCAGTTACTGCCCTTTGCTTGCCCACGGCAGATAAGCTCATTAAAATAAATATACATCATATCAAAAAAAAAAAAAAAAAAAGAAAATCATTTGTTTTTCCCTTTTGCCAAAAAATAATTTTTAAATTGAATTAATGTCATTTCAAAAATTAATAAAAACAATAATGTCAACTTAAAGAAATAATTTTCATTGTCGAAAAAAAAAATCCTCTGCGCATAAAAGGGAAAGGCGGAAGGTGAACGGAACATTTCAGTGTTGCATCACTGATCATACGTTTGTTTGCAACCCTTGTTTATTCATCGCAATGGTGCAATTAAACGGGGGTCTAAAAGAAAACTCTTTTATTTAGTGTTTTGTTATGCATTAGAGTAACGTTGAAACAATTAATTTTTTTAATTTATTTTCCTCAAAGCTCCACGTTCAAAATGCGCTATCAAAAACACGTATTTTAAACAGCGAAATTATTACAACTTTAACAGCCAATGACCCTTTATGAAATCATATGAAACAGAATAAAAAAAAATCTTTTTATTAAAACTTAGTTTTCCTTAAAAGTTTTAGGTTTTTTAAAAAGAAAGAAAAAGGGTTAAATTGCATAAATTGTTGTTAACTAGTACAATTAGAAACTTTATAATAGCAAATATGAGAGAAAAAAAATATTTCACCGTGTTTTTATGAGAATAAAAACACAATACAGTAAATATAGTTGATCATGTGTGTTAGTTTCAAAAAGAAATTGGAAAACAATTTCCAAACAGTAAAATTCTCTGCACGATACAGATGGTTTTTTATTTGTTCATTATATAATAGTATTATAGTTGAAATTTAAAAAAAAAAGTGAAACTTAAAAGTGAGTTTTCATGAAAGCTTTCTTTAAATTGTACGCAAGTAGTTTATAGCAAAAACTCATTACTCATACGTTACAAAATCCCATCCATACAAAAATATATAAATCTCATTATAAGATGAAAAATGAATTCCAGAACCTGAATAAACAAACAACCAAAGGGAAAAAAATCCAACAAATAGAATTGAATGATTTATCATTTTAAGAAAAATATTAATTCAGAAAATTCGAACATGGATCAATTTCTTTATTTTGTTTTTCCTTGTCAAAATTTGTTCTAAATTGGCTTAAATATTTTTTTTCCCTCTCTTTGACACACATTGATGCATTACACATTTTTTGAAGCATTGGTAAAAATGTAGCATAACCCATTATAGAACATTTCTGTTTTTATAAATTTCACGTTTTCAAATGCATCAAATAGAATCGTTTGTTTTTCTTTTCGTAAAGACATTATTTGTCATTGTTCCCAAGATATCTTTTTTCAGGGGGAAAAAAATAAATGTCGCTTGTGGTGCTTTGCTTTTATATTTAACTAGCGGTATCCGCACGACTTTCCCGTAGTAGAAGATTAAAAAGTCATTTGGTTCTCCTGTATATTTACAAATAATAGATGATGAATTTCTCTCCAATATGTTATGTTAATTTGCTCGCCCATGCTATGGTAGTTTGCTCGTCCACGTTATGGTAATTTGCTCGTCCACGTTATGATAATTTGCTCGGTAAAATGTTCTTAAAATTGGAACATAAAAAGAACAAAATCGAATTTTCAAAAAATCGCTTCGAGGTGCACACCCCATGTTACAAACTAATTCGGTGCCAAATTTCATGAAAATCGGTTGAATGGTCTAGGCGCTATTCGTGTCACAGACATCCAGATATCCGGACAGAGATCCAGACTTTCAGATTTATTATTAGTAAAGAAGTGTCACATACAAACATTATTTCTGCGTTTAAATTACAAAGTTTCATTAACCTCCAGTGTCTTATGGGGGTTTTTCTTCATAATCAAGTACAGTACAATTTAATTAATCAAATATTTCTTGGTCGAAACTTTTTTTCTTTCATAGCTTCCAGTAAATTTAAAGTTGTTTTTATTTCAGTCGCAGCGGAGGGTCTATTTATTTATTTATTTATTTAATTTTTGAAACTTATCTGTGGCAGCAAGGGATTTCTATGAATAATGTTAACTACAGAACTTTTAAAAAAAAGTTTTTTTTTTTTTTGAATTATTTTTGTAGGCTTTTTAGTATTTGCTTGGTATGATCTATTACCAGAAAGTTAAAGCATTTTTCTTCTTCATAAATTTCAAAACAAATGTGATGAAAAAAACCCGAGTTTTTCGACATCTTCCAATTCATCTTAAACTGGGCTTTGTTTCAAACAAGAAAAAAAAAAAAAAAGAAAGAAAAAAAGAAATGCAAGGCTCCGACAAAAATTGCATAATTTGGAGCCAGGAAAAAATTTTAGTTCCCAGACAAATTAATTCTTGGGTTTTATCTAACTTTTTTTTTTCATCATCTTGTAAAACTTGTCGTCAAGATATTTTTTAGTCGCCCGGGATTTGTTGGACCCTGTCTGCAGTATTTATTTACAGTACTCTACAGAATTTTTTTACATACGTAAATTGTCAGAAATTCGTCCAATATGTAAAACATTATTAACCAAATTATTTAAGACCAAACATTTCAAAGAGTTATGCGTGCAACACGAGCACACGCACACACAAAAAAAGAGACTAGCATGCGGTCAGTTGGTCTGTGTTAAAATTTTGGCCGTAAACATAATAAATTTAGCATGGTAGAAGTATGTATTATTTTGCCGTAAAACAATAGTAGTTAAATAATGCATTGATAAAAATATATTTTCCGATTATTTAACTAGCAGTGAGCATAAACACTTACTTAAAATCATTTTCATTCATATAAACAGTTAAACTTCACCTAATTATTATTTCGACAGTTAAAACCCGAAACAACAAACTTCGGGAGACCACAAATTTCGTTCGTTGTAACGGGAATTTCGCTGTAATTGAAATCTGAACAAGGTCCGACTGGCCGCCGAAGGCGGCTAGTACATTGTTAAAAAATTTCCGGAAAATTTACGGTAATTGTTACTGGCATCCATATGTTGCCAGTAACTATTACCGTAAAAATCAAATGTTACTGTAAAATTTTACGGTTTCCTCGGTAGGCCACATCAACCAATTAGAGCTGGGATCGCTTATTTCTCCGGTATAAATTACCGTAAAAATCAGCGATGCTGTAAGTCCGCCATTTTACAGTAACAATTACCAGAAAATCTTCCTGAGTTTTTAACAGTGTATACAGCGAAATCCCGTTACAAAGATCTTTCAGGGATCGCACATTTTGTTCGTTGCAACGGATATTTCGTTGTAACATAATTCAAGAAATGTAATGTACTGAAAATTTGTTTCGCTGAAACGGATATTCTGTTTTATTGGTATCCGTTGTAACGATATTTCACTGTATATGCATGTATGTGTGTATGTATGATTGTATGTGTGTATGTATTGTATGCTTGTATGCGCGTCATGGAACAGTTCACTATTTTATTTTTCCTTTGTGTTTCCCATCTGTTACGCCCATCCTACCTACACAGAGGCGTTAGTGCTTGGCCTCGTGTCACACTTGTAACCTTACCGAATTATTAACGTCACTCCTAACCTTAAACACAGAGGAATAAAGAAAGAAAAAAATAGCAAAATTATAATGCCTAAAGGTCGAAATATAAACTAAATTCAAGTTTTGCAGCTTGCAACTTCAGACTACGCACACTTGTCTCTCGCACTTTAAGAATTTTTAGGAGAACAGCAATTGATATTTTCCTCAATGAGGAAAGAACAGAGGAATTTTTTTAAATTGTTTAAGCATAAGCCCTACAATAACATAATATGAATGAATTTAGATCTTTTTGAAAGACTAGAGGGCTCCGCCCACTGCTCGCTGACGCTCCCCAACCCCCGAAGATTGCTTCGCAAATCTTATTTGATTCGCAAAGATTTAAATCATCAAAAAGAAAGAAACAGATTAAAAAAGCATTATGAGTTCCCTTTGGAACAAAAAGCACCCTTTCCCCGGATTTCAAAATAACTTCCCCAACTTTCAGAGCCGTAAGGGCTAAGAGACCCCGAGCATCGCAAAACTGCAGTGCTGTACGTTTGAAAAGTCGCTTTTATATTCGTGGTCTCTAATATATTTTGCTCTTTAGCTCGGGGCTTGAATTGAGTTCAGCCTAAAATTTTCCGTTAAAATCCAAACCCTTAAAATTTGTGAATAAAAAAAGAAGAAACAAACAAATCTGAAAGACGTAACTATGGCAACGCCAAATAAAACATCAATAATTTGAATGGAGATGAGATTTTTCGAACTTGATTAAAACGGCTTGTAACGTTCTTTCCTTATGGAGATAGAAGCTTACTTTACGACCAAAGGTCGAATTAGATCTGGAGTAAAAAACGGTGTGCTTTCCAGTGGTGTCAAAAGAAAACTGTGGGACAATTCTTTCATTTTTTACTGATAGATTTAATGAAGAAAGTAGTGCCTAAATTTCTGCTAAGCCTTCAAAAATTCGAGCTAAACACGCAAATAACTCCCGCCATAATTATGTTAGAGCACTGAAACAAATTGTGTAGAACGCAGAAAATTCCACCCTTTGAAACAATATGTAATATTAATATGTGCAAATAATATTCACCCATTTAATAGGCAATTTGCACGAAATTTGAGCTTAAAAAATTAATTACAAAAAAAAAAAAAACAATTCGAAATTTAAAAAAATACGTGACACAACTTTGATTTTTGAAGTTGATCGTGCAACGCCGTGAAACGTAGCAATTACATAAATAAATTCCATACTGATTTTAGCTCGACTGGATAAAATAACATTTCTTTTTAAACTTCATCGGAAGGTTGCGTGTTCAAATCACGTCCGGGTCACCACTACAGGTATTGATGTTTTGATGAAGTCAAGTACCTGCTTAAAGTGTAAGCTGTGACAAAAATACAGATGATTCTTTTTGTCATTTTATTACGAAAATTGAGATATATATACACTTTACTTATACATTTTTAAGGAACAACTATAAGATTTGAATTCTCTCCGCGAGCAGTGGGAGAACAGAGAACGCGCGAGTGAAACGAATGCATGCGGGTACAGTTGCAGTTAAACAAAGTTCGAGTTCAGTTCAGTTCAGTTCTTTTAATTAGAAAAGCTGACACCGCAACACAATGCAATAGTCATGTAGCATCATAGGTATTGTTTGTGGGTGCATACCTAAAAGCCTTGAAAGCTTAAAAAATAATAATAAAGCACTTAAATTGTGCTTTGATTCAGCTCTTTGGCTACGGCATAAATGATATTACGAGCTTCAACAACACACATTCAATGAAAAACTCCAGTGCTGTTAACTTGAACACCGCCTAATATCCTTGATCTTTCAAGCTCATTGGAAAATAGATGAACGTCTAGAAGCCTATCTGCACCAACCGAAAGTGAAACAAACCATTAACAAATTACGCCGAGAGAGAATGTCATTAGGTTGTCTAATGGATTTTTTCTGAGCACTAGTTGCTGGAAATCCCTCTTTTTCAAAGCATCCAAGGCCATTCTACCAATGATTTCCCATAAGTCAATTTTCTTCGTTTGCTGGAGTATCATACTTCTGCAGATATTGCAACTTTAGCAAAATTTCAACGCATTAAACATAGATTTAACTTTGAATTTTTTAGTTTCATTACAGGATTTGGAAATAGAGGTTCTTGGCTGTTTCTCGTAAAAGAACAGATTTCTGATAAAGCCATTCGTGAAAGGTTTTAGGCGCGTTACATTAGTGGCTTTTTCACGAAAGTTTACTTGATCTTTTTGAGGTTTAAATTCCAGATAGTAAATGAAGTAAACATTATAACAGCGGGCGTAAAAGAACGCTTAGAAAACAATCAATGAATAGTAGGGTTAGGGCAGTTCGATGGAAGGTCACGGGAGGTCACAGTGACTTTCCAAAAATTTCTTTACTCGGCAAACTTTGACGATTCGGTGAAATTATAATCATTCGGAAAAATATGGAGTTCTATTCGACATAATTATCATCATTCGGCGAAATTTGGAACGCCACTCGGCAAATTGAGGATTTGTGCCTTTCCAAAAGTTTGAGTTCGGGCGCCCCTTAGTAGGGGGTAGCGACCAGTGAGTGAACACTTAAACACCATTTTATTTTCGAAAATTCACAAAATTGTTAAAAACTGTAGTTGTTAGCACGTGGCTGTAAAAACATATCTTAATTGAGGTATGCAGATTTTGTTTTTTAATTTTCAAGAACTCTTACGTTTTTGCTTCGTTCTTTTTTTTGGGGGGGGGGGGAGAGTGGGGGTGAAAAGATAAATGTACAGCAACCCAATGAACAGTGAATGAACACTCCAAACCTGTGGACACACAGGGCATTTTCTATTTTTTTTTCAGTTTTTTTAGTGTTGTAATCAAGAAATCATATACAGTCGACTCCCGCTGCAAGGCTGCAACGCAATCCGACTTACGCGAAATGGCTATAATGCGATTTTTTTCACCAGTAAAGAATTTTAGACATAACCCGAATTTCTTGCCAACAATACGAAAATTTTCGGAAGGGAATCACGGTGGTCGTATCGGCTTTGTTATTGACTGCTAAAAAATTTTTTCGTAAATGGACTTTCATCCTTTTAGCTTCACTGAGAGCGGAAGATCCCACACCGTACAAGTGAGATACATCGCTTATACAGATAATTACTTCTCATTTTCCTTTTTTTTTCATTCTAAATGTGAAAGTTGTTGAAATATAATGACACCTAAGAGCGCTGTTTCCTTTTGTGAACATAGAGAGAGAGAGAAAAAGAGAAAGTTTCTGACAATCAAAGAAAAGCTAAAGATTATGTGCTTGAACAAATGCGTCGAAGGTATCACGACAGTTTAGGTATGAGTAAATCTTCCACATATGGACTTAAAAGTCAAGAAAAGAAAGTCCTTAAAAGTTCATCGAGTAGTATCTAAGCAAAATGCAAAAATTATGAAAATGGAAGCTGTTCTTGTATTGTGAATTTGAAACCAGGAAAAGGGGTGTTGCCTTGCCATAGATGGAAAAGTTATAAAAGAACTAGTGAAGCAACTGTATTGTGTGCTTAAAAATATATAAGAATAACGGTTTGAACATGCAGCATAAATCATCATCATCTTCCTTTTTTTAAGTTACAAATATCATTACTGGACCCACTGTGCAGTAAAACTATAGAGCATTTGTTTTTCTTACTATAAACTGTACTTACCGTTCTGGTTTATTTTATGTCTTTCTTTCCCATTGATCATTGGTTTTGTGCATCGGAGCAGTATTTTATGTTGAATAAAACGTTTCTTTTTAATTAAAAATACAAATAAAAATTCTTTTTTTTTTTACGTAAGAAACAGTACTGTATAGTTAAAAAATGTTTTTTAACAATTTGAGGTGGTGTTTACAGGTGTCTAAAATAATTGGGTATGCTTATAAAAGTTTTTACACATACCCTTTTCCACAACGCGAAATTTCGACTTACGCGAGGGGTCTTGGAACGCATCCCTCGCGTAAGTCGGGAATCGACTGTACTTAATTTATTTTATACGTTTTAGTGCAAAGCAAAATACAATAGACATAGTCGTTAAGCACTTTTCAAAATTTAATTTCCAAAGTTTACTTTTTGAAATTGTATAGAAAAAGTTACTGATGCTAATTTATCAAGAAAAAACTTCCGAAACACGTGTTTTTTTTTTTTTTCTGTTGTTTGGTTGTTTCTTTTTCTTTTTTTTTTTTTCTTTCTTTTTTTTTTTTTTTTTTTGAAAAAAAAAATAACGAGCAGTTCCTTTATGGGTCGGTTTACCTCAAGACGAAAAAAATAAAATCGTGCATGCAACATTCAGACATTTTGAGATCTGCTCTTCTTCACGTATAAACGACAAAAAAAAAAAAAGGACAGTTTTCTTTTTTTTTTCTTTTCTTTTAATAATTGAAGGCCTACTTAACTCATGTCAAAAAGTAACGATCACTCATCAATATACCATTGCCAAAAACATAATAATATATAAAAAAGGAATCGTTTTAAGGTTAGGAGTTAAAAAACTTTGCACTCCATTCAGAGCGTTAAAAAAAGGGGGGAGGGAGGGGCATTCTAATAAGAGTTAGAATGTATTTTTTATAAAGTGAAATCAAATACATGGGAAACAATCCACTAATGACATCACTTTTAGGAGAAATATTATGCACGTATTTAGATTCAAACAAAATGTTAAAGTAGTTTTTTCTTTCCCTCTCTTTTTCATTATCAATAAAAATTCATGGCCACCATTTCCTAGAGTGCTTTGTTCACTTTTCTTCCAAGTTTGCATCGTACCCCGGGCCAAAGTTCTCAAACAACTCTACGGTTTCTTTCGCGATCAAGGAGAAACTCAGCCAAGCGTGAGACAAGTGCCAACAACAATGGAAACTAATCGACTCATAAGACCCTCATTTAAAACGAGACGGTGTTTTATTACGCAACCAAAGCTTCGCCAAGCTCGAATAGCAACATAACGGCCATGGAAGATTTGTAGTGTTAGTAGGGAGGTATAAAACATGGAGAAACAAGAAATTGTCCTTGCATTGGCATATTCTGAGGCGTTAATGAAAATTACGTCATTTTCATTTTCAGCGGTAAAAATAACAGCTCAAACAACCTGTAACAGTGGAACTTTAAAAATGTACACTCACCACAACTTTAACGATGAATAAGTTGTACAGGAAATGGAACTTACCTATAAAGAAAAAGAGAGAATATTATTTTAACTGCGAAATAATGTCTAAAAATGCATTGAATTAATTGAACAACAAATTCTTAAAACTAGGAAAAGCAATGTAAGAAGTTTCCATGCAATGCAATTTAACGAAACTTGTTAGAAACAGGGCTGTGGAGTCGGAGTTCGACTGATTTTGGAAGAGGAATCGGAGTCAAAGGTTTTAAAATTTTAGGAGTCAGTATTTCTGTACCTCAGAGCTAGAATCACGTTAGTAACATTGATAATTTTACAGGAGAGAAGAAAGCCCTTTTTCTGGCGCAAGCAAAGGATGGGTGGCGCGCTCTTTTATTCCTGGTACAAAATTGAAAATGATTTGCTTTTTTGAAGGACTACCTTCACATGGCTCGATGTGGAATAGGCTTCTACATACAATGCACTTATAGACGGAAAATCGAAAATTTTGGACTTACATCCTGCTGGCTCTGAGGTACAGATTTTATCTCCGACTTCGTATATAGCCCTGGTTATAAATCTTCTTTACTAATAATAAAGTCAAAGTCTTTCTGTCTGGAGGATGTCTCTAGGATGCCTGGATCTCTGTGACACGCATAGCGCCTAGACAGTTCTGCCGATTTTCATGAAAATTGGCGCAAAGTTAGTTTGTAGCATGGGGGTGTGAACCTCGAAGCAATTTTTCAAAATTCGATTTTGTTCTTTTTCTATTTAAATTTTAAGAACATTTTCCGGAGCAAAATTATCATAAGATGGACGAGTAAATTACGAAATTATCGTGATGTGGAATGGGAGAGCGAATGAAATAGCCAATTGGCGAGAAATTCGTCATCCATTATTTGTAAATATACAGGTGAACCGAATGACCTTTAATTTTCAACTACGGGCAAAGCCGTGCGAGTACCACTAGTATGGATATAAGATGAATGAATTAATGCAAAACAATTCCAAATAATTAGGTTTAAATCTTACTATGGAATTTAATCTTCCAGTAAGGGTATTTCTCTACACTATTATGAACGGTCACTCGTATTTCTTAGATATACTTAGTATAATATTTTGAAGAGGTTAAATATAAAAATTACGTTGTAATGGGGTAGTTTCCTTCAGTCAAAAGTACTACTTTTAGTCATTAAAATGGATAGAATGAGCAAAAAAAAAAAAAAAAAAACATAGACCCAGAAAATTAGACTTTTTATTTTCCCAACAGTCTTTTTAAATTAATTTTTCAAAATGTCCGATTTTTCAAACAAGGCGTGGTCTTGATGACGTCACAAATGACGCACTTTGCCGCATCTTTCTACTCGTTTCCACGTTATGGCAATCAAGCAGCGAATTAAAATTGCGCTCTACGCTTGCTACCAACCATATCGTTGTCAATACACGTGAGTAAAGATGCTAATTAAATATTTTGCACAGTGAATGGCAACACTGAATGGCATTTCATCATTTGTGATGTCATCGGCAGAAACCGTAAACAATGAAAGCGCTCCGATTTAAGTATTTTTTTTTTAAATATTAAAAGTAAACAAATTTATCGAAAAATAGTCAGATCCTATGTTTTTAAGCATGCTCTTTCAGAAAAAAATACTTTTAAAATTTTGAAAACGACCCCATTAGCAAAGAGTTTCGTGTTTCCACGAGGCGCATAAAAGGTAATGCGCCCATATTTCCCATTGTTTATCCCCATAAACACGTTTTTGACTCATAGGATATCTCTGCATCATCGTCTTTTACTTAAATCTTGGTTGGAACGAAAATAGTACCTAACTTCTTATCTACCAATACAGCGACTTCCTGCTTTACGCAGAGAGAACAAAACATGACAAAACGCTCAGTTCACTTAGTTAACAGCTTACAGTAAGAAAATATGTCAAATGTCGGCCTGTAGGTTGTTAAAACCTGCTAAGAGCACTTTAGACTCAGTCACCTTTCAAAAAAAAAAAAAAAAAAAATCAAATCTGTCCATTCGTTTAGTAACGGTGGCGCAGATAGAGACACAACGAAACACGTCAAGCTTATACCCCGTTCCATTTTGCGTCAAGGGTTAAAAATCAGGGACTCGAACCAAAAATTAAAAACCAGAAAAAAAAAAAAAAAAACCCGTTAGTTTGGTCGGAATAGAAACCGAAACTGAGCTTTAAAAAATATCGGCTTATTTCGTTTGATACATATTCAGTCATTTTATTACTTTTTTTTTCTACCAACTAACCAATATTTTCTAATTTTACTTCAACCTTCAACTATATAGATATCATCATTACATGTACTGTACATGGCTATATTTGTGACAAAATTAAATTCTTAGTACAAATGTGATTATACATAAAAAAGAAAAACTATTCATTCTCAACTGAACCGAAAACCGTTATTTTTGGCGGAACGAAAACCGGAACTGAACATATATATATATATATATATACATAAAAAACTTTAGTTGAACCGGAACGAAAAAAGCTGCGGAGTGAAGCCCTGTTGAAAATACGATTTTTCTAAAAATTATAAAATATAAGATCATGCAATTGCACTGAACTGGAGAAAACTGAAAGCAACAGCGACAGGTCCTATTCCAAGAATTGCTCGACATGAAAATCTTTCTTTTCCCTAATTCTCACAAGAAAGTGAATGGTAAATGAGCAATTTCCCCCTATTTAAGGGGTACAGAGAGGGTATGAAGTCACCGTACGCTGAATGAATAGATAGTGTGGGAAAAACGATCGGAAAGGAAGATGCGGGGAGGAAATTGAGCGGATACTTGCTGCTGCCGCTCGCCCACACGCAGGAAATATTCCCGGGATGCCAAGTTGGCTGCCTTTAGCGCTCTGACGAGGAAAGAGATGATATGAGGGTGCTTTTGGATGAACGTGACACAATTGAATCTTATCCAAGGGGCAGTCCGTAAATGACATCACACTTTTGACCCCTTCTCCTCTTTGTCACAAAGAGTCACACTTTACCAACCCCTACCCAAGGGTGGCTCAAAACATTTTTTTGGAGCTAAAGTCCAGGATATCCCCCCCCCTTTTTTTTTAGACTTACTAACAGCATAACGCTAACGCTGTAAAAGTTTTAGCTTCTTACTTAAATTTTAAAAATGTGCTCAATGACCCACCTCAATCACCCCTTAATATGCATTACTACGGCTAATAGAAAATGCAACAAGTTTAGAAACATTTAATTTCCCCAGTTGTTTTTCGAGTAAATAATTATTTTATTGAAATTTATATTCATATTAATAGAGCATATTATAATATGTAAGCATTGTTTTTTCAGTTCGATGTATTTTTAAACCTCCCTCTTCATACTTATGAAGTTTGAAGGAGGGGGTTGAGCACAATCTTTCAGTTGAAATAGGAAGCAATTGTTCCAGTACATTGCTATCCACAAGTCTAAAAATATTGAGGGGTGTCCTGTTATCTAGGAAAAACTTTTTTTTACTTGTATTTTCGAGCCACTCTACCCTATCCTTCCCCTTATCCCGATGGCAGGCTGCTTTTCATAAGCATGTTGTTATTAAACAAGAAGCTCTGTCTAGAACTAAACGAGCCTACCTTCCCGTATACCAATATCGACTTTCTAGTATCTGATCAGTATTCTCAAAATTAGCTAAAATCGTAAATTATTTCAAACATATTTTTTAATATTTTAAGCTGATTTCGAGAAATAAGGTATGTCTCACTCATCTAAAGAAGTAGATAAGCAAAAAATAAATAAAAGAAGAAATAAAATAGCATCACCTTTTAAACAAAGCAGCTAAACGCATTTTTTCCATCAAAAAAAATCTTCAACCTCCTTCAAAAAGGAAAAAAAAAAAGAATTCAAATTAAAAGCTCATTAAAATAATCATATCAAAATAAAAAAAAATCGTTTGTTTTTCCCCTGTTGACAAAAAAATTTTTAAGAATGAATTAATGTACTTTCAAAAATAAATAAAAACAATAAAATGTCAACTTAAAAAAATAATTTCCATTGTCAAAAAAAAAATCGTCTGTGCATATCTTTATGTAGAAACATAAAGGACTCCGAATTTCTCCGCCAAAAACTGAATACATAAATTAAAACTTTAGCTTGAAAATAAAATCAAAACATACTTAAAACAATTATTTCACAGTAAAAACCATGGCTGTGGAGTCAGAGTCGGAGTCCATCTGATTTTGGGACAAAAGAGAAATTTTAAATTCAAAGACTCGGAGTTGAAATCGGTCATTTCCCTAAAAAGTCCGCAAGTCTGCCAATATTTGTAGAGACGGAGTAGGACATTTTATTTGATACAGAAGTCGGAGTCAGAGTCGAATATCCAAGAGTCGGACACAGCCATTTTTCCTCCGTGCATAAATTTTTGCCAAAGCTACAAAGTCAGATTCAAAGTCGGGAAGTCGGATTCCGAGTAATTTTCGGGCACAGGAGTCGGAGCGGAGTCAGGAGCGCCAAAATGATCGGAGTCGGTGTCGGGAGTAGGTCGTCAAGAGCTATTTCCAACAAAGTTTGTTTGAAGTAAATCCGCCTTTAAGTTCGGAATCAATATTGACTTTCAGTTTCCCCTTAGGCGCTAATGTTAAGAGATTTGAACTGTTCAAAATTGAACGAAAACTTGGTCAAATCAAAAAGATATTTTCGATACATGTTTTTCATCAAAAGCTTTTCCCTACAAAGTTTGTTTGGAGCCACTTCGCCTCTAAGTTCAAGATTTATTTTTGATTTGAATTTCCCCGTAGACGTTAATGTTAAGTTTTTTTGAACAGTTCAAAATTGAACGAAAAATTGTTTAAATCAAAAAATGAATGGACTATTCATTTAAAAGTTATTAGGGGGGACAGACAGACAGACCGACAGACATTTTCCCCCATCTCAATACTCTACTTTCCAATTTTTAATTTTTCAATATTTATCTATTTTATTTATTTTTGACTTTTTTTTTTGTTTGTTTTTCGGGATATTTTTAAGATGCATTAAGCCTTCTTTCATGCTTTTTTCTTCTTTCTCTGACTTTTACTGGGAAAGTAGGCTAAAAAAGTGTGATGTCAAATTCTTAGTTATCCCCCTCCAGTTCGTCACCAACTGTCTCAATTTTACGATCCTCCACCACCTCAAAGTGTGACATCATTTGTGGGCGACACAAAAAAAACTTTAAAGTGGATTGAAATAGTATCCCTCCTTCCTTTCCAGGAAAGTCGCTACATTTAGAGTGAAAATTTTGTCTCAAATTACTGCAAAAGCACTTATTTTCGAAAGGCTTTAATTTTCACGACTTTCGCGAGCCTCTCGTAATCGCGAAAGTCTCGTATTTGTTTTTAATTTTAGGTTTTTTGTTTTTAATTTTAGGTATTGTTGTTGTTTTAAATTTACTGCTGGTGTAAAAAGTATTTACTACATGTGAATGAGTTTGTATTAAATGCTGCAACTGATGATTTGATGGTTTTGCTTAGACATTTTTCAAAGATTTCAGGGTGCTATGCTATCAACAAACAACATTTGCTAACCAAGTTTTCTCTCGTTAAATCAGTACTAAATTAGTTTCAAAAATCCTGGGTTCGCACAGTGTTAAGCCACGTAGCCACTCCTCTTTTGTAAGGACTCCAGCACCAGTAATCACAAAAAACCATGTTCTAGAAGCTAATGAATATTGAATTCATTAGAAAACAAACGAATCTTTCTGGAAAATTGGTGGTACATAGAGCCCTTATAAAATGGGGAGTGGCTTAGGAGTACGAACTCTGTATTTTCGAAAATAATATTGTACTGATTTAAGGAGGAATGCTTGGAAAGAAAATGGTTGTTCATTTGTAGCGTAACACTTTGAAATCTCTAAAAGATGTTCAAATAAAATCCTAAAATCACCAATTTTCCATAATCAGTGCAAAAGTATTCAAATGCAGCAATTAATTTGGGACGGGGAAAAAAAAAGAAGACTACACTACTGAAATAAACTGCTCTTACGATAGGGGTACACAACCACCAGCAGTGATAGCGCATCCCCTCAAATAATATGGATTAACACAGGGGCTCCCAAAGCGGGTGCCGCGGCACCCTGGTGTTCCGCAGTGAGAGCCGAGGGGTGTCGCAAAGTGCCCAGGGTTTCAATATTTATGAACACGTACGTATAATAGAGATAAATTGGGGTCCCGTGAGAAAATTCTAATTCAAAGAGTACCGCGAGTCAGAAAATTTTGGGAACCCATGAATTTGTAAATAATATGGAGCATGTCCCCAAGACCGAGACACAGAAAAGAAAATAAGGTCCCTTACAAACACTAATGACGCAGTTATGCAATGACGCCCTCTCGTTATTGAGGGGGGGGGGGTTCTCTGTGGTACTTGAGGGGGTACGCTTGAGGGGGAGCGGGAGGGGGCAATATTTCCAATAAATTTCAGTTTATGAAGTAGATTCCACAGCATGTGCCACAAAACTGCGTCTCTTCTACTTCCTTTGTAAAAATCACCTGGAAATAGTCTTAGAACCTAGCATAGCGTGACACTCCTAATCACACATCACAGACCCATGGGTGTGTAGCGCAACGAAAGTGTAATAACAATAATAAAAAGAAGATAAAGATCAAAGTTCGCCAAGAAGCGGCGTTATTGTCCCGACTTGGAAAAAGAAAGAAAGAAAAAAAACGCTAGACGATATTTTGACGATTGCACAATTGCGCGCGCGATCGTACGTCACGAGCGGTTCAGCAGATTCAAGGGCGAAGGTGGAGGCACGTGATAAGAAAAGAGCAAATATAAACGTTGAAAGGAAAATTTACACGACATACTCGAGATAGAAATGACAAGTGACCGCACTTTCGTGTGAACTTGGCACTATTTTGGTACTTGGTGGGGTTGCCAGATTGCAGACTATGCTGCCTGCAAAAACTACTGGGTGGAATGGCCCCCAACAATTCTAAAATTCATATTTCAGCAACAATACCAGCTAACCCAAGCTAAATTTTCAGTTCAATGTTCTCAAACACACATGTAATATCATATCCAGGGTCCCCGTACCTACCACTATTTGTGGTTTAACCGGTTGGATGGGGCCCGGGAGACAGCTCAGTTTTTTGATCTAGATCACAAGCCGAGCAATCCATGGATCAGCACCCCCAGAGGTATTGATTCCCTTGGAGGACTTGGCGACCACGACATATTTAACGTGCCTCAGTCGCCATTAACAAACACGGAGGACCTTCGATCCGGTTGCCATCGAACCCGGGACCCTTCGGTTACGAGTCTGAAGTCTTACCGATCAGGCCACCACGGCAGTGAAATATATAGGAAAACAGAGAGGACCACTTGTGCACAGTGATCGATTCCATATTCCACTTTTTAAAAAACCCTAACTTTTTAAGGACGAAATGGAAGATGATGGGGGAAGAAGACATGTGTACTATTTTGATTGTTAACATTTAGAATGTTCCACATTTTGAAATTAAAAAATATATAAATAACATTCAAATACAATTGTTTTGATTAAAACATTTTAGTTGCATTTATTCTCCATTTTGCAAGATGCTTAATTTTTATTTAAAATACAAATATTAAAAATATGCGTGACTAAATTTTTGAGGATTAGTTCCGTTTTTATATGCGAGAAATGCGCTTGTGCGCTAAAAATGTTTCTGGTTCCACAGCAAGGCTTCAGAAATGAAACTGAATTATACTACCAAAGGCTGACGCTACAAACACGGGGATAAGTTTGAGGCTGGATCTGTTAAAGATAAATCTCAAATATCTACAGAACCAAAACCATGCTCTAAATTTTAAGCAATAAAAAGCTACCGAGTTGGCATAGGCGAAGAGCAAAATGCTCCCGTATCATTGGTCTGCATTCAAACCCCGTCCAGAGCATGAATATTATAGATCGGTACAGTGAAACCTGTGTAAGTTGACCACTTGCGGTCCACTACTTTAGTGGTCAACTTAAACAGGTGATCAACTTACAGAGGTTGATGATATGATAAGGGCTAATTCCGGGCCTGAAAAAAGCGGTCAACTTACAAGGATGGTCAACTTCACAGGTTTTACTGTATTAGCCTTTTATCCCGATCGTGTTCCAATGATTTAGGATCAAAGTCAAGTTGTAAGGACCCCAGTAATCCTTAGGGAATTTCCCGTTTGGATAAAAGAAGTAAGTGCACATGAAGGTCGTCCATTGGTTGAGGCCAAAAGTGCCAAAGTTAAATTAATAAAATGCAAACAAAGAAAAAATCCCAATGTCATAATAAATATATGAAAAAAGATAAATTTAAAATTTGACGATGAAATTTTAATTCATTTGAATTTTGACGTCTTGAACTCAAATTTTGTTTTTCGCAGTTACGAATTGCGCTAGGTCCCTACTTTTTGGGTTTCTTGTTTCTACAAATGAAATGGAATGGAAATGACCAAGAAATTTGCACCCGTCATATTACGACTGACGATTTTTTAGAATAGGTTAAACGATGCATATCAATAAAAAAAGAAATGGTGATTCCAGAGTATAGAGATTTTATGGTCGATATCCACAACGAAAATGCCGCTCTCTAAATAATATTAAAAACAACTGTTGTCATGGTAATCTGAAAAATCAGAACAACATCAACTTTCGGTCAAGTAAGGATTATCAGCAATTCGTGGAAGCTCAAAAAAAAAAAAAAAAAAAAAAAGCTAGACTGCTTCAAAACATGAAAGCTGGCAACCCCGGCATTTTGGAACGAAACCGTTGGAGAGGTCTCGAATTGACAAGAGTGAATTCATAAATACACAATGACAGTCACAACGCACAGTGAGATACGCAGAACAACGGAAATATGAGATTAGAAGTATGTTGGAAATATAAAACTGTCGAGATTGAAGAGTTCAAGTACCAGTACATTATCAGCAGCATTGAGATATCAGCTTTACTTAGAACGGAATTGTTGTTAAAGTTTTGTCGTTTTGGTTTTATTAAGAAAAAGCTTATGCTCTCGAATCGACTGCAGGCAAATGTTACTTTTGAGGAAGAAAGCGATTGTATTCTAACTACCAGCTCATGTATATAAACATTAGTTATAAGAAACTGTTTTATGATGCAAATAAAAACCGGAACATTCTATAAAACATTCTACCAAAAACTAATACAGTAAAACATGTGAAGTTGACCACCCTTGACCATCTGTCTAAGTTGACCGCTTTTTTTCAGGCACGGAATCAGCCCTTATCATATAAATCAATATCTGTAAGTTGACCACCTGTTTAAGTTGACCACTAAAGTAGTGCATCGCAAGTGGTCAACTTACACGGGTTTCACTGCATTAAAAATTACACTCTTTAAAAAAGTAATACATTCATATCTATGGTGAGACTACGATAACAGAATTTGCTTAAATTGTAGAACATTTTCTCCTCAAATTTTTGCACTGAAAATTTAGACGCCATGGTGAACTGTCAAGCCCTGTTTTAGTCTATGTATGATGTTTATTATGTCAAATTAATCCTATTGTCATGGAACCCGTTGTGAGACATACGAAAAGTGTTTTTATACAAAGGTCTCATAATAAGCACAGATGTGTGTCAACGTCAGCATCTAAAAAGAAAACTTGGCGAACAAAAATGAGATGCCAATTCCAGTGTATGTTTGGTGATATTCCTATAGAACCAACCCCATGTTAATCTCGGTACTTCACCCAACAATCTCTGTAAAACTGTCTTCTCTGCTTCGTTTCGTAGCACCGCAAAGGAGAACAGATGATACTACCACTCCTCACAAGAGCTATTTCTGACCAACTTCATGGATAAAAAATGAGTTAATCGTAATTAAATTACTGAACAATTACATTTAAATACTGTCAAAAAATATTGTGTTACATCACATTATTGCATTTTGTTAATTAACAGTTCTTTCCAGTTTAAAATTTTATAACTTTCAAAAAACAAAGAAGAAGATTTGCTTCTGGGATACAACAAAGAGAACTGCTTGCCTTTACTCAGCTCTGACAAATCTTAAGTCTTCCCTGACTATGTAATGTGCAGTAGAACTTCCATACATCCATTTCAATGCCGCCGCAAGTGAAAATTTTTGCTTTCATATTTTATGGCGGTTTTTCAGTGTTAATATGTTGGACATAAATACAATTAAACTGAAATTAGTTTAATATCCTTATTGGTATAATAGCCAATTCACTGATCGAGTAACGCTGACGTCACCAATAATGAAATTCTCGCGATAGCTTGTGATACTGCAAAATTTCATTGTTGCATCACTTAAAATTCAGTAATTTTATTTATAATTGGATAATATTTTTTGCCAGCGTTTGAGAAGCAGAGAAGTGATTACTTTAACTTGAACAAGGCAAAACTAGATCCAATAAGCAACTGCTTTACTGGTCAGACATTCAATAAAAACAACCTAATTTTCCGTTTTAAGTTCAAGCCATTATGGCAACGATGAGTTTAATTTTTTCCCAATAAATTTAAAACATTTCTCTCTTACATGTATCTGTTTGAACACGTCAAATTTTACGGGAAATTTTTCTATAATAAAGAAGCAATTTGCACCCGTCATACCATGACAGCCGATTTTCTAGTTTTCATGTAATTGTTCTAATTCATTTCAAAGTCCAACATGTTAGAGCTGCAATACCGCCATAAAATCAAAAGATAAAAATTTAAACTGGCGGTATTGAACTGGACGTGCGTTCTGTTCATCCGTAAGTCATAGGCAGTGGAAAGTCCCGATGAGAGATCACGGAGGTTACTGCAACCTTCCCAAAATTCCCTTATTTGGCAAATCTTGTTTGACGGTTTGGAAAAATTATCATCATTCGGCAAAGTTTGGAGTTCTACTCGGACAAAATTATCATCATCCGGCAAAATTTGGAGTTCCATTTGGAAAAAATATTATCCTTCGGCGAAATTTGGAGTTCCACTCGGCAAAATTTGGAGTCCCATTCGTCAAAATTATCATCACTCGGAAAAACTAAGAGTTCCATTCGATAAAATCATCATCATTCGGAAAAATTTGGGGTTCCACTCATCAAATTGAGAATTTTCGCCCTCCCAAAAATGTAAGTTCGGGGCGCCCCTGGTCGCGGGTACTCTGAAATTCGCGTGATTTTCAGAGATTTTTCAACAATCATTAAATAACACTCATCATTCCCTAAACAATCATCAAAAAAGAAAAAGATGAGGGGAAGCTAAGCTCAGGTGAGTTCCAATGCAAATGACGCCCTGCTAATGCGTTTGAGCAATGATTACAGAGTAGGTAGGACAAAAAACAACATGCATTGTTCGTTTACGAACATTACACAACTTGAGGGCCGTCTCACCAGCATTCTGTTCGCAACCTTAGTGCCAGCTATGTCAAATTCTCAAGTGCTGACAAAAAAAAAAAAAAAAGCATTTTTAAACATTAACCGAAAATGCAAGTATGACCTTGGCATAAGCGAAACTTTCTGGTCGTGAGTATTTCTTGGCCGCGAAACCACGCGGATTCCTTTCCTCCTCCCCTTTGTTTGGACTGCGTGGGTGACGAAACGACTCGTGGTGGTATCTTTTAAGAAGTCCTGGAACGACATGACAGATTTACAAGTTTGGTCAGGTGAAGAGGCAGAACGTTATATTCGGTGATTGAGAAAGGACGGATGAAACGTCAACGGTGGTAGATACGAAATTGAGAAGCAACAAGGTTCACGGAATTTCTAAGCACCCGTAGACATATATGAGTATGACTACGGCTTAATTTACATGAGAGCATAGCCCATGGAAGCTCAGCTCCAGCGATTATCCCCCCCCCCCCCCCAGTGAATTTAAAATTAAATGGTGTCATTTTTAAACAAACCATAAATGCAATTATTTCTCGAATTTTTTCTTTTCCTTGTATTCCAACATTTCAGCGAATGAGATGTTCCCACAATTTAATATACCATCAAATTTTCCATATTTCTGATGTCAGTGGTATGATTTAAATTGAACCTGGATTATGAATAAGAAAAAAAAAGATCCCCCTCCTCCATTCTCTGCTGTTAAATTAGAAACAAATTGACATTATAACCAGACAATTCAAATAATGTGCATTTGTCATAGTACAGCCGGACTGATAAATTGATTCAAAATCTTGCAATCTAGCAGAATATGAAAAAAAAAAAAATTTTTTTTTTTGAAAAGATTGAAAATTTTGAATGCTCTCCTGGACACAGGGTAACTAAGTTCTCATGCTTTTATTTATTTATTATTATTATTTATTTCTTTTTGCCGAAATTCTGATGAATTTTATACAAATAACTATGAATATATATTCTTGAGAATATAAAGCTCTTGCACCTATTTTGGTTGAAAAGAAACCTGAGTACGACGGATAAGAAAGCGCCTAAACAGAGACCAAAGAGCATAATGATAGATAAAAGTCATGTGTGTGAAGTAAAAAGCCATGAAAGAAAAAAAAAATCGGAGAGAATAAGTTTAGTTTTTGGAATGGCGGTGTATAGTGTTCAATCTAGTAAAACCATCGCACTTATTCTCTCCGTAGTTATGCTTTGTTCGATATAATGAAGGTAAAATTCCAACATAAAACGAAATGCAGATGAAAATGATATCATAAGTTGCTTTCCATTGACAACTTGGAAATTAAAAATTAAATGCAAAATCTAGGGATGTTCCAATGAAACCTCATTTCAATTTCGTTTTTCTGTCGAAAATCTCTGTGAAACTGTTTTCTCTGCTTCGTTCGCAGCATCACGGGCCAGTGGCATTTCACCGTTAGTAAGAATTATTTCTAGGCTGCGGAGTCGGAGGAAAAATGATCGACTCCGGTTCCGGCAATTTTAGATCCTTCGATTCCGACTCCAACTCCTTTCCCGAAAATCAGTCCGACTCCGCAAGCACTGGCAGAGTTGCGAACTTTGGTGGAAAATTACCGATTCCGACTGAAATTTTAAACCTTCCACTCCCGACTCCTTCAACCCAAAACCAGTCCAACTCCGACTCTTTGACTCCAACTCCACAACCTTGGATATTTCTACCCAATTTAATGGGTTAATTGGGATTAAATTACTAAATTATATTATTATTTTTATTGTATTAATCTTTCTTTCCACTCTAAACTTATAACTTAACAAAGATTAGTTAGCCAAGAGCACTGCTCCACTCTGCTCGGAAATATTGCGTTCCTTTTAATTCCCCTATAGGAATGGGAGCTGTGACACTCACTTCCATCTGTCTACAGGTCATGACTATTTGCCCGTTGCCTGTATATTTCTGCACAGCTCAAATTACGTAATTCCTCTTTCTCCCCTTGTGCGGACAAGGCGAAATTTTTGATGCTGCGCTATCTTGACTCGTGCTCTGCACTAGACTTGTCTATAGTTGCAAAGTTCCGACGTATTGGCGGGCTAGGAAACTAATGAGCCTCACATCCCATCTTCTCTTCTCAGCATTTGTAATAAAGAAAATGGATAAATTTTATTATTCTGTAGGGGTTTTTACGTGTTTATTTCAGGGTCGGGTTTTAAGAGTAATTTTTGACGTGCCACGAGTATCATGCACTAGTTCGGAAAAAAAAAAAAAAAAAAAAGCTTTCCCCCAAAATTTCTGGTTTTCTTCCGACTATTCGCATGTTTACCCATGGCGAATTAAATTCATGAAAGTTAAATTATTTAGAAAAAATAGTTTCCCGTACCTGATTATGAATATTATCATCTGCTTTTTTTCTCACACAAAAATACATTTTTTGAAATATCGTTTTATTTATTATTTTGATCTATTTATTTATTCATTTGACAATTTCTATCAGATTGGATGTTTTTGATACTTGCTATTATTTTTCGCCTTTTTTTTTCAATGGGAAAAACTTTAAGCGCTTAGATAGAAATATTATGAATGATTATTTTGTAAATCATACTCTAAATTGATAGTTTCATTATACCAAGTTTTCTGAATCAAATTCACTTAAAATATGCTTTTTCTTCCCATTTTGTTTACTTAAAAATGAGTTTGTTAATATTATATTACAATTTTTAAAAGTATACATAAATTTAATTTAATATTTTAACAAAACACATTTCTTACTGCATAGACAATTTATTTTTTGATGATTGCTTTTAGTACTTTTGAAGAGTTTCAATTTTTTAGAGTTCCTTCCGTATGAAATGTAGTCTGAAAATATAGTCCGATGGAGTGTAAAAACACTTATTTTCGTGAAAATAAAGATATCGGTGATTTCACGAATTTATCTGAATAGAACCGAAAGTTGAAGAAAAAAATGTTTCGCGAGGCTTACATTTTCGCGGCGTGCGCGAAAATGAGAGCTTTTATACAGTATTCAGCTTAAAAATTCGAAAATCGTTTCAAAGTTAAAAAAAAAAAAAAGAAAGAAAGAAAATGTTTAAAACCCCATAGGATCCGATGTCATTAGGATCCCATGATGTAGTCCCTGATTGCGATAACTTTAATTTGCCAGAAACAATTTCAATTTATTTTATTTCACTTTTTCTTTTTGAAAATAAATCCTCGGAGAGACTTTTAGATATATCACTATCACAACGTGTCACATCAATTCTCGTCTGGGGCAACTTTCCTCCAAGCTCAACTCTTTCCGCTGGGCTCCGAGACTGACTTTTGACCGCAATCAATCCATCGAAGCGTCCCAGCTCCGTCATTGATATTGGGAGGCCACTCCAGCAGCAGCCTTTAATAAGCCCTCCTTATCTCAGCGGCAACCGCAGCCCCCGCCGGGGGTGCCTAATCACCGGTTCCATTATTGCGAGAAGGACGGGGGCAGCAACGGGAAGTCAGGAAGCGAGGGTTACCAGAGATGCCTGAGAACGACAGGAAGGAGGAAGACCAAATTTCTGGGAGGGGGGGGGGGCGAAAAGATGTAGGAGACTAATTACTTGCGTAAACGCTTCTTTCCTGATTCTTCCCTACTCGCTGTCTGATTGTGGCTGGTTCGAGCGTTCTGGGACACCAGCAAAAAATGGAATGAAGTAAAATTTTCAACCTTTTGAGATGATGCTCTCTGTCGGAGGTCTAAAACCTCGGTTCCGCGGAACGCAAGGGTTCCTTGACGAGTTGCTTAATCAAAGCGCCAAACTTTTAGTAAAACTCTAAGTTTTATAAAGTATAAAAATATTTACAAGCGGAAAATGTGTAAAATTACAACTACATAAATAAATATTTTACAGTTAGAATGAAATTATTCCTGGGGTAATAATATTTGGCAATAAACAACAATCACAGTCAAGTCATTAGAGAAAATCCTTTTCAAAATATCTCATGCTTTAAAATATTATACTATTGTTTATTTGCTACATTTTCTTCAGAAAAAAAAATACCATGAGTACTTTAGCATTCATTATCTCAGAAAGCTGTTTGTATTGTGATAAAAATAATTATTCTACTGCTTATTTATTATATATTCTTCGGAAAAAACTTTCGAGTACTTTAACATTCATTTTCTTATTAAGATGTTTGTATTATGGTAAAATAAAGATGCAAAATAATTTTGCGAATTTGAACAGCATAAAGATTTAATTTCCTACTTTTTCTGCTTTTTGATCAAGAGGTTCCTTCAAGAAAACGATAAGCTTCAAGAGTTTCCCACAATGTAAAATGTTGAGTATCCCTGTTCTGTGCAGCATTTTCATCAGAAGCATTTTGTCCGCAGAAGTCAAAGGTTTTAAACTTTTTGTACCGCCTAAATTTCACAAACTTTTTGTTTGTTTCAAACATGAAAACAAAATATTTTCTTGCACAATTGCAGTTGTACCACCTTGGTATAAAGAAGTTAGGATAGCAAGCAACGCTTCTGGTCAAAACGTAATCGTTTTGGCAAAAAAAATAAATGTGTAGTGAGGGCTCAATGAGGGGGAGGGAAGAGTTTTGGGGGTTAACCCAGCAGAACTTGTGGATTTAGGTCAATTCTACAATGATAATTTTGGCACATGTAAGCACTGTTTGTCCAACCTCTCCTTCCAAGGAGTAAATTCTGGCCGCGAAGTGATATAATGATCTCTCAGTTGCACGTCTAAAGATCGACCAAAATTAAAATCCAACTACACTTTAGATCAACTTAGTTTTTGAGGTAAATAAATATATCATACAAAATGTAGAATACATTGCAGTTTTGTTTCAACAAAAATATTTTTTTATTCAAAAACAATGTTTTGCAGAAAGCTAAAATGAAATAAAATTTACATGCTTTAAAATTTTTTAACTTTTTTTTTAAATTTCCGCATCAATCACCCACATCCGCCAACTTAGAGAGCAATGGCATCCCACACACACCTATTCAAGCCTTCATTATATTCATGTCATCGCAATTACCGCTAACGATATTGTAACAGAAATTATTCGATTCTTCTGTTCGGCGAAAACATAAAAGCAGATAAAACGCATAAATCAAGCAAATTTTCACAAAGTCCTGTAAACACCCACGCCGGACGGTTACTTCTACAATGAGATTTCAATTGGTCACGATCTGAACCAGCGACACAACACAAGTAAAGCCACATAAAAGTGGATGACTCAGACTTGCTAATTATACCCCACCTTCTACTGAACGTAATGTTCGTTCGGTTCCTGTTTGCTGCAACACTATACAGAGGCAACCAACGCCGAGTAACCTAATTAAACAACGAGACGGGCGAAATGAAGATATTTAGGAATAAATCCGCACTAATTCCAGAGTTTCTGATCCGTAGAAGGTAATTTTATCTTATTAAATTAAAAAAATACCGCGGAGGCATTATTATGCTGGCTGATTAACATTTGGGGCCATACTAAGAAGAATAGGCAGATGTTTCTGGGCTTCAAAATGTTATCGCTTCAGTGAAAAGCGAAAAGGGCATCGTTTCGATTTTGAGCGGCACCGGAGTCCCAACTAAACGCACTCCGTTAATTCGAAAATTCGGTTAATCCAAACATTAAGCTCGAAAGAATTCGGAAAGTTAATTTTCGTTTCGCTGCCTCACATTCGACGCCTCGACAACAGTAAGGCCAGTGCAAGATGTACTCTATTCTGCTGCAATCAGTCCTTTATTATTATTATTATTATTGAATTGTATAACTTATACAGTAAAAGAATTTCACTGTACTTTTCGTAGTGAATGATTTAACTGAAGCCTTTACATTATATACTTTTGTTTTGTCTGGAAACGTCTCATTTTGAATATCTGTAGCACAAAAAATGAAAATAAAAGTTGTAAGAGCGCAATTTATCAAAAATTAATATTTCTTTTGTGGGAAAACATAATTAAGTTAGTTAAGTCTGGTTTTTAAAAGTACCTTACATTTTGATTTTTTTATTGCTACATAAACATTAAAAACATTTTGAACGCAGAAGCCACATTTTTCTGGGGTAAAAGATATCCCACTCACTAGTTAAGGGTTAATCCTTTGAAATCCGCTGGAGAAATCAGCAAAACACATTCTCTTTATCGTAGCTGCCTAATACATCGCTCTGATTCTCACACCAACTGCTGATACAGTAAAACCTGTAAAGTTGACAACCCTTGTAAGTTGACCACCTGTCTAAGTTGACCACTTTTTTCAGGCACAGAATTACTCCTTATCATATAAATCAACCTTTATAAGTTGAGCACCTGTTTAAGTTGACCACTGAAGTAGTGCACCGCAAGTGGTCAACTTACACAGGTTTCACTGTATCACTTCTCACCAGTTAATTTTACGCTCATTTGGATATTAACAAACCAGGGTGGCAAAGCTTGACTACAATGAGCGGATAAATAACGGATGACTTTGAAGAGTAAACATCATTTGAATCATTTGTAACAGGTAGGATCAGCCAGAAAGCCCAAAGTAGTAAGAAGCGCGTTCTCGCTGATCCTATCTATTTCGAAATATTAACAACCTATTGCAAATGATACAAATGATGTTTCCGCTTCAAGGTCACCCGCCATCCTTCCGTGGCAAAGCTTCAATATGAACACATAAAATGTATTTTCTAAAATGGAAATACTTGACTAAAAATGGAGTAATTCTAATCCAGACAATTCATTTATCCTTTTCCTTGTGCAAAAACATAAGATTCGCCATTTTACTTTGATAAGAGTAACTCGAAATAAACTGAATAAAGATAGCTAAGTGTTCCACATGAAAAAACTCTAGTAGAAGGCTAGGAGTTTCTTGTAATGGTGACACAATTGGAAAGATTTCAAAGAGCCAAAGACATTCATTTCTGAGCATTTTCCCGCATCTTCTGTACCAACTTGCGTGAGACACTAAACCGAATTCGAGAGTAATTCCAAGTGAAAGAGTCCTTCCACGACTTCCTCCAAGGCCAATTAAACCAACAAAGCAGGACGGTCCGTCTCGCCTCAAATGCAATCAAGACAGAAACTCGATTTCGAAATTGACCCACAAAAGGCACGGTCCGGAGTTCGCTAACGAACGATAAGAGTTGTCCAGGGGTCGTCGAACTTCTACCCAATCGAAAGCACCCCCCACGCGAGATAAACGGCCGACACAAATAATACTGACCTAATAAAAACCTTGAAAACAGAAACGAAGGCTGCCCACACAGTCCAAATCTCAATTCTGTAGACATAGCAAACAAAAACGAATTTTAGAAAGGAAAAAAATAAACTTTGATCAGGTTTACTTCTTAGAATCAGGGAAATCAAACTTCAATGTTGAAAAGCTTTCTCTTTTTTCCTTGAACATGTAGTTGTTACAGTCAGAGATATTTTTAACGCCTATCGTATTTTACGTATTGAAAATCGGAAATACGCCTCAAAAATTAAGTCAAGGATATTTTTACACTTTGTGTTTTAAATAAAAATTTACCATTGTGGAAAATGGGATGGAAATGGGCCCCTTTAATTTCAGGAAGGTTAATGACTTTTAGCGGGAAACTCTCTTGTTTCTCCTTCTATACGTTACTGGCAGAAATCAGGCTGCCCATTATTTTCCAGGTACGTTCTTTTTTTTTACAGATTAAAAAAATTGGGAACTATATTAAATTGATAAATAAACTTGTTGTAAATGAAACATTTTGAAAAAGAAGGGGGGGGGGGGTACAACTACAACCACAACTCAATGCTCCGAAGCATTAAACACTAAGTTCAAACTATGAGACGCCGAAAAGCTTTTATCAAATTTAAAAAAAAATCAATTCGATGAAATGTTTGAAATTTTAAAACAAACAACGTCGGTGCTTATCATTTATGATTAATTGGCCACTTGAATCTAAAGTCTGAATCTGCACTAAAAATAGAAAAAACTTGAGGCAGCATTCGAAATGGTCAACGGATAAAGAATGGGAACTCTGCAGGGGATCAAACTGGTGGATGTAGAAGGAGGGAACGAGTTGAAAAGATGTTGAGTTGAGTTGTTGATACGTATGGAAACAAATTTGGCGGGATGTCAAAACAGGACGGGGCTTTGGCAGGCTTTCAAAAGCAATGTTTATTTTTTCGGAGTGTTTCAGCATCATGTAATCATTCACTATTTCACTCTATTTAATGACTAACATTTTTTACTCGAAAACTCTAGAATGGGTGTTTTTCAAAGCACATTTTTCCAAATAAAAAGCATTAAAAAAAAAGAAAGAAAAAAGAATCTTCTGAGCTTGAACCGTATTTCTCTGACAACTTTGTAACATTGTTAATTCAAACATTTTTTTTTAAAATAATGACAGGAATTATGCTTCATTTGTACTTTATGTATCTCCTGCAACACAAAAAGTTTCCAGTCGAAGACTGAAATTTTGCATACAGAAAATAAAACCTGCATAACCTCCAATTGTGCACCTTCCTTTCTGTTTGCAATCGGCTGAAAGTACAGGGGTCTGTCTCTGAATGCACTAACTTATTAGTATACATGTGCGATCTAAAAGTAATGAGCCTTCGTTTAAAAAGACAGATTTATTGAGCTGATCGGTACAACTGCCATATAGTCTTAAAAATAGGTACCTCCTGCAACAATCTATTTCTGTAGGCGGCTTTTCCAGGATTCGAAGGCATCCCTGAAGTCCTGTTTCGAGGTATCTGCAAGGACTGCCTCGACATGAGCCTGGATGTTCTCGATGGAGTTTTAACGTTTCCTTTTCAGAGCTGATTTTAATAGTGGAAACAAGAAGAAGTCAGCAGACCACAACCCGGACTGTAGAAAGGCTAGGTTTACATGGGAGCGTTGACTCGGACCTCCTTCCGTCAGAACTCTTGGCACAAGTTTCACGCAGACTTTCCGCATGTGCAACTTCTCCGTAGCAATGCGTTCTACCGTTGTTTCCGATAAGTACAGGGCTTCTTCTACTTGGTAGAGACTCAAACACCAGTCAGTGTTCAAAACTTCCCACTCTCGTTGAAAATTTACGTCAGTACGGGCCGAGAACGGGCGTTCAGAGATGGTTTCGTCAGTCACCACTTCTTGGCTTTACGAAAGGCCTCGCGCGATTTTTCTACTTGTGAATAGGACAGACACTTAGTCCCAAGCGCTTGTTGAAGCATTGCGAACGTTTGGGAAGGAAACCGGAAGCATAATTTGATCTCTTTGCGTTGCTCTGACGAACTTTTCATATCGCCGTGTCACGAATCACCGTATAGGGGTTATTGTTAAAGCCGATGGTGCCGTTCCGAAAGCTGGTGGGCAACTGACCTGCGTTGCGCTGTAGAGCCAACAACCCCCACCACCGTTGCTGTCAAGCGGAGCGAGCTCCAGGGTGTGCATGCGTCAGTATCAAGTAAGGCTCATTACTTTTGGATTGCACCATGTATATCTCGCACTGCTTAAAAACTTTCAGTCATAGGAAGTTGGAATTTTGCAGTTGAGACTTGCACCTTCCGTAGTTGAGGGCTCCCACCACCTACAAAAAAACCAGGGCTGGAGATTCGGAGGGAGAACTACCGACTTTGGCTCCGAGTTTTGTAATTTTAGACTTCAACAACGGCTTCAACACCTTAGCTCCAAAGTCAATTTGACTCTGACTCCACAACACCGGCAGAATTGATGACTCGGAGGGAAAATAACCGTTTCCGATTCAAGCATTTTAAATTCTTGAACTTCCAAATCCGACTCTTTTACTCAAAAATTAGTCGGACTCTGCAGTCCTGCAAAAAACCTTCGGACTTCGAAGCAATATTTGACAAGTAGGATAAATGACTACACTTGGGCACCCAACCAGCAATGGATACGTTTGTTTTGTATTGTCAATATCAAGTTTGTAATTGATATTCAGGAACACCATAAGTGGATTATAAAAATCCCATCTTTCCCCAGAGCTCCCCCCCCCCCCCACCACATTTTTTCCTAAGTTTATCTTCAGTGTAATTTATTATGTCAATAATTCTCAGTCACCTATAGTGAATTTTCTTCGTATCTAAGTTCTGACGAGTTTCTTTCTTGAGAATCTTACATTGATTTTCCTTTTTCAACAGATCGCAATTATATTCGTACGTACTCATTCCTTGTCTTTTTGTATAATATAAGCATATTTTTGCCATTAATTAAGACATTTAAGAGCCTTTTTAACCTAATGTGCCCATAACTAGTTAAGTAAAAGTTAGTAAAATTGTATGAATTTCATGCTTACATAGAATATTAAAATCCCTTTTTCTGCGTTTGTGGGGGGGGGGGGGACACCTAGAGGCGTGCACAGGGGGAGAGAAGGGACACCTGTTGGCCCACGCCCGAGCCTGAAGGGGGCCCAATATTTTTAAAATTAGGCGTGAAGTGTAGGGGTAAACGATATGGAGGGGGGGGGGGCGGAAAAGTCATTTGTGAGAGGGCCCAAAATTTCTGTGCACGCCCCTGGTGACACCACAAATTACCACCCCGAGTGTCACCATTGCTAGGTACGCCACTGCTTATAGTCACCAACACAAGATCTTGGGAGGCGTCAAGTTGGTTCATGCAAGATGTAAATCTTCAGAACTTCAAGTGAATGGTAAGAGTTCCGAAGTGAACCCGTACCGTATTCCAATCTTCCGCGAGTTTTATTTAAGTAGCTGTTGCCACTTTTGTTTGAGTATCCTTTTCCAAACACGTGTCGTCCATAGAAGAGCATCCGATCAAACAAAAGATTCCCTTCACGGCAGGGATGGAATAATAACAGGCAGTTGAAACAGCCTACGTTCGAAGTGTAAATAAAAGAAAACGCAAGAAGTGATCTCGACGTCGAACCCTCAAATGACCAAGAGGAAGAGAGAGAATGGTCCTACGCAAGTTTGCTTCTGCACAATAAATCCCACTTTGGTCACACGGGGCGAGCATTTTCGGGTGAAAACGTTCTGGAAAAGGTCGGTAGAACAATAGTAGTCGTTATGAGCGGGAGAGCTCTGACAAACACCGGATATGAAGAAGTCCAATATCGGCTTTTATCAGTTTGGGTGGGACGTTCAACTTGGGAGAGATAACTGAAGCCCTCTATTTTCTGTAATTCCCGTTTCCTCAAGGCATGCTTGCACTAGAAAAACGAATAATTCACCGATTCAACTTATCTAAGTTTATTGATCTTTGGAACACATTTTTTTGCATTAGGGGAAAGTTCGGAGACGTGGGACGACGGAAGGATTGGGACATAAAGCTCTTGACTAGGAATTCTGAATAGTAGCCAATGGCTACCAGAGGCACAAAAAATGGTAGCCACTTTTGACTTTTTTGGTAGCCATTTTTAAAAAAATTATACATTCAGCGCAAAAAAAATAAATAACATGCAAGGAGTTTGCTCCGAATTACGCTGCTAAGGTGGAGTCGACCGATGCACTAAACGTCTCAGGATTGGTAGCGTGTTGTAGTAGCACGATACACAATATGATTTTTAACAAATAAAGAAACACATGGTCACCACCGCTTTGAGCGACTAAGACTTAATTTTTCGGTAACCATTTTCAATGAAATGGTCACCCCTTGGCGACCGCTAACCTAGAGCTTTAATGGGTCACTAGCATTTATGCAGAAATAAAGTATGAAAAAAAAAATTGTAGTTTGTTCAGTAGATGTAGTAATTTTAGACTTTTGCTTCATACTAATCTGCTGCATCTGCTGGACAAGATATAAATAAGTTTCTCATTTTATTTTGGAAAAAACGTAGCTGCTCCACTTCGCCTGACTCTCTCCTGTATTAATAAGTCATATTCTAAATTTTTAAAAAATTATTATTTTTTCTTTTTTATCTTTTGAGCTGGAGATAAAGCCGGAGTGGTCCGTGATAGCCTAGTCTCAAACCCTAGTCAATGCAAATAACTATAGAATTGATGGATTTCGAATGAATTCTATTACAATATTTATGAACTCATGGCTAAGAATATGCGCTTATTTTATTTTTCTTCTTAACCTTTCATGGATATCCAGAAAATATGAAGGTTTTTGAGTAAAAATCATTAAGTTATAATTTTAAAGAAACAGCCTAGCATGCAAAAAACTGATCATTTTAGCTACCAGTATGTTGGCACTCTCAGCTTCAGTGAGAAGGCATCTGCCTGCAGCTTGGTTATAGACTATTCCAAACTGATGAGTTCATAACAAGGACGAAACTGCCCTATTGAGTAAATAACTGATTTCACGAAATTAGACAATAAATAACCGATTAAAATCTGAGTGATATCCCTGTATTGTTTCAGTTTTATTTTCACAAAGATCAAAAACACTACGGAAGTTTATTTGATTAGCCCGCAGTTTTAAGCTATGGAACATTGCCTTTTCAGAAACGATACAATAAAATAGTGAACAAAATATAGGATAATACAATGAAGTAGTTTAAAACAGCGGCTATTTTTAATTAAAAATCAGAAAAAAGGAGGAAAACACAAGTCTCTCTCAGTTTCTTCATTTGAAGTAAATAAATAAAAAATAATACATCAACTCCATGGAAAAAAAAAACTTATTAAAATCTGAAATTCAATCTAATATATACGCCTATCATTCCAATATTTTTCCCGTCTTCTTTCCACTGACAGTTTAACAAAGGTTCAAACGATTTCATCTCGCTTTTGCTTTCAAAATTGATGGAATACGAGGATTTAGAATTGCGAATTGCATCAAGGACAGATTACTCACAAGAAAATCCCCTTTTTTGTTCGTTCTGATTCAAAGCTTTGTTCTTATCTCCGGCACTTTCCCATTTTGAACTTATTACAGAAAGGCCGCCATCTGGCCGTTGCCACCTGCAATTTTGAAATTTAGTGAAGCGCAAGGAAAATGGAGTAGTTCTCCAAGAAGGACAGCCAGACAGCTCGTTAGTCCGTGAAATTGACCACTACCTTGTTAATAGATTTTCGAACGAAATTTCTAGTTTTTGTGTCAGTGAACCATAGGAGTATTTTTCTACTTTTCAATGTTTGTCTCGTTTTCAAATAAACAGCTTGTGTGTTTTTTACAGCTTTAACCTGTATTTGTTCTCATTTTATTTTAAGAGCTTTTGGGATTAGTAGAAAATATGTTAGTTGAATGAACTTTTAACCTTAAGTTATAGCAACAGTGCTTTTTTTCCCCCTGAGTAATCACGAATTGCTTATTGCCCTCAATTGACCAAACTTGATGTCCAATCCATTTATATTTTTTCTTAGATAATATGATAATACATTTCTTCTTGCACTTTAGTTGAAATATATTTTGCGACAAATGAAAATTGCAAGCTCAATTACACTGTAATAAATTCTTAATGAATGCTGGATGGAAAATTTATCGAAAATTTGGTATGTTCCAAGTTATGTTAATTCCCCCAAAAGTTGCTTTACAATGTAAAAAATCCTCCAAAAATAAATTAGGTCGTAGGAAAGAAATCCATTTCATTCAACTTGTATAAAGAATGCTTTCTTAAAAAAATAAAATAAAAAAAATCAATCATTTTTGCATACTTTAATCATTCACAGAATAGAATAAACTAATACATTTTAACAACAAACGGTAATAAACAAAACCAAGGGTTTCTACTAAAGAAATTACAGCTGAGATAAAAATATGAATTTACTGTAAACAATGAATGCTGCATGCGATAAATATTGATTGGTTCCTACGAAATCTTTAGAATACAAAATATTGTTTATTATGATATTTAAAACGAATAAAAAAATATGAAAAGGTAAACTGAAATTTGTGTGACATTACAACTTTTAGAAACTTAGAGTGAACACAACTGATGTCTGCAATTTTCGATTGCGAAAATTTTTAATTTGTCAGAAACGAAGTTTTTTTTTTAATCAACATACATTTGAGATATGAAAGTGTGGTACAGTAACTAAATACAATATATATATATATTTAATGTTTACATCACACACAGTTCCGAATAAATCCAGAGTTGTAAGATAAATCTATTATTATTGGTTTTAAAATAGCGGCACTGAAAATTTTTAGTCTACAGTTTGGCCACGGATTGTATGTAATTGGCAAACGTCCAGTTAAGACGAGTCGCTCTGAATGAAGGAGAAAAGTGAAATTTTAGTGTGCGTGTTCCGCTCATTTAAATGCGACTCTGCTTAATTCAGAGGCTAACATGCATCTGCAAAAGCTGACATCCCTGAAAACTAATACATGTGTCCATTTCCACCTGTAAACCGGATGCTTGCCATTCCATACAATCTGTGGCCAGAGAGTATCTCGTTAAATCAGATAAGTTCTGAGTTTTTATGCACATAATAGAATTTTAAATCTTTCAAAGGATTCGAACATGATATTGTACAAAGTTAAAGAAAATTTGGAAAAAATTAAACAAAGATTCAAATTAGTTTTTTCCTCCGATATTATTACCTTTGTCACATGATTTCAACAGTACAGAACAGAACAAAATCCCTCGTCTTTTTAAATTTTACATCATTTCAAAGCTCAGAAACAAATGCTGGAGTTTGTTGGAAAATTCTGCAGTAAATAGTAGTTATATTTCTGTATCCATTTTCTTCTACAAACAAGGCAGAACTGGTAAACTGGATAGATTGTAGAAGGAAAAAAAGTAGAACTATATTGAATCCCGTTTTAACGAAGATGTCCAAGTGACCGCTGTAACGAAATTTCGTAGTACGGATATTATAAATTATGATGTTGTTCCTATGTTATATACGAGTTGGGGTTTATTAAAGTTTTTGATAAAACGAAATTTTTACTGCAACGGACTTCGCTGAAACGGAATTTGACTGTATTGGCTATTTTTACATTTTAACTTTCCAAGGTTGCCAACTGCTCCGCAAAAATAGCAAAACTGCGCAGCTCCGCAAAAAAGTTATTTTGCTCTTCATTTCCCGACCGATTGTTTTCAAGCATGACATAGTGTTTAAAGCTGTTTTTTTTTTTTTATTATAATTCTATGTTGGGGCTTAAAGTGATTGTCCAAAAAACAATTTTAGAAAAGTTTTTTTTTTAAATTGAATTTTATGCAAAACATCGAGCTGCTCCGCAAAATTTCAAAATACTCGTCAAAATCACCACAAATGCTCCTGAAATTGTTTCTCCAAGGTTGGCAACCCTGCTTTTTAACATATTTTTAATAACTTTATTCTTTTTCTATTGAAAGTTTTAGAGAAACGAGAATTATGAAAACTAAACGTAGAAAAAATAATCTAGTTTAAATCGCCAAATTTAGAAACAAACTGAATCTCTGGGAAAAAGAAGTCATGTTAGAATTCATTTTTTTCTGGAGCAAGTACTTAAACAGGTGTCATCGATGACAACAAAATCAGTTTTCCCCAAACACCGAACGTTCTACTTGACCTAGTTGAAAAACCAATTTTGGCTCAATAAACAGAACAGCAGTTTGAATATATTTGAAGAAATTATTTATCTCATGATCTACCGGCTCCATATTTAGTTTAACGATAATCATAAACACGATTATATACAAACAAAAAAAGTCAAAACTTTAGAAAAAAAGAATAGTCTATCTTTACGCAGATCACGTTCCAGTTCCTTTGTATAGAAAATAACGCAACTTATTACTCAAAATTAGTTCTTTCCCCAGATTAGGGACATTTAAGAGAGAAGAAAAAAGGTTCTCATTTCTTATTTCGATACTATCTAATCAGATTTCTTGGTTTATTACAACACATAGTCGAAGGACAACATCTCATAATATTTTTACTATACATGAAATACACCGTCAGCTCAGTCATTCCAGCCGAGTACTGCAGTTTCGTGCTTATTAACACTCATCAGCCCGGCATAGGAAGTGACTGAGCTGGAGGTGGAAAACCTCTTAAGGAAGCCAAGAGTGCCAAACAAACTGGTAGGTGACTGAGCTGGCGGTGTATTTCATGTATTTCTGCCTTAACCCTGGCTAGGGTGGTAACTTACTAAAAATATTTTTATTATAGTTGAAATCAAATATTACTGCCCATGTGAGAAAAATTAATTTTGAGATATGTAATAAAGGCAGTGGAGAACACAAACTAGAAGAAGTTGGGGGGGGGGGGGTCATGCCAAAAAATAATAATAATAATAAAGTATTAGGTACGAAAAAATTCTTGAATTGTTTTTGTGTCAGTAAAAAGCACGATATGGGTTAGGAATAAGCGCCTAATAGGGCAGAAACTTAACTTATTAATTTCAGAAGAATTGAAAGGAAGTACTATTTCAAATGTTTACTTAAAAAATAATTAACAAAATTAAAACAATTGCGGCAAACAGAAACATTTCATTCATAAGTATTTGAACACTATGTGTTATAATATATTTATATGATATTCTACACCCATCCATCTTGTATGCAATTATTAAATTATGATCACATAATGATGATGGATGGATAATATTGCCAACGGTTTAGGAGGGGTCATGACTTCCATGACTCTCCCCTTGTATCTGTCTCTGAATAAAGGGGCAGGAGGGGTGAGGTATCATGAGCAAACTAAATAGAGAGAAGAGAGAACCATACCCAGACTTATTTTTAACGCATTTGCAAGCGTATTTCACACATTGAAAATCGTTAATACGCCTCAAAAACTGATGCATATTTTCATGCGTCGAATTTTAAATTAAAAATTTGTGGGGAAAAAGCAACTGGATTTTTTTAAACATCGCACTTAATTTTTTTTTTTTTTAAATATAATTTCAAAGCATCGAACATCCTACGTGTTAAAAATAAAAAAAGTCGCATTTCTTCATATCCAGTCATTTTCCATTTCGCTAATAGAAATTTTTTTTTTCTGGAATTGAACATTATTATATTCTTTACTGTTTCCGTATAGTACTTCACTCCTCCAAAATGCAATTCACAAAAAAAGTAGATGAATAAATTAGTAAATTGAGACAAAATTAACTTTTTTTACATACTTTTATTTTTTTAAGTTTTTATAATCGTTGTTATTTGTGAAAAAAAAAAAATCTTTAAAAATTCAAAAAAACTTATTAGTTAAAGATATTATTTAAGGTAATGGTTTTTAAGTCTGTGGAGAATAAATGTGCATATCTAGTACTAAATAATCAGTCATGAAACATCAGCAATACGATCATAATCGTTACAAGCATATAAACTACAAAATTGCGATTGGCAACAGGCACGGATTCTGAGTGGAAAGGGAGGTCTTGGGGGTCATGCCACCTTTAAATGAAGAAAGATAGACAAAAGCTGCGTTTTGATGTCATATTTAAAAAATAATAATAACGTTAAAGACTGCCAGACCCCTTACTTATTCCCAAAAATAACTTTTGTGATTCAGCTTTTTGGAAATGACTCCCTCCAAAACCAGAAGTTAGATCTGCTCTTGATTGCCAATGTGTGTTAGAACTTAGGGTTCTGGAAGAGTTTAACCACACTTGCTTCGACTATAATAAGGTGGGAAGTAAACAAAATTCTTTTATAACTAAATAGTCAAGTTTTCTCTGATATATATATATATATATATATATATATATATATATATATATATATATATCGCTCGCTTGTAAAAAAGTGCCACAATACGAAATTTTTAATTTCCTTTTTTTTTCGCTTAAAGGAATTCAAATGACGTTATCTATGGAAAATAATGTCAGATTTTTTGTTCGAATATTAACCACTGGAGAGCACAGCGAACTTACTTTTCATAATGCAAATTGCCTGAAGAGTTCAACTTCAAACGCTTCTCCGGTAAAATTTCATTTTTTCGTATAGTGGCACACTTTTTTCCAAATGAGCGATACATATATTAGTGTAATTTATTTATTTATTTACAGGTTGATAGTAGTAATAAAGAACGCTTGCACTATCTTTGTTAAAAGGTTTTTTCCAGTAGCTATAACTAATGTTGACTAAAGATGAAAGAAAACTAAAAGCCAAATGGCAACTCGTGTCAGACGACGCTTTTGTACCTACCTTAAGCTTTCACACGCATCTTGGCTTGTTGTGACCGGTGACCTAATTCCAACGGAAATGGTACAGTGGGGAATATGCTCCGGATGCATTCTGTGATAGGTAGTATAAGTTCATTAATTTTACACGCTTCATAAAAAAATGTCTCCTTAGAACTAATGAGTGATCCAACTAAAACGCTATTTATTGCAGTCGAACGCGCTTATAGCGAACCCTGTTTTAATGAGAACTCGGAGCTAGTGAGGAAAGAAAAAAGATTTGGTTGGTACAATGTTAATTCTATGGGGAAAAAAAATCGGTTTAAACGAGCAAACCCCGCTTAAAGCGAGCAATATTTTTGCAGTTCTTAAAATGCCTGTTGATTTCCTCCTCAGAAAAGATTATTTTATTTTTGGAAAAATGTCATTAACATTTTGAAATTAACCGAAAGTCACAGAAAAGATATTAATCATAAGAACAAGTGATGACACGGCACTTTTTTTTTTGAAATTCGTGGAATAAAGGTGAATTTAAAAATTATATATTTGTTGAAGAAAATGTTATCATTTCCGAGATATACTTCCGAGGATATTGTAACTGAAAGTCAAGAGAGAGAAGAAAAAATGAAAGCAACCACCACAACGACAAACGTGAAGAATTTGAAGTTAAATGGACTTCTTGACTTCTGAAGTGCAGAAAAATTTCAAACTATTTTGAAATGATTGTTTTTCGGACCCCATTTTCCTCGAAAACAATAACAAGAAAGAGAGAATAAGACAGTTAAAGTCAAATGACCAGCTTGTTTGGCACTGAAAGGAAACACAAAAATAACAAAGCAAGCATGTATAAATTTTTGTGATTTTTTTCACGAACCCGCTTTTTACGAGCACTATGTTATAACGAGCAAATATTGCAGTCTCTTCGCAATCGTTATAAGAGTGTTCGAATGTACTAATTTTTTTCATTGCATTTTAACGATAACGTTTGGCAAGAAGTTTTTCCTAGTGGGGGAGGGGCATAATTATTCGGAATTTTCTCCTCATGGGGGGGGGAGAGGCGGTTGTTCGAAACATAACAGATCTCACATGAATAAATATATTACTATACCAATTGGGCAGCGCAGCAATTTGGCAAAAATCAAAGATTGGGAGGGGGCTAGTCCGCCCCTCACTGCCCCCTGAATGTAACTAAAGTAGCATATAGCAAAGCTTTCAAATTCTTCTCTTCCTCCTCGAAAGTGGGAATGGACGGGAAAAAACGGTAATTTGGGGAAAACGGGAGTTTTGCACTCTAGAAAAAATAAAATTTCAATATTTTTGGCGCAAAATGGGGCATTCAGAAACTTTCAATATTTATATTCCACTGTTTTTTATGTTCATTATCCCACACGGAAACACTTAACTTGATTATGCAAGATAATAATTATTTATTGAAGAGAAATTAATTTTCCAGTACACCAAAGTATTACTTACTGCTTTTCTCACTAAAATTGTTATTTATACAAAGGACGGATTTACTAAATCATTATTAATTAGCGGAAATGTTTAAGTAAAATTTTTAATTTCCCTTTAATGGGAATGTATATCTGTACGCACATGTACATGTAACTCTAACAAAAAACAACTTTTTGTTTATAACCTCACAATTTACAAAAAAAAAAAAAAAAAAAGCCAATTTCTGTCAAAAAAAATTTATTGACCTGTTCACAAAAATCTCATTTTATTCAAAAATGACCTTTGAATAATGATTAGAATATTTTGGATATTTTTGTGTGTTTTGAACAAGAAAGCTACTGACTAATTTCTTAAATAGGTTTAAAAGTTCAGTGCATATTTCTGTTAACAAAAAAGAATAATACGAATTGCATACACATTTTTAAATATGTAACTTATTTTTAAGAAAATATAACAAGCAAACTGCACTGCATTTCAATTTGTAAAAAATAAAAAAATCAACTTTTCCATTTTTTTTTCCAGAATTTTTTTTTTTTTTTCACTGCCTCATCATTTCCGTAAATTTTGCATCTCTGATTACCTTTCTCTACCGCTCTTTTTTTTTTCTTCTTTTTTTCGCTGAAACAAATGGTCAGATCAGTCTTGAACTGATGGTGCTTAAAAGTTTAACAAACAAATAAGAATTGTCACACGAAAAGAAGAAAAAAAAAACGTTGGTCAACTTTTCACTCGAACAACCTTTAAAGCCAACTTATAGCAAATTAAGTTTTCATGCATGGTCGAAGATTTCTTTTATTGAAGTGTCAATGTTTTATTCGTAGTCAAGAATTATTACAATGAATCAAGATTATTTTATTGATCTTTTAGCCGGGTTAAAAAAAAAAATCGTTTGAAGTCATGATTGATCCCCCCCCCCCCCCTTTTTTTTGTTACGACGACCCGGGGAATTATTCTAGATAAACATGTCACAAAAGTAGATCTGATAGGCAAAAGACAAAAATAGTCCCATGTTTAGTTAAAAAACGGTTATCAAAACACGACTATGAAAAACAATGTATGACGATAGATGAGATATATTCTAAAAAATACACCCTAAATATAACCAAAAAATTAGTAAAAAATAAGAATAAACCTAGTGCAAATAAAACTCAAATCCTTAGCTATATTTTACAATAATGTTTATGAGTTCAACGTTTCCTCTCATAACGAAGTTCCGCAAAAAAAAAAAAAAAAAAAAAAAAAAAAAAAAAAAAAAAACACACTTTCACATGAGGTTACCAATGAAAGAGCTTTGATTCTGTTGCCATGACAACACGATATTCACCAAAGCTCTTTATGGCAAAATTATTTTCAGCATAACTTGTGAATGACAGCATCAACTCATTCAAACGACATTCTTTTTAAAGCAAAATTTAATACAAAATGAAGCAGCGAAAATAAAAAGTTTTAGAGCAGCACTTTTTAAATACATAACGTTCATTCAGAAAGAGAGAGAGAAACACAAGAGTAAAAGACGAAAAAAAAGGACAGGTGTTTACGAATTCTGCCACTCTTACCTGAAACATTATCCCATTCGAATTCGCCATTCGCAGCGTGGGTCGCATTCCGTGGTAATCCCATACAGGAACTGAACAACACCCTGGCGAAGCGGCCACGAAAATGATTACGATCCTCTGAGGCTGTATCGTCGCAAGAGCTACTCGTGATCGTAGACATCTTTTAGGTCCCTCTTGCTACACAGGGAGGACGAGTTCCCGCACAATTTGGCATCGGTGGACAAAGGCTACTTCCGGTTCCAATGAAATGTAATTCCCGCAAATATGTATAGCAAAAGTTGTTTTTCGGTATTTACCGAATATTTAGTATTCCTTTTATCATCAGTTCTTCAAGAACAAAAAAATTATCTTGAAAGAAAAATACGAACAAAATCACTTATGCGCATATCTGCTTCACTGCTTTGTTTCTACTGGCATAGACTTTTCAGAGTAAATTTTCATCTAAGAGTAATGAAAAGATTGATCAGGATTATAAACTTTCAAAATAACAAATTAATCTTTCGATAGTTACATTTAGTATTCCTTTTATCATCAATTCTTCAAGAAAAAATCTTAAAAGAAAGACGCTGACAAAATCAGTTCAGCATATTCTTTCCTCTCTGCTTTGTTTTTACTGGCATATACTTTTCAGAGTTAATTTTCATTCAGGCGTAATGGAAAACTTGATCAGAATTAAAAACTTTTAAAATACCACACTAAACTTTCGATACTTTTACTTTTTCAATGCTATTAATAATAAACAACGATGAATACGACTTTCACAACAATTCAAATTCCAGTTTTTAACGAGTGATAAATTTCATCAACTACAACTTTCACCTGAACTACAAAAGCTCGTAAACTTTCAAAGACTATTATATTCCTCCGAAATCTCCAATCAACAATAGAAACTGAACTGTCATTTCCAACGACTTGAAACAAACTTAACGCTTGACCAACTCACTAAAAACAAAAGTTCTGAATTTTCGTTCACACCTAACTTCGTGAGTTGCGACAACGATGGAGGCAACAAATAAATTCCAGTCCATCTACGACTACGACTTCGTGAACACATGGAACAACATCAAAGGCACTTTTCTGTCGGAACTTCCACTTTCAAAGCACCGAGCGAATGTGAGGCAACATTTTGTTCCCCCAAGTCCAGGTGATCGGCTTGCAGCTGCTGCCCACGCGCATGCTCTGTGACTCCAGACGCGACTCTCGAAAACCGTTGATTGAAGCGGGAGCATCAGTAGGGGAGGTTATTCTCCATATTTGCTCTCACGAAGTAAAAATAGTATAAAGGAACTTTAAAAGGCAGACGGAGAGCTGGAGCTTTCATTCCAGATAACACGATTCGGTTCCCATACGTGTGAGAAAGGCAAATCAGCTGGAAAATTTTCCGTGATTATATATATTTTTCCCTTGCTCTTAGTCATTAATTCCATATGGTGATGCGGAAGAAAAAGAATAAATTTGCAGTTTTTAAATACTTTCACAACAAGGCAGCGTTCCCAGCGATACTCAACAATTCAAAACGGATATCGTTTAAATGAAACAAGGGGGTGCACTGAATTTCCATTTTTGGCAGGGTGGAAATTCTCCATTTGCCGAATGGAACTCCAAATTTTGCCGAATGATGATAATTGTACCGAATAAAACTCTATTTTTTTCCGCATTATTTTTTTTTTTCCAAATTTCGCCAAATAATAATTTTTCGAATTGATGATAATTTTTCCAAATAATTGGATAAAATTTGCCGAATAAAGAAATCTTTGGGAGGTCACAGTGACCTCCCGTGACCCCTGATTACAGGAGTGCTTTTTAAAAGTGGAGACCCCACCCATCGGAATGGTTAACTTAAATAATACGAAACTAAGACCCCTGAAAGAAGAAATCCCCAAAATTTCAAGTCCGCAATCAGCGTCATGCCCCCCCCCCCCCCCCGCACAATCCTAAGTAATGACAGGAAACATTCTCATTTTGTTGACATAAACTTGTTCATGTAAATTTTAAATAAAGGAAACATAGAGCGGGGCTTAATTTTCACCAAAAGAAGTACAAGAGACTTATAATCCTCACAACTTATTTTTAACTTAAATAACCTGAATTTTGCCTAAAATGTAATACAGTACATATCTCCTTTAGAAGCTTTCTTCTCTCCCAGAATTAACTATTAAACCTGACGAGAGAAAAATAGAGAAGAACCAAAAAACTTCATTATATTAAAAGCGCGACGTTGTGTTGTTTCCTGGAAAAGCTTTCAACATAAATTTGCGACGTTACTGGTTTAATCATGAAAAACTCCGGTGTAAAAAGGAATATTTTTATTAGTTAAATTTTAAATAATGAAAATATGCCCCGTGCATACAAACCAAAAAAAAAAGGGTTCTTCAGCAAAATTAAAATACCTTCTCTTTTTACGATAAATCGGCGTGGCGGTAGATTTTCTTGTTATAGTTTAGTTAATTTTATTTTGCGAATTCCGAAACACATATCGATGTAAGCTGCAGGATTAAAGCAATATTATTGTTGCTAGTCTGTACAGCTTTGAAGCAATGTGTTATTTAATTCTTTTACACTTTTCAAGATGATTTCATTGCAAAGTTAGATTTGTTACTCTAAAACAGCAGGGGTGTTCACCCCCCTAAGAGCAAGGGAACACTCCTCCTAAATATCACGAAGACCCCCTCTCAAAGCAAGAGCCCCCCAAATGAAAATTATCCTCAATCCCCCCCTGCCTAAAAATTCAAGTATGCGCCAACACCCCCTTCCCCCCTCACCCCTAGGTGTGCACCCCTGTAAAATAAAATATTGCGAATGAAGTGCATGCAATAAAACTTTTGGGTGCACGCCTTTAACATTTTAGTCACTATTTAACGTCAACGGCGTAAAAACTTTCATCTAGGGCACACCAAACGTAAATGTTTGGAAGCAGGAAATTCTCAATTTATTGAAGAAACTCGGAATTTTACTGTGGTAAAGCACACGAGCATGCACACATACCTACCTGCACTAGTTCAGCCAGCTATACCTTCTGGAGAGAGTGTTTTGATGAAAAATACTTTCTGGTGGGGGTTTTTGATGAAAAATACCTTCTGGAGGGGTTTTTTGACGAAAAATATCTTCTGAAGGTTTTTTTAAAAATCAAAACAGCCTTTTTATATGCAGAAACTACTGTATTAGTATTCGTTTTTTCGTCAACACTAATGTCTAACTCAGGTTGGTGCTTTCACCCCCCCCCCCCCGCTGCGCCACTGCCTACATGTAATGAGAAGAAATATTAGGCATTATGGTGCGCCATCGATGCCGAGCCGATATTTTGGAAATATCGATGTCTTTGTTAAAACATCGATGTTTTTTTCCGATGTCTATGTTTTATGTTTAAATTTAAAAAATAATAACCGAATGTCTGATTAATAAGCGACATCGATGTAAAAACATCGATGCTTCAAAACATCGATGTTTCAAATTAATAAAATCGACAGCATCGATGAACATTGATTTTGAATCATCAATGTTTTTTAAAATATCGATATTTGGATTTGTTTTTGAGTTAGATTTATTTTTAGTGTTATCCAGTTTGAAAATATTTTCTTATTGCTATACCTAGTTGGTATTAGTCGCTGCATGTCGAATTGTATGTTTATATTCTATTTAAGTACAAAATCAACACATGTTACGAAATTGCTCCTATTCATTTGTATTCATGTTTTAAAGTTTAGTACTTTCAATATCTGCGTCTTGCGCTTGTTCTTTTGTATTGCTTACAGTAACAAAGAAAAAAAAATGCATATAGACACTAATACTAGTTATTACTGACTACTAATCGATCACTGACGATTATTACTTACAATACGTGACAATAGCTGATTTATGTCAAGTTGAACCTGCTAAACATAAATATATAAATTAAATTCTTGCAATTAATTAAATTTTAAAGTTATGACAAATTTATGGCAAAAAAATGAAATTTTTGAATCTAATCTAAACATGTTTATCTATTTATATTTTGAATGCAAATGTAGTAATAATAACATTTAGACATACATTGTGAGGAGAAATAGCACATGTTTTATCATTGAGTAGAAAAAAAGGCCACATGTTACGAAAGAAAGTGATGAAAAATTAACTTTTCAGCTTGAATCAGAAACCAATAGAAACATCCCAATATTTTTGTGTTCGATTTTCCTTGGCAACGTTCTACTATACGTTTAATATCTTGCTGAAAGCGTTCACCTAGTTCATAACGCACTATTGCAAGATTAGGAAAGAAAGAATCGAAGTGATGTTGCAAGAAATGTATCTTTAATAACACTTTGCTTGAATAAAATTCAATTTATCACATTGTAAGCGGGATTGCATGAAAATGTTATAAAGGCTATAACTAAGAAACGTGACGTGTTGGGCACCCATATCACTTTGGAATTTTGGTTACTATTAAATAAGTAACTCAATACACGTGACAGTATTCATGTTAGAAAAATCGTGTCACACGGTGTTATTATTGGCTTTGCTTTGCCAGTTCTCAATTTTTTGCTACACTTCAACGCATTGAGGCACTGCCAAAAGAATTCACTGACACACGTAGACAGATTTGTTACAGATTATCATGAATGGAAGTCCGTAATATATTCAAAAGTGTAAGTAATATATTTATACAAAGATCGAGGTTTTTTGGTCGATGTATCAATACCATCGATTTTTTCATTCCTAACATCAATGTTTGGCCATCAATGTCGCTCCCCTATTAGGCATAAATACAAAAAAATGCAATATCTAAATATTATATCAAAATTTTCCGAATCGGCAAAGTTACCCGAATGAGAAAATGTTTTGGGAGGTCACACAGTGGCCTCCGTGACCTCCCATAAGGTGCCTTGTTTCTCGTACATTTAGATTTATTCCTTTAACTCTGATTTGAGTGGGCAAATATTCTACAAAAATACAAGCTGGTCTGGTAAAAAACAAAATTTATAATTTATCATAAAACAACGGAGATTCAATGACCGCCTGAAAAATAAAATATATAAATAAAATAAGCATTTAGAACCGAAAAATAAATAAGCTAAGTTAAAAAAAAAAAGCCTTAAAGAACAAGTAAAAAGTTTTTCATCAACCGCTGCGCAGTCCGGAGAAAACTTGATAGCTTGTTCCCATGGCGACGAGTTAGGATAAAGAAAAAAATCCTACCTTCACATGCCCGCCAATGGCACGGAAAAGTGGAAAGAATTCTATCCTTATCTGTGCACGATTTTTACACTATCGCCTACAGGGCAAAAAGGTTCTGTTTATTTTTTCTAGATAAAAAGGAACACTTTTTTTGTACAAACTCGAAAGAGTCTCAAAATTAGAAAAGTCATGGAATGTCATAAAAATTTTCATTGCCGCCAAGTGCGGGAAATTTAGGACAGCAAAACAAAGTTAAAAACTCTTTCAGCGAAATACAGTTTAAGTGTTTTTCGGCTAAAAATATTCTTTCACTTACTGGAACTTTTGCGGCAAAACTCATTATTCCAAAAGTACTTTTCTTAAACGAAAAACGTATTTTACAAAGAAAAAATACGGTGTTTGCAGCTCGAATTTTCAAAAATATTTTCAAACTGCAAAAATCTGGAAGTGATTGCAAGTAATGCATTAGAGAACAGATTAAAGAGGGCACACAACATTGAATAAGTAACAGATAAATATGCGGCAACATTTTTAAAAACTAGTCTGAGCTTTTACTACATTCTTTTTCTCTATATTTATTTTAGCCTTTTGAGCGGCCATGTTATTAAATAGCCGCATAGCATGCAAACTAAACTTATGCTATAAGGAGTCTTAAAGTGTAAAAAGGGTGAGTTTATAAAATGTGTATAAAGCTCTTACAACATCAATACAAATACTATCTGTCTCTCAGGCAGGCGATTAAGTTATCTAGGGGCCTTTGGCCTTAGGCCAAACACTTTTTCACATTAAATGGGAACCAAGAGTAACGACTCCAGAGATGTTGCGATGCTAAGTTACTCACACACAATATGTAATTGCTGACAAAAGAAGTGCGGGAGCCCTATAGTGTAATGTAACTCTTATAACGTTGAAAAGGGACTCAGTTGCAGGAACTCAGCTGAAATTTTACTCAGCTCGCGTGAGTTCTCACGCAAATTAGGCCCTGCTCACACAAAACATTTTTTGAGATACAGAGAATCCCACACCTTAAGAAGGCAGAAGGGAACGAAAATAAATAAAGTATAAAGTATTAATTTCCTTTTTTTTTCACTTAAATAATAGACTAGGACTTAAACAATTTTGGTACTAGGCCATGACCTAGTTAGCCTAAAAAAATATTCTTAGAAGAAGAAAAGAGATATAAATAAAGTAGAAAATCTTAATTTTCTTCCTTTTTCTTAAATAATAGACTAGAGCTAAACAATTTTTGTCATTTGGAGGCCCCTGAAACCCAAAACCCTAGTCTATTGCCTAGTTTGCCTTTTTGGTATCCAAAAGAGTAGATTATGAATATAAATGACGGAGAAAATCTTAAATGCTACGTTTGTCTGCTGGTTGGGTGTTTATTCACCGGAGTCATGCACATTTTTTTATTTCCATATTCCAAAAGCCTGACGGAGAACAGTAAAAAATCTCCAACTTTTTAAAATATAACTACATAAAAAGTAATTAACACTTGGTAAATGCTGCAGTTTTAAATAAAATTTTTCAAAATGAAATCCCTCTTTAGTGTTCATTCACTGATTTACTTTACAACGCGACTTCAACTGGCTGCTTAATTGATGTGAGTTTGTTGGTTTCAGAATTCATTTGGCTGAAATTAAAGTTCACAATTCTTTTTAGGTTGTAAACAATATAAAAAAGATGTTGAGGAAAACTAATCTCTTCCAGCTTGTTCTTATTTTTAAATACTCCACACACTTTCACTGCATATACTATGTAACCAAGTACTCTAAGCACCAGAGCATATCACATACAAACAAAACACGGCTCCGAAAGAAAATACTCAAAGTCTAAGGATGCGAAAATTTCACAAAGACTGATTTTCTGCGAAACGAACCTCTCTCTCTATATAAAAAAAAAGAAAAAAAAAAAAGAGCCAGCTAGAAAGAAAAATGGCTTTCCACACACAAGTTTCTTACTCCATCCTTTTTTCTTTTCAAAGCTTGAGGCAAAAAACGATAAATAGCATGCAAAGTCGGATGTTTAAAAATGTTTTCTTAACGAGCTGTTAACTTTCGAGGCAACATTTAAAAAAATAATTATTCTTTCCGTGGTTCTTTGATAATTGGAGGGAAAATGCTACATAGTTAATCCTTGGTTTGCAAACTAGATTGGTTCGCTCATAGTATGAACATTGCTGATGCGGAATTAGAATCAGTGCTGCAGTGATAAAAGTAATACAAGGTACATACTGTACAGTGTACAGTGTACATAACTTAAACAATAAGTGGGTATACGCCGAAACTCAAAAGGAAAGATGATGGGCAATTTATATGAAAATGCAGAAAATGGTTACAAAGAATTTTTACTGTCTTGAAATTACATCCCGTACACAGAAGGGAGATATTCATATTCTGCCATGGGAAGATGTAGGGCAGTATCTGCAAATTTTTCATTTCTCTTTCTTTCTTTCTTTTTCTTTTTTCTTTTTTTCATTTTTGTCATCTATTCTCTATTGTACTTAATCTTTATTAAACAATCTTGCTTATTTGGTTTCCGATAAAAATAAAGCACGAAAAAAAGTCAAGTGCCAACATTTCCCTATCTTGGTAATCCAAACGGAATCCAAAGCGAGTTTCATCAAATATCTCAAAAACTAATTTCTGCAGGTACTGTACTTTACCTTCCCACGTCAGTATTCGTATATGAACTATTATAAAATAGATATGTTTCCATCAGATACATTAAAAAAATAAGTAAATAAATTTTAAGCTAGCCGATACTCTAATATCGCGCGATATAATATAATCTATTTTATATATATTTATATAATATATAAAAAAAGAAATAAAATAAATAAAATAAAACGAATACCGGAATTGTACTTTTGGTCTGGTAATTTCAATCAATAGTAGGAAGCCTAGGAGGCGATCGATTAAAAATTAAGAACTTTTAAAGTTTTCAGTATAGAAAAGCCATATTCAAGTAACGTTACAGTTTTGCTATAAAATGCAAGATAGAGTAAGATATTTAAATGGACGAATAAAGAAACAAACAAGAGTTGAAACGAGAATCGTCAATTCGCAACGCATCAAATTTTGGTCAGGGAAACTGGGAAAAAAAAAATAAATAAAATAAATAAATTAATTAATTAATTAACACTAATGAAAAACTGTAAAAACATATTAATAACTTGGCTCATGTTTTTAATATTTGAATGAAATCTGCTTTCTACTTGCTGAAAATACTAACAGCAAAAGTTCAAATTTGCCAATACTCTAATGTCGCGTTAAAAAAAAAAAAAAAACCGGATGCATGTATTTTTGGTCGGTAGTTGCAATCAATAGTAGGGAGCCTAGGAGACGATCGATTAAAAATTAAGGACTTTTAAAGTTGTCAGTGTAGAAAAGCCATATTCAAGAAACGTTAAAATTAGTTTTGCTTTAAAACGCAAGATTGAGTAAGATATTAGAATGGACGAATAAGAAAACACACTATAGTTGAAACGAGAATAATTTACTCGCAACGAACAAACTTTGGTGCGGGAAACAAAAAATAAATAAATAATTAAATAAACAGTAACAAAAATTTTAAAAATATATTAATAATTTGGAGCTCATATTTAAATATTTGAATAAAACCTGTTTTCGACTTACTGAAAATACTAACAGCAAAAGTGGTTGTTTGAAAAAAGGAAAAGCAAGAAGAAGAAAATGCGGGAAAAAAGAGAAAAAGAAAAAAACGTCGTTGCAGTCGTTACTAGACAACACCGAATCTGAACCGCAGCTCTCAAGCGTGGAATTAGAAAACGTGGGTGGCAACAGCTTGTGGTAAGAAAGTGACAATATTTTGTGGCTCGAACATGACCAGATGTCGAAAAGTTCCAAAGAATTTTCCAACCCCTCCCTATCAAAAAGTTCACTACGTACCGCATCTCCGGTTCTATTGTTGTCAGGTCATGTCGGACTTGGCCTTGAGTGAGAAAAACTTTTTCTTGTGAAGAGAAAATATATCTTTCTTTCTTGTTTTCCAAAAAAAAAGGAAATTTTTGTGCCTCATTTATAAACATTCCTTAAAGGTTTCTTCTTCACAAATGTTTTTAAATTTTCACTTTAATCGATAATCTTGCTTCCTGTTCTGAAATTTATATTTGTCGTAGTTAGAAGAATGAGAAAAGTGTAAAAGTCATCCTAACATATTTTCGAGTACTATTCTGTCGTGGGTAGGTAAACGGCAGTATCTGCAGAAATGAATTTTTGAGATATTGGAAGAAAAGAATTTTGGATTCAATAATAACAACGTGGAAATGTTGGAGTTAAAAGTCTTTTTTCGCGTTTTTTTCCAGTGGAAACCAAATGAGCAAGCTTGTACAATAAAGCAAACCTGAAATAGATGTCAAAATGCATAAAAATGAAAAATTTGCAGTTATACTGCCCTTTTATTGGATACGGCAGTATTGAAGGCTGTGCAAAAAAATCTAGTTAGGGGGGGGGGTGCGGAGAGAAAAGAAAAGGAAATGAAATCCAGGACTGTAAATTTTAAGAGAAGGATTTGTAATTTAATATTTGCACTTTTCTATTAGTATGCATCAACTTTTATGAAAATTCATATAACTCGTTTTAAAGTATAGTGGAGCCGCAAAATCCAGAGTATTATGGAATTTAGGTCGTCCGAATAAATGAAAGTACGGATTTCAAACTATAACCTACCAATTGAGCCAAGGTACGTAATAGGAATGTGTCGTTGAACAGTCGTTTTTTTGAACGATGATATTTACTTGATAGTTCTCTCTCACTTATTTATTTTTAATTAATTTATTTTTAATGTCTTTCATTTTATGCACCTTCAAAATTATTTTTGTTTTCTTTTCATAAATGACAAATATTCGTACTTGGAGATAAGATATTTCTATTTTGAAATAATGCACTTTTTCACGCAAGTTCTTTTTTGTTTTCTTTAACATGAAAAATGTTTTACGGGACGTTATTTGGTGGCTTTTTTTTTTGAAGAAATTTACTGTATAAAAAAGACACTAATTAATAAAGAAATTTACTCACGTCAACTTAGTTAGCTTTAAAAATTAAACAAATGTTAATTATCCAATTTTGTACATTGTTGGAATCAAACTTGTGACCATTGGGATGGAAAAAATATATCAAGTCTTGCCTAGCCGTTCCTTGGTAACCGAGAAATATCTTACAAAATGAACTCTAACTGTTTTTTACATCTTAACCAAAATAATTTATTTATTTATTTATTTTTGTTGGCATATTCTTGCTTTTAGCTGATTTAAGTTTTTTCCTCCTAAAAGAATATTATTGATTCAACGAAACACTTTTAATGTACGTGAGTAACTCTTGCAAAGAGGTCATCTGCATATTTTTTAAATGAACGAATTCAAAGAACGAGTAAAAAAAATGAACGGTCTTCCGATGAACGGATCGTTAAAACAAAAGACATTTCCCATCTCTAGTACATTAACAAACTATTGTACACAGAAATATTGTATTTTGAATTCAGGAGAATAAAATATAAAACTGCATAAGAAAAAATTTAAAAAATGCACTACAGAAACACAAAATAGGGCCTACGAAAATACATTATTGAGCTAACTCGCCTTTTATTTACAAAATATGTACATCTAAATGGCTGTCCGGATCAAGCGAAGACCGGTTTAATAGGGTCCGAATTAAGGAGGGTTTACTCAGTTTACTTAGGCTTGCCAGACGTCCCAGTTTTCAGCCAAAATCCCGGTGTCCCGGCCAGTTTACTTCACGTCCCGGGAAATATAAATTTGATTAGAGATGACCAAAAAATCCGAAAATAATAAACTGTGGAGGATTATTTAGGATAATTTCTTTGTAATTTAAAACATAGACTTGTAAAACTACTATAGAATCAGAGCTTGTAATAATTTTTACAAGATAAAAAAAAAAAAAAAAAAAAAAAAAACTTTTTTAAAATGTCTCAACGAATTAAAAATACATGTAAAAAATGTTCAAAATTTTATTCCTCATTCAAAGTACTCTTCTAACAAAATAAGAAGAAATATTAACATGTGAGAAATGAAATGTTTAAATTTACCTGCTTGTGTCATTTATTACTACCTCTGGTTAAGGCTGATATAATTAGTAACCATTTATTCTTAGCATTAAGAATGAAACACTAAAACATGCTAAAAATCAGCCAGGGGTGTGTTGTGTGTTCCCTTTTGAATACTCGCGAGGAGGGGGGGGGGGCATTCCGATGTCCCGGTTGAACATTTCAGAAATCTGGCAAGCCTAAGTTTACTGTAATTTTAAATGACGCACACAAGTGTCATACTAAAATTTATGACAGATTGACTACAGTCAAATATATATAAGGACTGCCATGAGTGAGTGATGCATCTCCTAACATACAATTCTGGCTGTCGTGCTGGTTCAATCAGTGGCATGGAAGTTGACTTATGCCACTGCCCCTCACCGAAACAACAGTTTCGGTAAATGGCAGGGCTGCGGAGTCGGAATAGGACTGATTTTGGAGTAAAAAAAGGTCGGAGTTGGAAATCGAAGGCTTAAAGTTTTAAGAGTCGGAGTCAGTCATTTTCCCTTAGAGTCCACAAATCTGCCAATACTTGCGGAGTCAGATCTGTTTTCTGGATCAGATTAATTTCAGTCTTACCAGTGTAACAGTTAAGTTACCGGATCCAGTTCGCCCTTGTCGGAAAAAAGCATTTCCCTGCATGTCAAACATAACCAAAAAATATTATCAAATTATCATGCTGTGGCGCGAGTTTCATTGTTGATGACGTCAGGAACGTTACACGATCATTCGCTATTATATATATGAGGATTTTTTTGAGCAGTTGGTGCACTTTATAGGGAAATTAAAGAGGATTCCAAATCAATGCTTAACTCAATTTGAAACACATATTTTCCACTTAAGCCACTGTCGTTCTAACCCGTCCATCTGGTTTTAATTTTTTTCCACCAGCTTTCGATTCATACTAGGAATGGATAAACAAACTGAAATAACGATGGGCTACAAAAGTGTTACTTCCTTTCAAACGATTTCATCTATATGCAAAAGAATGTGTCTGTTTAAGAAGAAATATCACCATTTAAAATGCTTTCACTCAATACTCCGGAAGGAGACAAAAGTCAAGGCTTAATTAAATCGGCCCTCCTCCAAATTGGCAGACATTTTTAGAGCAGGATTGCAATCTAATCCTTTTCAAGAAGTAATTAAAAGAGCTAGTGTGTTCGCTAATTTATTTTTGGCTCTCCTCTTCAATCATTACGCAAAGCTGCGTGACGAAACTTGATCCGATTTTCGCTTTCGTTTGCTTCTCTTCATTTCACTTCCACACTTGATTTTTCCCGCTCGATAATAATTCATTCACAGTGCCTACGTTTTTGCGGTTGATAAGTGAATGTTTATTATCCGTCAAATACTTTATTACCTTGTCATATAGCAACTAATTCCCGTTCGGTTGATCTACTTCGGAAGCGGAATTCACAAGTCAACTCCGGACGATTTTCATTTTTATTTACTTCCTTTTCCCTTTCACGGATTACACGAGTTCCCCATCTCCAAATCCCATAATCCGTTACTTAAAAGGGCTATTTTTGTAGCTTTATATTTATTCCGGTAAATGCTTCAGTGATTTTGTTTTTTAGTTAATAAATTTACACTTTGCACAGATTTAGCAAAGCAAGTTCGGGGCTTGAAAAAATCCTAGTAACGTTCCACTATAAGTGTGGATCAGGGTTGAATTCGTAATTTTTCCAGTACCAGAACACCAATGAGAAATAATTGAACACTGAGTCGTGACCAATTTTATGTGAATCGAGATTTTTTTTTCTTTCAAAAAGCAGTTTGTAACTGCGTTCCAGCTCAGAATTAGCCCTGGTGTGGATGTTTGTTGCTTTTTCTAAAATACATTCATTGAAAGCGTGTCACTCTGCCATTACAAATGTTTTGGAACATTTGACATTGAAAAAGAAAAACATAAGAATAAGAAAAAGATGGCCCAGAGATTTGAAATAAATTTGCTACTCTTTATTTTTTATATCAGAGAAAAAGTTGGCAACAATATTTACAGCTAATTGTGTCATTCAATAATTCTGATATTAATGTTTGGAAGCTGTTTTTGAAGTTGTTGAAATGGCCCTTCTTACGTTGTTAAATTGTGTAATATTCTAAATGATAGAAATCTTGTGACGTTGTGAAGAACAAAAGGGAAATTTTAAATATTTAGAAAAAATTTTTTGCTGACGTAGCTCAAAATGACTCAAATAGCAGGATAATTTTGAACCAGGCAAATGATTCATCTTAAACAGATTTAACCAGGGCCGGATTTAGACTTTAACGGGGCTCTAAGCTATTTCAGGTAAAGGGCCCCTTTTGTAGTTTGGACAACGTTTCTCTCGGTGGTGTAAAAGGCAATTTTTACCCCTCCCCTTTACTATGTTAGGCCTTTGATACGCAATATTTCCACTTTTCTGACCGTTTCTTTTATTTATTTATTTTTATTTTATTTTTTTAATGTATTTTCCCTGCTGTCCTTTTTGGATTGACCTTAAGTGGGGGAATGGTATCAAAAGAATGATCCAGGACTCCCCTTGAAGTGGAGTATAGAATATCCCCAATTGTAAGGGGTCCGGGGGTTTCTCCCCGGGAAGAAATTTTGAAAAATAGATAATAAAATTCTGCATTTTGAAGTCTTATAAGAACTAGCCTTTTAAGAATTGGAACTACAAAAATATCAGGACAGAAATAGGCAAACAAAACTTTTTTAAAGATATATACTCTGTCGCAAATTAAAATAATACACAGTAAAAATTGCTTTTGATTCGACAAATCAATGCCAGCATTTGACAGAGAGAAAGAGCGCGGGAAGAGAAAGGACAATGTATTGTTACTTTCTGAAATTGGCTTGCGGTACAATTAGTTTTTAATCATCCCTCCAACCCACCGACAAATACAACAATGAATTAAATATAAAATGATCAATAGTAAAAAAATGTTTTAAAAGAAATGGTGCAAACATTTAGAAAATGGATAACAAGAGTAATATCATTTGCCCATTTGAACAATTCATAATTTATACATTGTCTATGCTAATATTATACAGAGAAAGAGAGCGGTTTTTTGTGTGTTTATGTGTTCGAGGTAATCTGTAGAACCACTGCAAGGATTTGAAAAATTATTTCGGTATAGGAAAGGTGTATTCTTACTAAGTGACATAGACCATAACTTATGCATATATGTAGTCATACTATTTTTTTTAAATCAATAGTTTGTCTTCACTACCAGTTTCTGCTTCGTACTGTTTTGTTCTTATATACGTAAAAACAAGCCCCGATTGCCTCGCATCCGCAATGACCGAATAAATGACGGTTCTCTTCGAACTGAATGCTGGGGATGGAAACAAGTGAAAGAAAAGAAATTTTGTGATGCTAGGATGAAAACCGCCAAAAGCTGTACGTGTATTTGAGGTTGCAGAAGATGCATGTAGCAATAGCGATCTATTAGCCATGAACATTTAAAAACCATTTACAGTCGCAGAATATTTACGCTTCAAATTTAATTAAATGAAAATTAGCTAAGATTCGATTCGGGCAAATTAGTTTATTAGTTTTTGAGCTAAGATTCGATTCGGGCAAATTAGTTTATTAGTTTTTGAGTTCAAGAAGTGTAGATAGAAGATAATAATTCGTGTTTCTAAAAGTTGTAATTTTGCACGCATTTAGGGCTATCGTTTAAGGTTTTTGATTCATACTAAAATTGAAATTATAAACATCTGCTAACGAATTTAATTAAGTTTATTTAGTTTAGAAAATTATCAACTGAAAGAGTAATTGCACACAATTACCGTACTTTCAAAGTTAAGAGTTAAAACAACAACGAATAAAAAACATTGGATAGGAAAGAATTTGACAAAGAAGAGGGGAAAAAAATATTTTCAGAACTATTTTTCATGATGACCGTATTTAAGCACTTAAAAACGATATCTATACTAATATTATAAAGAGAGAGAGAGAGCGGATTTTCGTATGTTTATATGTTCGAGGTAATCTCCGGAACCACTGCAACTATTTGAAAAATTCTTGGTCTACATGAAAGGTTAATTCTTACTGAGTGACATGGGCTACAAATAATGCATATTTGTATTCATACTATTTTTTAAAACCAATAGTTTGCTTCGCTACCAGTTTTTGTTTTGTACTGTTTTGTTCTTATATACGTAAAAACGTACTGCGATTACTCCGAATCCGCAACGACAGAATGTTTGAAGGTTCTCTTCAAACTGAATGCTTAGGGATGGGATAGGAACACCAGCATGAGAACCACAAAAAGTTTTACGTGTCTTTGAAGCTGTAGAAGATAAGGTATGTATATAGCGTTCTATTAGCCTAGGGCTTTGAGAACCATTTTGAGTCACAGAATATTTACGCATCAAAATTTAATTAAATGAAATATATCTGAGATTCGCTTCGGGCACATTAGTTTTTGAATTCAAGTAGAGTAGATCAGTAGCGTAACTATGGGGTCTAGCGCCCCTGGCGAACGAAAGAAATTCCGCCCCCCCTCCCCCCCCCCCCCCAGGTTCTTCCACATGGTAAGTCACCGGAGATCATTCTGACCTCCAAAAAGTATTATTATTTTTTGAACATTTTGATTAACTGATTCGACAGATACGAGGCAGCATTTTAATTTTTTTCTTTTTTTCTTTTTACTTCCTTTTACAAAAAAGGAAGTATTGTATTCGCGAAAAAATTTTCACTCAAAAATCGCCCTTAATTTCCATTTTGCTCACCCCCAAATGAATGTTGAGTTTTTTTTTCGATTCGACCACATGCGGAAAAGTGCCTAAGAATGTATAGACACGCGAAATATCCATTTTGACCATCACCGAGGTAATTACAACGACTTTTCTCGTGACGTCTGTATGTATGTGCGTATGTGTGTATGTGCGTATGTGCGTATGTGCGTATGTATCTCGCATAACTCAAAAATGGTATGTCCTAGAAAGTTGAAATTTGGTACATAGACTCGTAGTGGGGTCTAGTTGTGCACCTCCCCTTTTGGTTGCTTTCGGATGTTCCTAAGGGGGTCTTTTGCACCTTTTTGGGGGGAAATCATTGTTAATTTCGATGTAAACTCAAGTGGCGTTATAATTTGTCGGACACTTGGCGATATATCGCCAGTCTTTTGGTCGCCAAGTTTTGTCGCCAACTTGGCGACAAATTTGGCGGAGTTTTTTTTTTTTTTGGTTTCAATTTGGCCATTGTTGGTGATATTTAGAGAATAAATATTGAATCACATTAAAATAGCGAATAATGGGGAAATGACATTAAATTGGAGTAAAAGGAAGTCATGTGATGCACACATCAGCTCGTTTAGAACTGTTTTCAATGATGCCCAATGTTCATTCTCAGTAGATGTGATGCATGTGTATATATATGTATCCCCTCTAGCTCTTTTCTTACGAGTTTTTTTTTTTTTTATAATTTTTTAAAGCATTTTTCAAATTGTATGATAAAAAATAAATAAATAAATAATTTTTTTTAGTCAGTTGAAATGCCCCCCCCCCCCCCCGACTGCTGCGCCCTTTGCGAGAGTCACTTCTGCCAATCCCTAGTTACGCTGCTGGAGTAGATAGACGATAATAATCCGTGTTCCTAAATGGTGTAATTTTGCATGCATTTCGGGTTATCCTTTAAGGCTTTGGATTCATACTAAAATCGAAATGAGAAACATCTGCTAATGAATTCAATTAAGTACATTTAGTTTAGAAAATTCTCAACTGGAAGAGTAAATGCACACAATTATTGTACTTTCAAAGTTAAGCGTTAAAACATCGACGAACAAATACATTGGATAGGAAAGAATTTCAAGAAGAGGAAAAATAAATTAAAATTATTTGCAAAACTAATATTCATGATGACCGTCTTAAAGCATTTAAAAAGGATATAATAAACTAATATAGCTCACAAATATCCTATCAGAAAAAAATGGAGGCATATGCAAAAAGGAAGTTTTTCGAAAGGAAACGAGTACAAGAGGATGAAAGGTATCCCGGGGATTGAAAAAGACTCACCTCTTAGTAAAATATACAATATTCATCCAAATAGCTAATCTGAATTTTGTCACATAAGGATTCATTTGGAACATTTTCCTGGTCCTACATATTTCCAAAATCGTTTAACAGTTAAAGATCATGCCAACCTATCAAGCAGCATATAAAGAACTCGGTTTTATAGACGACGAGAAACCTTGGAAACTAACCTTAGTTGATACATGTAACTTTCTGACTCCGCTCCTAAACTCATAGAATTGTTTACAATTATTTTAACTTTTATGTCAAATTTTAGACCCTATTGTTTTACGGCAAATATAAAAAGATATCTGTGACGACATATTGCAAGGAGAGCGTCAGCAGATATACTTTGATTGTCGTTCAATTCAAGCTATATAAAATTTAAAGGCAAAATTTGTGAATGAAGCGGACACTCAATAGGGGCCTTTTTACCTGACTGCGAGTGCGCGACGCAAAGGAAGGGTTCTGTGTTTATCAGTCTATGTATGTATGTATGTATGTCTGTTCCTATGTGGCGTTCTACAGGCTAAACGCCTTGGCCAATTTTGGTAATTCTTACGTCAATCGATTTGTCTTAACCTTAGGAGTGTCACTAAACACATGACAGTAATCAGAATTCACCATATCAACAACCAATTGTCCTATTTTGTCAGTTCGGGATCGGCGCACGTTGGGTGTTGCACACTGTGTCGCACGCTACCTGCGTGTGACAAATGCATGTAGTTTTCGCTGCCTGAATTTTTTTGTTTATTAAGTCTACTAATTGGGGTCTCAATGGCCGAGTGGTCTAAGCGATTGGTTCTCCCACATGAGGCGGTGAGTAAAGATACCCTCGCTCCGGATGTACTTTCCCCTCTTTCTGATGTAAATTCTTTCATTTGTTCTTTATATGTATTCTGTACTGTAATAAAAAATATATTAGGCGCAACGAAGGCAAGACACTCAGATTGTAGTCCTCATCAAAATAAACCCGTGCAATAAGCACTAAAAGAAAAAAAAGTCTACTAATTCGATTTTCATCTCTAACATATTGCATTTGTTTTTGCCTTGATTCAAGGGACTGAGTTTCGCTACGTGTACTTTCTTGACAGGCTTTTTTAGTTTTGCGAGAAAGATTTGACGGTCGATGTTTCCGATTTCGCGTCATCATGAGTTATACAGACTGTTTATATAGCTTTGTTGTGGTTGACTTAAGTTCGCGCATTTTTGCCGTAGGTCAAGCACATGTAGCTTTAAGCCAAGTTAGGTCCCTAGAGGGACTAATTATCAGTAGTTTAGAACACCGCAAGTTACTTAATAAACCTCACGATACAAACAAACTCTCTCAATGAAGTGACAAGATCACAAAATGTACCTTCTTATAATCATAATAACTAAGTCAATGAAAATTAACTAAAATGTGTAAAATAAAAAATTATTCAGTAAAAACAAAAAACCCGACTGCTTAAAAAATAAAAAAACCAAAAAGAATAATTTATAAGACCAGTAGTTCATTATGCTATTAAGTACTACTGAATAACTACACCGTTGAAACAGTTTTATAATCGTACACAGATAAGAAAAATCATAAATTCAAAAGCAAAATAGAAGGATCAACAGTCGGGGCCCATTCAAATTTTACGGGGTTCCTTGATTTAGAAAGAAATGGGCCCCGACTGTTGATCCTTCTATTCTGCTTTCGAATTTATGAATTGTCTTATCTGTGTACGATTATAAAACTATTTCAACGGTGTAGTTTTTCAGTATTACTTAATAACATAATAAACTACTGGTCTTATACATTATTCTTTTTAGTTTTTTTTTGGTTTTTACGCAGTAGGATTTTTTGTTTTTATTTAATTTTTTTTTTTGTCATTGCCGCAGATAATCAACGAAAAAAATTCTATTAAAACATGATTGATACATGAAAACCAGGAACGTTAGCTAATGTTGATCGGCATACCCGGTGGAACCGGAAAAATTAATAATTTAACTTTATCCAAAAATCAATCAACAGGCTTTTGCGATGCTTTTTTACGTAACTGCCGGGACTTTACTTAAAGGTATAAAAACTGACCATTCCACAGTTAAACTACTTCGAATATCTCTTCCAGAAAGACTCCGTACGTTTAATAAGAAAGAACGGACAATTTTGTGAATTTCTTATTAAAGGCAATATCCCAATAATTTTATAGCGCAACTTTAATTTGTCTAATCTATTCAATGGAATTCAACCCCAATTAAATTCACAACGGAATAATATGATTTTGAGTATTGTTCTTACAGTACCAGTAGCAGATCAGTTGGCTCATAATCCTAGCATCCCCATAGTCCCTGTATATTTCCTTTTTCAATTTAAATGATTACAATATCCAACATTTTTTTTTTTTTTTTTTTGCCATCCCCATCAACAAACGCACAATTATACGATACGTAGTGTAACGGGAAGATTATATTGTTCATTGGGAATTATATGTTGGTCTCTCTTGATCTGGAAATTAGGTAAATCAAATAAGGTTTCAAATCTCATAAAAACGAAACAAAAAAATGTTGCTTGCTATTAATTTTCAAATTAAAAAGTATCTTTATAATCTTTATTTAAGACAAATAGTTTTTTTTTAACCCGAACTTGGTCGGGACGGACCTCTAATAATCTATACTATTATTATAAAGAGAGAGAGCGAATTTTTTAATGTTTATATGTTCGAGGTAATCTCCGGAACCACTGCAACGATTTGAAAAAAAATTTCGTTATATAAAAGGTGCATTGTTACTGAATGATATAGGCTATAATTTATAAAAATATGTATTCATACTATTTTTTTAAACCAAAAGTTTGTCTTCGCTACCCGTTTCTGTTTCGTACTGTTTTGTTCTCATATACTTAAAAACAAAGCCCGATTGCCTTGCATCTGCAATGACAAAATGATTACCGGTTCGCTTCGAACTGAATGCTGAGGGATGGGAACACGTGAAAGAAAAAATATCTTGATGCCAGCATGAGAGCCGCCAAAAGCTTTACATGCATTTGAGGCTGCAGAAGATGGTGTATGTAGCATTCTATTAGCCTAGAACATTAAAAACCATTTAGAGTCACAGAAAGTTTACGCTTTAAAATTTAATTAAATGAAAAATAGCTAAGATTTGATTCGGGCAAATTAGTTTTTGAGTTTAAGTAGTGTAGATAGACTTTAATAATCCGTGTTTCTAAGAGTTGTAATTTTGCATGCATTTAGGGCTATAGTTAGGGTTTTATTCAAAGCAAAATTGAAATGAGAAACATCTGCTGATGAATTCAATTAAGTTTATTTAGTTTAGAAAATTCTCAACTGAATGAGTAACTGCACACAATTACCGTACTTTCAAAGTTAAGAGTTAAAACAACAACGAACAAAAAACATTGGATAGGAAAGAATTTGACAAATATATTTGCCGAACTATTCTTCATGATAACCGTATCTAAGTATTTAAAAACGATATAATAAACTAATATAGTTGACAAATATCCTATCAGAATGAAATTGCCAAGAAAAAAATGGTGGCATATGAAAATGGAGGCAAATGGCAAACATTAAAAAAAATCTCTGTGGCGACATATTGCAAGAAGAGCGCAGAAATATTTGATTGTCGTTCAATGTCAAGCGATTTAAAAGTTAAAGGCAAAATTTGTGAATGAAACAAACATTCAATAGGAGACTTTTGTTTACCATTGCCGCAGAGAATCAACGAAAAAAATTCTATTAAAACATGATTGGTACATCAAAATCAGGAACGTAAATTAATGTTGATCGGCATACTCGGTGGAACTGGAAAAAATTAATAAATTCAACACTATCGAAAAGTCAATCAACAGGTTTTTAAGATGTTTTTTGTACGGAACTGCCGGGAATTTACTTAGAGGTATAAAAACTGACCATTCCACATTTTCACTACTTTGAATATCTCCTGCACAAAGACTACGTATGTTTAACAGGAAAAAACGGGCAATTGGACTTATCTTCAAGTTTTTAAAACTAATGGCGATATCCCAATGCTTTAATCGCACAACTTTAATTTGTTTAATCTATACAATGAAGTTCAACCCCAATTAAATTCACTACGGAATAATATGATTTCGAGTATTGTTCTTAAAACACCAGCAGCAGATCAGTTGTCTTATAATCCTTTCATCCCCTTGGTCCCTGTACATTTCCTTTTCCAATTTCAGTGGTTAAAATATTCAATGAAAATTTCTTATAAAACTTTTTAACAAAAAAATTGAACCGCCGAAAAAACTGAAAAGCAAAAAATAATAAACCATTTTAATTAAACCTTAATAACTAAGTTCTTAAACTGATGTAAGTATACCTAAGTATATATTTTTGTAATAATTTAGAGTTTTTAATTAACCTTAATAACTCAGTTCTTAAATTAATGTAAGTATACCTAAGTAGTTTTGAGTCGGTGCCAAACAAGCAAATTAATTATTTTTGTAAAGCGTGAGGCGCAGCGGTGGCGTATGGCGACACGCCCCTTCGCCGGAAAATGCCGAGCGTTCACGAAGTTAAACCCGAACGTCGTCGAGTGGTCTCGAAGAAGCACGTGTCGAGTATTTGGCTGCTACTGAGCTTTTGCCTCATATACAACAGTCAAAATGTTTATATCATTGTTCATCATACTGAAGAAGGATTTCTCATCTTGTTAAAAGCTCAAATAAATGGTTTTGTGGGTCATAGTATTATTCAGCGTAAGTATGGCATAACAACTGCAGCCGTTAATTGCATACATGATCCTGAAGATTTTTCTCACTGGTTGTTTGTCTCTCTCGTGCGAGGTCCCAAAGGTTTCAAAGCTCCAACGAGAGGTACTTTTTGTTGTATACGATCTACTAGTATTGATGATTTAATGATGGCGTGTAGAGGGAGCATTTTTTGAAACATTTATGTTTATCGCCGGACATTTCACATTACATTGCTAATTTTATTTGGTTATTTCTTTAAATTTAGGTAATTTAGGGATCTTTGTTTATTTATTGTTTGGCACCGACTCAAAACTACTTAGGTATACTTACATTAATTTAAGAACTGAGTTATTAAGGTTAATTAAAAACTCTAAATTATTACAAAAATATATACTTAGGTATACTTACATCAGTTTAAGAACTTAGTTATTAAGGTTTAATTAAAATGGTTTATTATTTTTTGCTTTTCAGTTTTTTCGGCGGTTCAATTTTTTTGTTAAAAAGTTTTTATTTTATAATTTTTTGTGGCTATAAGCTACTAATGTGGCTATAATCTGTATGCTTATATATATATATATATATATATATATATATATATATATATATATATATATATATATAATCGTATTTTAACAATTATCTGTTGTGTTACATAAATAATTTTAAAAAAGCAGGCTTTATATACTAACATGGGTAGGCCTACAAAAAATGCTGCTCGGATGAGGAAAAGATGTTTAGAAGAATCTATTAATGAGAAAGAAAAAAGGTTGGAAGCAAACAGAAAGAGAATTACATTAACACGTTCACAGGAGAGTTTAGGTCAGCGCGAGGAAAGACTGTCGAGAATGAGAAGCTACAATAACGATTGGTTATTGCAAGAAGGTGATAAGCAGCGCGCTCGTCGTTTAGATATGATAAGAGAGCGACTTTCAAATGAGAGTGAAGAGCAACGCGCTCATCGTTTAGATCTGATAAGAGAGTGACTTTCAAATGAGAGTGAAGAGCAACGCGCTCATCGTTTAGATCTGATAAGAGAGCGAGTTTCAAATGAAATTGAGGACGAACGTATGCTGCGTTTGGATACTGCTCGTAACCGTTCAGCAATGGTGGTACTTCACGAATCTTCCGAGGAGAGAACTAATCGTCTGAGCGCCATGCGACAAGCAGCTCGCGAGCGAAGAAACCAGTGTAACGCAGAAAACTTTAAGAAATCAATTAATGTTTATGCTGACTTGTCGTGTTCAATATGCAAAAAAAATTTGTATCCTCAGCAATGTAGGAAATTGCAAACTAAAAATTTAGGCTCTATTTTGCCTAACGAACTGGTAGCTTTAGGTAATATAATTACTTGCTCACGATGCTCAAACAATATTAAAAAACATAAAACTCCACCCCAGGCCTATTGGAACAAAATGTCGGTCGCTGCAATACCTACAGAAATTGATGAGTTATCGGAAATTGAGAAACGTTTTATTTGCAGAGTAGTGCCATTTTTTAAAATAATAAAAGTTCAAAATCGTTTGAGCCAAGACTGGTGCAAAGGGCAGGCAATCCTTTTTGCTCAGGATGTGGTCGAGCTGGCGGAACAACTTCCGCTTGAACCTAATCAAACTGGATTAGTGCTCGTAGTAGAAAGTCGTGAAAATTTAGAACATTCTAGGGAGTTTCAAATTGATATAGGTAAACTTCAAGTGGCATTGCAGTGGCTCCTAAAGAATAATGCACTGTATAAAGATGTTCGTGTGCATTTTCCTACTGTGATCGATATTTCGATAACACAAATTGCTGACGAATTTGCATTTTGTCATCTATTGTACGTTAGCTTTGTTGTACAAACTAACTTATTTGGTTTCCGCTGAAAAAAATATATAACTCCAACATTTTCTTATTGTTAGTACTACTGAATCCAACACACATTTCTTCAAATATCTCGAAAACTCATTTCTGCAGATACTGCCGCTTACCTGCCCACGGCAGTACACACAAGAGACATACAGGTCTGAAGCTCATTCATTGTGAGCTTTTTTTTTTTTTTTTTGTAATACCCAACTCAGAATTAAAAAATCTTCGAGTGAACAACTAATCACCCCCTCTCCCCCCCCTTAGGGTAGGAATTTTTCCCTCAAATTTATAGGGGAATTACTTCAGGCTATACCCTTTCTAATAAAAAAAGAATATTCAAAATCGGACTATTCTGTAAAAAGTTATGTGTGGTCATACATTAAAAAAAATATATATATACGTGTCGACTTGAGAACCTCCTCCGTTTTTCATCGGTTGAAAATAGAATGTTACCATCACTAAACTTCGCCCTATTTTTTCATACAAATCCTGAATATAAAAAATGTTTGACGACTGGCACTGAAAGCTAACCCTAATCACAAGTACCAAAGATTGAGAGGGCTACACTGCCGTGTGCAGGTAAAGGGCTATAACTGCAATTTTATCTTTTTTTTTTTTTTTTTTTTTTTTTGCATTTTGTCATCATTGTTTGTACGTTAGCTTTGTTGTACAAACTAACTTATTTGGTTTCCGCTGAAAAAAATATAATTCCAGCATTTCCCAGTTGATAGTACTGAATCCAGCGCACAATTCTTCAAATATCTCGAAAACTCATTTCTGCAGATACTGTCGTTTACCTGCTCAAGATAGTACACACGAGAGACACACAAGTCTGCATCTCATTCATCGTGAGGTTTTTTTTTTTTTTTTTGTCATACCCAATTCAGCATCAAAAAATCTTAGAGTGAACTACTAATCGCCCCCCTTTCCCCACCCTTAGGGTAGGATTTTTTCCCTCAAATTTATATAGGAACAACTTCAGGCTATACCCTTTCCAATAATAAAAAAAGAATATTCTAAATCGGACTATTCTGTAAAAAGTTATGTGTGGTCATATATAAAAAAAATCTGTGAGTGAACAACAAATCTCCCCCTTTTCCCACCCTTAGGGTAGGAATTTTTTCTCCAAATTTATATGAGACCAACTTCAAGGTATAACCTTTCCAATAAAAAAAGAATTATCAAAATCGGACTATTTTGTAAAAAGTTATGTGTGGTCATACATTAAAAATCTGTGAGTGAACAACAAATCAACCCCCTTTTCCCACCCTTAGGGTAGGAATTTTTTTTCAAACTTTTTATGGGACCACCTTCGGGGTATACCCTTTCCAATAAAAAAAGAATTATCAAAATCAGACTGTTCTGTAAAAAGTTATGCGTGGTCATACATTAAAAAAAAATATATATACGTGTCGAATTGAGAACCTCCTCCGTTTTTTCGTCGGTTAAAAATCACCATCATCAAGCGTGCAACTACACGATACGTAGTGCGACGTTATATATGGGAAGATTTTATTGTTTATTGGGAATTAAGGTAAATGTGCCAGTAATGGCCACTGCTTCAGTCAGAAGGGCATAATGCTTAATCGAAGTAATCCCTTTTCTAAGCAAAGCAGATAATTTTTTATTTCTTAGATTTAAGCAATCATTTCTTGAAAATACAAATTTTCTTAAGGTAAAACACTTATTAGAAGTAAGTCACACACAGTAAACTTAGTAAAAGCCGTGATATATAAAGTTCCCAGTTATAACACTTGTTTATGGAACAATTTTTCTCTTGGAAGTCTGTAAATCACGTCAGTAAGTATGTGTTTTGCAATTTATAATCTATTGATTCATATTTATTTATGACTGCTAATAGTCAGGGATGCCCAAAATTCAAATTTTTGGGAAGGGGAATTATTAGTTTACCGGATAAACTTCACAGCTTACCGAATAAAAATAGGAGCATGGTACTACTAGTAATTTTCTAAATTATCTGTGACTAGCAATAATTTGGTAGTTACTAAAATTATGTTTACAATAAATAGCATAAATAATCAGAAAAATAATATTAAAGTATTTAAAAAATATTTCACCAGACAATACCAGATATTTACCGCCAAAGTTTTATGAAAGGTTACAAATGTTGTAAAATATCCGAATTTGTGAAACATGTAACATTTACGGACTTTTTAAAAATTTTACCTTAGAAAATTCTCCGATTTCTGTATTTTATCGATGTACAAAACGTCCGTAATAAATTCTTCAGACCAATTTTATTTTCTAAAATCTTCATTAACTTAAGACATAGCTGAGAATTAATGATAATTTTTATGAGTCTCTTGAATCAACACGGATGACTTAAAATTTTTGCATCGAATGCGATCGGCAGTATCAGAAGTCTACAAGTCCTCAACTACACAATAAGACATATAAGGAGGGTTAAAAATAATACTAAATACATAATTATAAATGTCCAAAAGGTAAAATCACAAGGAAAAGAAAAATGAGCGAGTATTAAAGAAGTGGATGCAATCGGATTTCGAAATGTGTGAAAAATTGGGATTAACACGTAATAGCGTAAAAAATGGCCAAGATGCGTAAGTTTAAGCTAATGTGTAGAATTCGATAAATATGCATGTTCTTAAACTCAAAATCCATGACCAATTGCCAATTTCCATGATTTTTGAGCACTTTTTGCCGAAAATCATGACTTTCCATGACCATTTTTGATCATAGCCGAAATCCATGACTCACTAAGTGCATGGACACTCTGCCTTTAGTAGTATTGAAAATTTATGCTGCCAATTTCCTATATCCATTGATATACCTTGGTAAGTTGTAGGAAACAAATTGTCCGAGAATTACACTGATTTGTGTACTTACTATTTTCTTATGAACTAGAGGTACCCGCACGGCTTTGCCCGTAGTAGAAAAATTAAAAGGTTTTTTGGTTCGCCTATGTGTTTACAAATATGGTAACTTTCTCGCCAACTGGCTTGCCCATGTTACTATTCTATGTTATGATAACTTGGTAATTTGCTCGTCCATTTTATGATAATTTTACTCGGGAAAATGTTTTTAAAATTGGAATAGAAAAAGAACAAAATCGAATTTTCGAAAAATCGCTTCGAGGTGCACACCCCCATGCTACAAACTAACTTTGTGCTAAATTTCATGAAAATTGGTCGAACGGTCTAGGCGCTATGCACGTCACAGACATTCAGACAGACATAGATCCAGATATACTGACAGACAGACTTTCACCTTTTTTATTAGTAAAGATGATTTCGTAGTGGTAATAATTATTCAGTTCATACTTACCAAAATTCATATGTAGAATACTTAAAAAGTACATTCATTTTCTTTTACTGTTTTTTTACATTAGCGTACAAAAAATACAAATACAAATTTTCTACTAAAAACTCTTTATTTTATCCTAAGTACGTATGTACTTTGAAGAAAGAAATGTACAATTAAAAATGTGATTAATATATCGGTACTTAATGTAACTATCATATTGAATCAATTTTATCCATCAGTTATTTGAATTTAAAGTGAGTAATGCAAATTCTAAGGAAAGGATGTCAGACGGCCACTACTGACTCATGCATGTGGCCACTACTGAAAATCTCAGATTTTGGAGTTGCCACTATTGGATCAAATTTGAAGTTTGGGAAAAAATGGATGAAAAATTGAAATTCTGGCATTTTTATAAAATGGGACGATTCAGGAATAGTTGGGCTATAATACGCTCATTGAGCTAAAAATTTGGAATCAATGTTGTAGACCCACAGTTTAAAAAATACACAAAATATGCTTAACTGTAGCCACTACTGGTGCATTACCTTATATGTTGGTCTCTCTGGATCTGGAAATGAAATCCAGAGAGACCAACATCATTTTGTTTCAAGCCTCATAAAAGCGAAAAAAATTGTTGCTTACTATTAATTTTCAAATTAATAGTACCTTTATGATATTTATTGAAGACAGATATTTTTTTAACCCGAACTAGTTCGGTACGGGCCTCTAGTAAGAAATAAAATTGAAGCCTATACTTTGCTTAGGATTTTCAAAGAAGTATCTCATTATTTTCAAGGACTCTAGATCAATCAAAATTATTTAATGCACTTCATTTGTGCTTTACAGTTTTTGATATTTTAGTACTTGATTGTACATTTTTACGTCCTGTTCTAACTTTGTAAGAAACAGTTATTTTAAATTTAAAAGAAAAAGAAACTAGATTTCTCATGACAACTTTTCTTCAGTTGCAAGTGGGGCATAAAACGAAAAGGAATAGAGGTAGTGTACTTTTTCTTCGTGCTAAACAGATTGACAACATGCAGAAGTAAGATAAAAGCAAGCAATAACAAAAGAATTTTCAAAATACTGCATTCAGAATTATATAAATAGCAAGATATGAAACATGTGAGTCACAAAAATTTTGTAATATCTTTCAGAAACGTGAGAACCATGGTTCTTCCAGTTTTAGTGCAGGATGTAGCAAGAAGCTGAATTTTACATATATTGGCATTCCTTCTCCCTACCCCCTTTCATTTGTGGCTTGTAGTCACACTTATCCAAATTTTCAAGGTTTTTGAGCACTAGAAAATAAAATTTATTTTTTGAAGTACTTTTCCTTTTTTTTTTTTTTTTTTTGTAACGAATCATGCTAAATTCCGGGAGTTGGGGGCCCTAAGCTATAACTTGCTTAGCTTGTACGTAAATCCAGGCCTGGATTTAACGATGATTATTTTTTCATTCTTGGATAATTTTTCTTCCGTTTTATACCCAACAAATTGAGGGAAACTATTAAAATATGGGTGAGTCAGTTGCAAATAGAGAAATTTTGTCTCAAACCTGCCTTGATTAAGTGTATGAATTTCATAATTATTTACTTATCTACAATTATTGATGAAAAAATATTCACTTTTTTTTTCTCAGAGTTCTTTTAGTTTCCCCTACTATAGTGTAATACAGCAGTTCCCAACCTCATTAAGGTTATTACCCAAAAAATGAGTTGTTGTTTTGCAAATACCTCGGAAAATTTTTTAGTGTAGAAAACATTTACTTTTGTATTTTCCCTTAATCTACGAGAAATAAATTGTACTTTTAATCAATTTTAATCATTTAACTGAACTAATTTTAATCATGTAACTGAATCAAGACGTAGTCGATGAGAGTTTTTAGCTTGTTTAATATCTAGTGTAGTTCATCCAATTCACATCATTTTTGAATCGTGCTCCAAGTTTATCACTAAAAAATTTCCAATGCACTAACTACTCTTTTTATTAATTACTAAGAATTACCGATTTAGTAGATGATTAGTTTTGATACAATTGATTTTGTTAATAATTTTGCTTTGCAACTGAGCGATGATCCAATCCTTGCATTATCTTTTCCCTGGGAGAATCCCACTTTACCCCTTTGGGGTATGGGAACCGCTGTTCTAATATGACCCGCAGATGTCCAAGACACAAAGCTTGACTTCACCAACCAACAATAGCTACTGTCATCATCATTTACGTTTCATAACCAAGAGTGGAATGTCAGCCATTTTACTGTTCGCAACAAGCAGATGTGGAAACTTTCAAAAACAGGAATGGCAATGATGCGAGGTGCGCATTTTCGAGCTCTGTGAGATTCTGAGCAGCCGGTTAATGGTCGCGCGTTTTATCTCGTCGTTATTTTCACATTTGGAAGGGGTACTTAATTTAAATCTCGAACCGTAAAACTCTAGTGGGCTTCGGTGTCGTAACGACAGCAGAGCTCGTTCGGCGGTCCTTGACCCGCTGGTGCAGAAAAGTCTTCAAATGGTCATTGGACGGTGTTAGTGAACGTGAAATCTCTGTGACTATCTTGTTTAAACCTGTGGCGTGATAAGAAGTTGGTTTTAAAACTGTTTCGAAAGATTTTATTTGATTTAACTCGAAAAATGTGTTACATAAACATTAGTCCATACGCGTGACTAAACAGTGAAAGTGAAAACATCGCCGACAGTGATGGGAAATCACTGTGACTTTTTAAAATTATCATCATTCGGCGAAATTTGGGGTTCCATTGGGCAAAATTATCATCATACGGCAAAGTTTGGAGTTCCTTCCATTCGGCAAAATTATCATCATTCGGCGAAATTTGGAATTCCATTCGGCAAAATTATCATTATTCGGTGAAATTTGTTCTCTTCAATAAAACTATCATCATTTGGTGAAATTTGGAGTTCAATGCGGCAAAATTTTCATCACATGCCGAAATTAGAAGCTTCATTCGGCAAAATTATCCTCATTCGGCAAAATTCTGGAGTTCCATTCGGCAAATTGAGAATTTCCACCCAAAAAATTTAAGTTCGGGGGCCTCTGATCGCTGAAACTTTAAATCAAACCGATGAACAAGTGTACGGAAGTACTTTAAAGATATCAGAGCTGAAATAATTAGGTCGGTATTTTCCCATTGAGAAAATATTTTTTTTTTTATAAGCTTAGTAATTTATCATTGTTTTGTTCCACATTTATTTTCTAAATTAACATTAGCAGATTATATTAATACTTCGAAAGGAAAAGCGATGTGTATGACTGTTTATGTTTCTTCTTCTACTTATTATTATTTATTTATTTATTTATTTATTTATTTATTTATTCATTTTTCATTAGCAAAATGAAATTCGAAAACACGAAATGAAGTATAAGCACTATATTGAAGGAAGAGTACTATCGAAGCCAATGAATTGTATTGACTAAAATCTTTAAATAAGTTTTTCATAAGACAAATCAAGCAAATTACACTGTCGCAGGGGAAAACAAGGGAAACTATTTCCTTTAAGTATCATCATGGTGTAAATTAAAAGAACAACGGCACTTAAATCTTAAATCATGTGTGTGTGTGTTAAATGCATGTATATAGAGAAGGGGTGGGGAATTTTTTTAGTGAAATGCTGTTTTAAATTTGGCAGCTAGACCAAAGGCCGTACGGGCAGGTTCTTAAAGGTTGTTGTACGGCGTTCATTATACTACTTTTAAATAGCCCATAAACGGCTAGTATGGAGCTAACAAAGGGGTCAACTGCCCCCTCACTTTCAAAAGTATAAGGGCTTTATCCTTCCAATTTTTTAAGTTAAAAATTAACTTTCCATCAAAAAATGATAAAATTGATCGATTCACTTGTGTAAAGATAAAAAAAACGAGCTGATGTGTGCCTCACATGACTTCCTTTTACTCCAATTTAATGTCATTTCCCCATACTGGCAATTTTAATGTGATTCAATAGTTTACTCTAAATATCACCAACAATGGCCAAATTAAAACAGATTTAAAAAAAAAAAAAATTGCCAGCGACAAAACTTGGCGACCAAAAGACTGGCGATATATTGCCAAGTGTTCGCGGCAAATTATAACACCACTTGAGTTTACATCGAAATTAACAATGATTTTCCCCCAAAAAGGGGCAAAAGACCCCTTTAGAAATATCCGAATGCAACCAACGGGGAGGTACACAACTAGGCCCCGCTAGGAGTCTACGTACCGAATTTCAACTTTCTAGGACATGCCGTTCTTGAGTTATGCGACATACATACGCACATACGCACGTACGCACATACGTACATACAGACGTCGACGACACGAGAAAACTCGTTGTAATTAACTCGGGAATCGTCAAAATGGTTATTTCGCGTGTCTATACGTTCTTAGGCACTTATCCACTTATCCATGAGTGGTCGAGTCGAAAAAAACCCTCAATATTCATTCGGGGGTGAGCAAAATGGGAATTAAGGTCGATTTTTGAGTGAAAATTTTTTCGCAAATACAATACTTCCTTTTTTGCAAAAGGAAGTAAAAATATCGACTTAGTGTGTGTTTTATGATTTTCTCATGCTAATATTTCATGAAAATTAAACTGTAGTTATGAACTGGAAGGAGGGATTTAACTGTAGGTATCTATAGGGGCCACCACCTATCTAATCTGCCTCCCCCTGACTTTGATCCCCTACTTTTATGGTGTACCAGCCGGCTATGAATTAGATGTACAGTAAGACAAAAATCCAAACGCACTCAATGGAGTTTTAATATTTTCCTTTATGCTTAGCAAACAATGGTTAATTTTTGCAAAATTTTGTTAAAATATGCAATTGCATAGCATTGTAGAGTCATTGTACTATAGTGCATGTTTTACATACATATTGTATAACAACTTTATTTGATTAAATGGCATACTCCTTTCCTAAATGGTATTTTCTACATTGCTTCCGGAAATCTGCACAATTTGGAAATCCGAACTACTTATGGTCCCAATTAGTTCGGATTTTTGACGTTCTACGATACAATAAAACTACCGAAAATTTTATTTTTAATCATACAAATCGAATAACAACTCTAATGTACAACAACCATATAATGCTCTGATTAAAAATGTTTTCAAAAAAGTTTAATTGTAAAGAATAATTTAACAGCTCGTAAAGCCCTTTAGAAGGTACAAGTTCCATATATACTGGAAGAGAGTGGCCGCGCCAACCTGTAAATTAGTTTACCCAGTACGGAATATTTGTTTGCAGTGAAAGCCTATTTACAAACAGAGGTCTGCGCTGCCACGTTAGCTAATTGCCAGAAAACTTACATGTAGGGAAAGTTTTTTGCTGATAGGGTAACTCGCGACCAGGGGTGCCCTCCCCCCAATTTAATGGCGCAAATCCCCCCCCCCACAACATTGTTCTCAACGCTTTTGCTCATTTTTTAACTTCGTTTTTATTTTATTAATTTTTTAAATGTTTTTATTAATTTATTTATTTTTAATTATAATTATTTTCATTTTATTAGAAAAGTTTCGTGCTACGCCAATGACATACACACGCACAAAATAAATAAATAAAATGAAATAAATAAATAAAATAATATAAAATAAATAAATTAAGTTAAGTTTACGTAAATAAAAAATCTCCCCCAAAAGTTTTGATGGCGCAATTTGTCCCATAGTTACCTACCCCCACGCCCCATTGGGCAGCCCTGCTCCCGACCAGTGAAGGAACAACTCGTAGTTTGTTCTAAAAATAAGATTTTAAAAGATTTTCTTTGATGAATTAGGAACTGTAATTCCAGGTTTCGAAATGAACTGGGAGAACCCCTTGTACAGTAGTAAGTAACGAGTAAGAAAACAATACAAATTAGGAGGACATTTTTTTTCCATGTTACCCAATAGTTCATAAAAAGAAACCAAAACATTAATTGAGAGATATCGGAGCACCAATATGGATATTGATACAAACTAAAATGAGAGTTACAAAAAATGAATACAACAATTATTCAACAAACCGATTGATTCTTCGTTAAGCATACATTCGCTTTGAAAACGTTCTTAATGGGGACAATTGTGGAACGAAGAAAGTCTGGCTCAATGTCTGACGGATTCAGACTTACATTTGATTTTGCATTTTATATAATTCTGTTTATCTTTTCGATACGATGCTTAAAATCCTTTTCACGTAAAAATGTTGCGCCAAAGGATAATTAAGTTTAATATGACTTTTTATGACACAACAGTACATTCATTTGTAATACTGAGACTGAAGTTATTTAAAAAGTCATTTTAAAACTATATTTTTTTTAGATTCTTTAATGCACAATTAAAAGTGCAAAACCTGTTCTTTGTAATTCCAAATTTAATTCATTTTATTAAAAAAAACGTCGGCTAAGTATGCAAACGTTCAGGGGCGTGCACAGAAATTTTCGGGCCCGTCAGAGATGACTCTTCCGGGCCCCCCTCCATATTGTTTATCCCTAAGTCCCTACATATATTTAACCCCTCATATTAGAAATCTCGGGTCCCCTTCATGCTCGGACCCGGGCCAAGAGGAGTCCCTTCTCTCTCTCCCCCCCCACCCATGCACGCCCATTTGCATATACAAAATGTCGAGTGTGCAAGAGAACAAACAAGATGAATAAAGAAAAATGTTTTAATTTTATGCCGGCTCCACACTCTCCCTGAAAAGCACGAGAGGTTTTTTTTTGCCGAGAGATCTGTGACGTCATGGCGAGGGAAGCGTTGAACGAGAGAGCCGTTCACACTCTCGGGCGAGGTGTTTGCGCACGCAGAAGCCAGTGATGTCACGAGCATTCGCGCGTGTTTCAACTGTCAATCCGCTTGTTTGTTTACAAAATGGACCACGAAGTAGATGCAGATTTTGCGATGTGCCTGTATTCTTTTTACATACAACTACCTACACATTTACAACACCAAGAAGACAAAAAAGAAGTAGAGGAAGAAGAGATGGTGGTTGACAAATATGTTTATCCGCTATTTTTATGAAACTGTTTTATGACAACAAATGTGAATTTAAAAATTAAGATTACAACCAAAAATGGCCACAATATTATACAATTTAGTTATAAAAATAAAATATAAAGATCTGTACTCATGATTTTCATAGCATTAAATTACACTGTGCGTCAAAAAAAAAAAAAAAAAAAAAAAAAAAAAAAAAAAAAAAAAAAAAAAAAAAAAACCCTTCGAAATGCTTCTGACATTTTGTCGGCTGATTCTTATGTAAAATGACCCCCTGAATCCGAATATGACCTCCGTTTTCCTCCTATACGTCTCAATTTTATTAAAATCCCCCTTCCCCCCAAGTTTTTTAAAAATTTCCTTAGTTTTAGAGCAAGTATTTTTTTTTTTGGAGGTGAAAGGAGCTTTATATTAACTGCTAATAATAGTTTTGATGAGCAAGAGAAGTTCAAAGTTCAAGATTATGGACACCGATCGCAAAAAGGGGGACTTGGGGTGTATACCCCCCCCCCCCCCCCCACCAATATTAGAAAAATAACGAAAAACGATCTTTTTATTCTGCTTTTTTAAAAAAGATGTTTGTAAAAAAAATTTCGGTGCAGAATGAGAGTATAAGACTCTCTTCTATGAATGACTCCTATATCCAAAAAAGATTTTCGCGATGTAAACCAAATTAAAAAAAAAAGTGTCTTGTGCATGTGGCACGTTGCATACGAGTTGAATCGCAGGTTTCCATTCGAAAAGACATTCTTCTGGCTGATTCTAAGGTAAAATGACCCCTTGTTTCCAAATACGACCACTTTCCTCCCATCTCGCCCCCCTTTTTAGAACTTCCCATACCCCTCCTCTGATTCAGAGCCTTTTTTTTTAATTTGGAAGGGGAAAAGAGCATTATATTAACTGTAAACATTAACCGCAAGAGATGTGCAAAGCTCAAAATCTTGTGCATATGTGGCAAAAAGGAAAACATGGGGGCACTCCTCCCCCCCAAACACACTGCGCAGCGAAAAAAACTTTCAAATGATTCTGAGGCTATTCCGCCTGATTCTTCTGCTAATTGACACCCTGAATCCAAATATGATCTCCGTTTTCCTCCTACACGTACCGATTTTTGTGGAAAATCCCCCCTTTTTGAATTTGGGAGGGGGGGGGGGCAAGTTTTATTTGTTGCTACATATGCACAAAATTTTGAGCTTTGCACATCTCTAGTCATTCAGGGTAATGTTTACGGTTATTGTAATGCTCTTTTCCCACTCCAAGTTTTAAAAAAATGGCTCTGATTTAAAGAAGGGGTGGGGGAAAATCTAAAAGGGGGGCGAGATGGGGGAAAGGTGGTCGTATTTGGAAACAAGGAGTTATTTTACATAAGAAGCAGCCAAAAGAAATGCGATTCCATGCATCAAACCTTTTGCTTATTTTTATGATCCGTGTGCTTTGCGTTCCAAATTATAGGCTGTGTTTGAAAATTTTCCAAAAATTTCAACTCCAAAGAGTTGTTTCAAACCTAATTATTAGACATGGCGAACTGCGATTTGCTTTCTGAAAACCAAAACAAAGCAAATTCCGCGCGGCGGACAGATGGCGCTGCAGTAGCCTCTCGCGCTCCTTTGACTCGGGAACAATTTACCGACATTTACTGGAGGCAACGCGAGACATTCGCGAGAGACACCAAGAGGCGCCGAGTTCCCCATCCACACTCTACCCCTTGTCTTGTCTTGTGCTCTCGTTGGAGAGTGTGGAGCCGGCGTTAGACTTCAACTTAAAGAAGCAAATAAGAGTGTTTGAAACTTTAGTACACACCACAAAGTCACATGACTTCTGCGTGAAATAGCAAAGAGACATGAAATCTTTCAAAGTTCTCACGAAGTGTATGGAATATACGGTAGTTTCTAGTTCCTGAAATTTTAAAATTTACAACTAATAAATATTCAAGGATTTTTTATTGTTTTTCAAAATTATGATCGCGATAGGAGACATTTGTAAAAATAGGAAACCCAACGAGTATTGTCCTATTGCAATTCATGATTGTGAAAAACATAATTTAAATTCTAGATGTCAAAATTCAAATTAATGCTCAGGGCTGGATGCTAGATGTTGTGTGCTTTCTCAAAAAATGTAGCTGCCATATATATATATATATATATATATATATATATATATATATATATATATATATATATATATATATATATATTTATTTATTTAAACAAATATTCGACGATTTATCCTTATACAGCGGATGTTTTGTTTCAAACTGAGGGTTTTAATTTGCTGTTGACAAAAGCTTCGTTTCAATTACCCAAAGCGGTTTATGTTCTCAAGCTCCCACAGTAAAAGGAAAACCCATTGGTGGACAACCATTGTGATACCTTCGCGTTTTCCAACCAAGTTTACGAATTCTTTCTCTTGTTTTGATTCAGATGAGATGGTAACTTTCAACAACTTTCAACTAAGTATTGTTTCCAAATCAGGTGCTTGACCGACTCGACTAAACAAACTGCTTTTAACCATCGATCCATAGTAAAATGACGAACATTAGAAAGTTAATTGCACCCGAAGAACGTATCCAAACAAAGTCATCGTTGCATATAACCAGAGCTGCAAACTTTTGAAAAACTAAATTAGTAGGAGAGTTTTGTTCGAGGGGGGGGGGGAGATAAAACGGCGATTAATTACGAATGAAGCAGACGCAATGAATAATTTACGTTTAAATTCTGTACCCCAGAGGCAGACGAACGTCCAAATATTGCAATTTTTCGTTTATTAGTGCATTGTACGTAGAAACCTATTCCGAAACAAGCCATGTGTCATAATAGTTCGTAAAAAAGAACTCCTTTTCAAATTTGTACCAAAGTTGAAAGAGCGCGTGTCCCATCCTCTGCATGCGCCCCAGAAAAAGTTTTTCATCTCTCCTGTAAAATTACAATAATGTGATTTACGTCCTTCTGGCTCTGAGGTACATAATTTACAATAGCACACTTTACTCTGAAAAAACAACTAACAATCGGTGTTAATTTCTGTTTTTTTTTTTTTTTTTTTTTTACATAGATAGTAAGATTATTTTGCTTGTTTTTAAACATACATTTAAAAGCAATATTACTTAAAATATTATCTGTAATGATTGAAAAAATTCCTGTGATTACGAAAAAAAAAAGAAAGAAAGAAAGAAAGAAAATCGTTGGTTTTGGACATGTTTTTGTAGCGTCGTAGTTTAAGGCTGCAGTTCGTAGAAACTACGATTTTTTCGTAGAAGTAGGCAGCTCTGCATGTAACTGACAGAAATAAATTCGCACGGTTCACTAGCATATTTCCGAACGACTTACGAAAAAATCAAACAACAAAAATATTTCTCAGAAAGTTATATTATTTAGTTTAGGTCTTTTGTAAATTTTTCTTACTTTTTAGAAGTTGAGTGAAAATTCAATTCGGTAAAATCCTTGGGATCTTTAAGCAAAATTAAAAATAACAACGTTTTACGGCACAAAATCTTTTAACTCCTTTTTCAATGCGAAAGAAGTGAGCTTATGGATGAAAAGGTATTGTCTTTTCCTCCATAAGTTCACTTATTTTACATTGAAAAAGGAGTTACGTATAACGCCGAAACACGTGTATATGTAGTAATCTTCAAGTTTTTGCACAATAATACTTTTTTTTTTTTTACTTTTCTGCACAAAGGTATTTATTTATTTCCTTTTTGTTTCTCATCGGTACATTATTTTAAGCATGAATGCAATATTAACTTTGAGAGTGGAGGCGATTCGGAGGGGGTGGGGCGACCGCCCCCGCACTTTTTTTCATCGTCAAAGATTGCTAAACATTTTAATTTAGATTTTAATTTCAAAACATTATGGGTGATATTACTCGAACATTAACGTCACCAAATATTGCTTAAAATTCCAGTCTTTACCTTCAATTTTGTGAAATTTTCCGGGAGAAAAATCCCCGAATGCACTCCCTCCTTCTGCGTAAAACTGCGTTTATAACACTCCAATTTAGAAAAAAAAAAGAAAAAAAAAATCCGGAGATCTTTTTCTGAAGTCCCCAAAGGAAGATCAAGACTGAGTTCGTAGGATTTCATCAGTTCAAAAAAGAAAAAGAAAAAAAAAAATAAATAAATACCGAGAAAACCTCCGAACCCTTTCGTTTCTCTTTAAGTCAGTAAAAGAAAAGTCTAAAAAAAAACATTTTAAAAGACGTTTAAAAACTTTTTAAACTTTGCAAAATTTCCGGAAGAGAACCCCAAACCCCTTGCTCTAAAGCAGTGCTTCTCAACCTTTTTTACATTGCGGCACACTTGAGAAATTTCTAGATCAACGGGGCACACTGAACTTAATTTCGCAATGGTAATATAGAAATGTTTTTATCATTCACTGGTAAAAAGACGGGGGGGGGGGGCGAACTTTTTTCATACTCATTTTTAACCAGCAATCAAAATTCGTCCAGAAGCACCTCGCTCAACTTAAGTTTAAGAGTATGGTTGCTCTTGAGGTTCATAAATTCTTCTTATGCCTTCAAAGAAAACGGATGCATCCGCAGATGAAGAGAATGGAACGCGAATCCAGTCATACTGTTCCATGTTAACATTCTTAAAAAATGCTTAAACTTGTCCTGAAGTATGACTAAATGCTCTGCCACCACATTCAGCAGCTTTTCTTCCATGCAATTTCCTTTACATACTATTTGAACATGTCCAACGAGCCACGATCTACTTCTCCTCTCAACAACTGAATTTTTGATTTCAACCCGTTTAGCTTGTCTGTACATGTAACCCAAATTCTCTTCTTGTCCCTGCATTTTCTGATTCAATTCGTCAAGGTGTTCGAAAATGTCAGCCATGTAAGCTAGTTTTACCAGACAATATTTGTCTTGCAACAAACTGGCGTATTGCATTTCGTTTTTTAAAATCAAAAACTGTCTCTTCCCTCAATTAAAATCAAAACTCTTCCCTCAAATCGAAAATTCTTGATGGTACCTTATCACATGAAAGCCAGCGAATCTCTGTATGGAGAAGTAGGGAGTGATGATCTACCCCTAATTCTTCACAAAGTATACGGAGAAAAGGCGAGAGTTTTATGGAATTCACGACTTCAGCTCCTCTGGTAAGTTCTTTGCCATAAGAGCTTCATGGTGGAGGAAACAGTGTATGGTTTAAATTTCTAGTTTACTAAGTCTCAGAACCGAGCTTTGAGAAACTACGATAAATTAAAATTAGTATCGGAACTGGAAAAGAGAAAAACAAAAGTTAAAGAAAGCTGAGGCTAAAATTCTGGGCGGGAGGATACGATCCCTGCCTAGGGGAGAGGGCGGAACTCCCGTTTGCGAAAAATTTAGAAAACATTCTGTACAATTAGTTTATTTCTAGGAAATTAGAATCCGTTTTCAAAAACTGAAAGCAATGGGATCACAAGAAGTTTAAAAGAGGTGGGGCAGCAAATCCCGCCTCTCCCCTTGTTGGGTATGTCTATTGCACATGATCGGCAGGGTGAAGTGAGAAGTTACAGAACGATATAAACGCTTTTCGGTCGTAACTTTTCAAAATAAAATATTTCAAGGCTCTTTCTTTTTATATAACTACGAAAATACCGCGGCACATCGGGTTCCTTGTCGCGGCGCACCAGTGTGCCGCGGCACACCGGTTGCGAAGCCCTGCTCTAAAGTACGCTAAAGATGACTTTAATTGGCGTCTTTAAGACATCAGTTTAAGATTTTGTTTCGGGAAGAGCCTTCCTTACCTTCACATTACCAAAGACAGTCCAAACTTTTTAGTTTATTTTCTTTTAAATTATTATTATCAATTAGACTTTAGTTTAAAAATAAAATGTGGGGGACAACCCTGGAAACTCCTCTCCGTTCCGTAAACGTTGACAAAACTATACTAAAATGACGTTTCTAAAACTACAATTCCAAAACATTTAAGCGCGAGTATTGTTTTGTAACAACCACACCTCACCCCACCCATTTTTATATTTTAAAATTAATTTGTTTATTACTGGTTACATAAAATGAAAAATTATACACAGTTCTTCTAATTATATTTCTGTCTTCATTTTAGAAATATTTTTAAGGAAACAAACGGTTTAATTGCAAATGGTCTGATCATCTCAAACTCAAACCAAATATAAATAAGAAAAGATTTCGTTGTGTGAAATCGTTTCCAATTAATGAGGACTGAAAAGTTAAAATTATGTTTAATAAAACAACAATTTATTTAAAAACAAACAAACATGCTAAACAATAATTCACTAATTTGAGGATGAGGACGCACAAAATATATTGTTTCAAAATCTGTTGCTAGATGGCGCCACCACTTACAGAAAAGTTTTGGAATCTCGGTTTCGATTTTTGAATCTTCTCGGAAAAACGGCCGTTTTCAGTTTTTCTCTTTTTAAAATGTTTTACTTAACTTCAACATTTTATCAAAATAATGATTTCGCAACAATGTTTTTTAAACATTGAAACTAAGCAGAACTAACTTGTCTTGTGCATCTATTACGGAAACCGAAGAAAAACAGAAGATACAAAAAATAAAATAAAAAGTAATAAATAAAAATAAACGTTATAAAACTTACCGTACAGATTTAACTCTCAAGAGGAAAAAAATGTATCAACAAATTTGGCTTACCTACAAATAAAAAAAACGAAATTTAGTCAGTAAGAATTTTATACAATAAATAAATTATTAAATAAAATAATTCAATATATTGTCACACAAGCAATTTTGAAGGGAATACACAGGGAAATTATTTGAATGTTGCAGAGTTGATTTTTTTTTTAAAGCACATCCTTGTAAAATGAAATTGCTTAAGAAACCATGTACGAAGACCATTAAGAAACCATGTCAAACGAAATACAAAATATAATATCCATAGGATATCTTGAAGTCATTTTCTTTTAAAGTCATCTTTGTAAAGAAAAAAAATCTGGTTGAAAGGAATATTAACAGCTTATATTTACTATCGAGTCTGGGTTATACGTAAATGCATGTGTGCATATGCAGTCAGGGTTCTCCGATTTTTACCTCCCTTGAAAAAAACTACTCCGGACAAAATATAATTTTGTCCGTTTTTTCCACTTTTTTTCGGTATAAATAAAAAACTCCGGATGAAAAATAAATGATTTATCAAAAATAAATAAATATATTGATTCCTCTCATTGAAGCAACATTTTTACATCAAATTATTATTTATGAAGTTGTATATACACAATATTATGAGAAATATTGACTATATTATTTATTTACTTTTTTTCTTTAAATTATCGTAGCACCTTTAGAAAATAAATGACAGTTTTAATGGATAGAGTAGCAATCATAAAAATTGTACATTTCATTTAAAATAGAAACAAAAATGTAACATGTATGTGTCTGAAATATCAAAAATGAAGCATGGATTGGCATAAAGAAAGAAAATGTTACACTGAAATAAAATTGAGTTTGTTGTGGTTCTGACATTAAGATGAATTTTAAGCTGAGCTTTCTCGTTTTGGTTCAAGTTTTTCTTCATTATCTTTTAATTTTTGAATTAATATCTAATTGGACGTAAACTGAAACTTCTTCCGGTTTATTGAGATGTTTTTCAAATATGTAAATTTTTTAACTACTTAAATCCTCTTTAAATTTTGAGCTTTTTTAATCAAACGTTTTATTAGATGCAATAGTAGATATTTACTATTTTACAAAATGTTTGAGACTGCAATATGCTTCATAAAAAATCTTGAAGTTATAAGTGGAAACTGCTGACGATACAAAATTTTGACACACAAATCTGAGATTTAAGGACTCAGCAGAAATACTTTTTTGAATGTTTTGACGGTGAATAGATACTTAGGAATTCGGAGAAGGAGGAAATTTAGTTTATTTTATGTGTGCGGTTTTTTTTAAAATTCAATACGCTGATTACAATATCCATTATAGTTATCTTCTTAAGATTATGTTATCCTTTGCTACTAACTAATGGCGCAGTATTTGTTTTAAATTGATTCATTATTATTTTTTTTTTATTTATTTATTCTAAAATATTTTTAGCATGATAAAAGTAAACCTTTCTTTCTAAATTAATAGCGATAAAATAATGTAAATTATGCTAAACAGCTATTTTATGTTTTTAAATTTGATTACTTTTACAGAAAAAGTGGAAATTCGCTCAATTTTGTCCAATGACATCCGTTTTTTCCAATTTATTCCACCGCCCCGAACTCGGATAAAATAGCAACTCTATTAGCAACTGCACTTTTTAGCTTTCCTGACGTTAGAGCTTGTAAATACATAAAAGTGGGGAATTTTTAAAATAAATGAATATCACAGTGTTTTCTTTTACTTTTAGATTTTTTTTACGTTTTAAAAATGTATTACAACTGTGAATATTACTGTCTTTTCTTTTACTTATACTCTCCTTTACGATTAAAAAATATACATAACAAATATTTTGTTTTATAAGCATCTGCAGAAGTCGAAAATGTTTTTCAATTTTTAGTAATGATGTTAAATGACAAAATGCAGTGGCTAAGCGGCGTAAACCTAGCGCAACACATCGTGATTTCTTTCAAAAAAAAAAAAAAAAAAAAAAATCTAATCTAATAAAATAAGCAAAAGTTTCTGTATTTATAATTATTTTAAAATATATTTATTGCCTTACAAACGAAATACAATATAACCTCAATTTGATGGTTGTCAAGGGACTGGAAAAAGTTACCGTTAAATCAAGAATATCGTTAAATCGAGGTGCAAAGACATTTAATCGTCAAATGCGGAACAGTAAAATGTATCATTAAGTTGAGGAAATAGTTAAATCGTAGTGTACAAAGGTCGAAAGATCAGTCATATTTTAATCAAGTCTTTTATATAGGTATTTATAGAAATTATAAGTGCATACTTTTTTTTAAAAAATTTTTAAGGCATATTTTAAATATTTTATTGCGTATTTTCATTTATATTTTCAGGACGATTTTTGGATATAATTCGAGGACAACAAAGGACATAACAATTGCATCTAACTATTAAGGCTGAATAATTTCCAGTAGGGTGCAATGTAATCGACGGTTTTTTTAAACACTGTTTAAGAAAGCACAACACATTATTTATGAATGCACCTCTGATGTTACATGCTCAATTTAATTGATTTCATCTTTGAGAGCGTTAGCGATAGAAATTCCAGAAAGATTTGAATAAATATTCAGCGATACTATGCATCTAAATATCTTGTTTTTCCACCTTCCCTAACAGATGTTTCGATAATATAGCGAACTCCTTTTTTTTACTTCTTAACTTTTTTTTTTTCTTTCTTTCTCTGTATTCTAACATGCACTTAAGCACCTTATACATTTTTGCCTGAATTGTCTTTTATTGAATAATATTAATAATAATTTATAATATAATAATAATAATGATGCAACAATAATACATAATACTAATAATAATAATAACTTTATAATAATAACAATAATAATAATAGTAATAATAACTATTATTATTATCATTGTTGTTTTTGAAATTATAATGGAAGCTAAAAATATTTTGGCACGCAAGTACCTATTAGATTTTAATTGCATGATTTTATGAGTTGTGATTCTCTCTTTCACGGGTAATATTATTGTTATTATTATTGCCGTTGTTGTTGTTGTTGCTGCAGCAATTTTTTTGTTGTTTCTGGTTGTGAAATTAATGAAAGCTAAAAATCTTTCGGCCCTAGCATACTAGATTTTCAATACACGGTTATGATTCTTTTTTATGGGTAAATATCATCATCATCATTATTAATATTACAGTGAAACCTGTGTAAGTTAACCACTCGCGGTGCAGTACTTTGGTGGTCAACTTAGACAGGTGGCCAACTTATAAAGGGCGATAATGTTTTTTTTTTATTTTTTGTCATTTCTTGCACCATGTATTCATTTTTTGAGTAATTCACCCTTATTCTTTCTGTTCAACTCACTTTCATTGTTTAACATTATTGAAAGTGAAACAATAATTAAAAATGCTATTCAAATAATTTTGTTACTTTTTCCTTGTTTTTAACTATATTAGACACTGTAGTTTTAGAAATTCCATATGTGCCGGCTAATTTTCTCTGGCTTTCTCAATTTTCAATTAATTTTAATATAATATTTCATACTTTTTATTAATCTCAAGTTCAACTAACTTTCTTTTCCAAGCCTTTTTTACACAACTTATAACACAAAGAGCAATAAGCGCGACTCTCCCAGTTCATGTCCTATCTCTTAATCCCTTGCACCAGAAACATGTAACTTTACTCATTAGCAGGCCCAGATCTGCGTAAATGCAGTGCGAGGGACCCGCGTCCTTAAAGGGGCTAACGTCCCTAGAAATTGAAGAAAAATAGAAAAAAACTAGCACCAAATCTTATTCACTTTACAAATAGGCACTGCTGGCCACTAGGGAGAGGCCTTACATATTTTGTTGCAGGTTGGCCCAAAATGTACAGATCCGGGCCTGCTCTTTTTAGCACAATTCCTGTGTTGCCACAACATATTACAACTGAAAGAAAAGACTTAGAACTTTTCTACTGACACCTATTTCCATTGAACAGCGTACTACAAAAAGCTATCTCAAATAGAACAACAAATGAAAAACAAATTTGGAGAATAAAGAGCTGCATAAGCTTTATGCTGCTGTTTAGTTAGTAAAATGCTAGTCTGTCATCAAAGCATTAAAAACATTTTTAGAAAGCTATAAAAAGAAGAAATAATAATAATCAATAAATAATAAAATAAAATAATTTGCTGAAGAAAGTTTAAAAAAATAAACCAAGTGGTCAACTTACAAAGGGTTTTTTACAATACTCCAAACCCAATTTGGCGTACATCAGTGGTCGAGATAGACAGGTGGTCAAGATAGAGAGGTGGTCAAGTTACAGAGGTTTTCCTTCATTATATGAGATAGAACTAATTCCGTTCCTGACAAAAGCGGTCAACATTGACAGGTGGTCAACTTACAATTGTGGTCAATTTTACAGGTTTTACTGTATTATTATTACTATTGTTATTTTAATAAGACAATTGATTAACGAAAATATAAAGATCTGTTTATGCATATATGCCTCTATGTACGTTACAGAATAACAGAGTCTGCATAACTTAATGAAAAAGAAATGTCCAAATCTAGCTTTAAACTATTTATAATGTCAAATATAATCATGCAGAAATTTAATATTAATAAAAAATATTCCAATATTTATAAAAATATATATTAAAATTCACTTAATTGCATTTCTAAAGCAGATTTGTTTGGTTCGTTGATCTGTATTTTGTAAAATTTGAGATTCTTCCTAAACCACCTGAAGTGGAAAGATCGAGGGAATGTAGCATGCATAGCGTTACGCAAAAGCGCCTTCGTGAGATTTTTCAGAGGGAGGAGCAGTTTGGAATAGAAATTTCCGCATGATGACTTTTTTTTTCCTCCTTTTCTCTTTACATTTTGAAATTCATTTGGAACTCATTAGTTAGGAAATAATGAAACTCTACCCATGGTTTTGATAAATATTCAGTTTTAATTCATTCACTCTGTATTTTCTTTGTACTTAATCTCATGCTTGTTTGCGAGGATTTAACGAATACATTGTGTGTGAGATATTTTCACATACACACACGCTAACAGATATGTTTTCTCTCCCTCTCTTCTTATTTTTTACTGGTGGAATGCGGAAAAGTACAACTAAATGAGCTTATTATTCTTAATCCCTTCAAATGTGTAATATAAATCGGAATTGTTCAAGTAAAATCAGCCAATGTTTAATTCCGAAAAAAAAAGCTATTAATAAATTTAGCAAATTCATGAAAAATAACGCAACTTGTTTTTGGAAGGAACACGAAAATGGGAATTCAAATTTTATAATGAGGATTTACGAAGTGAAAATGCGAAATGCAGGTTACAGTTCAAAAGAACGAGAGTTGATCCAAAAGTAAGGTTCTCATCAATTTTCTAAAAAAAAACAACTCTATTCTCATTGAAATTTACATCGTTGGAAAGAAAAAACGTTTCTCTATTTTTATACACTAGTCGACCCGTGCGGAACTCCGCACTATGCTTCGAATCGTTTCATAAGGCATTTCGCTTTTTAAAAATTTCAAAGGAAGAACATTATGAAGAAGAACCGAAAAAAAGTAAGCGCAGAAGAGAAGGCATGTAATTTAAAGACATCAGTAACAAAACCTCGTTAAATACAACGTTGTGATAATTTGATCATCGCTCACCTTTTGGCCGTACATATTTTCAGTGCAAACATAAATATCATTAAAAGTGGCTTAGTAGTGACTCGTGAAAAAGCAATATTTGTGCATGTGAAAAAACAGGTTGTGGCAAATACAGTCCTACCCATGTGAGCATCTGACAAGAAAAAAAAGAAGCATTAAAGAGATATTTATTGGCACGGATTCGAATTGGCGCCATTCTGATTCAAACCTAGCAATTGCGCCTTCCTTTTCGAAAACTATTCATTGAAGGAATGCGTGGTAAAAAACAGCAAAAAAGCTTTTTGCCAAAAAAAAAAAAAAATAATAATAATAAGATTATGCTTCTATATTTTGTCATTAACCAGCATGATACGATTTAAAATTATTCGTAAAGCATGGAATTTGATTAAAGAATGACGAAGATTTCACGTAGCGATTGAAATAAGCATTCTAGAGAAGTTATAATTTATATTTAAAAATAAGTGTTTTTATCTTTGAATATTGAACTATTTCACATAGAAGATTGCTTTAACCGTTACGGCTTAAATGCCGCACATGTTTCTCTTTTAATCGAACACTTAAAATTCAAAACCAAAACCAGTTGAACTGAGTCCGTTTTTTAAGTGTAATTTTTCGAACGTAGACAAATGTATTTTTTTTTTTTTTTCAGCAGAAAGCAGAGGAGTAGAAAATAATTTCTTGCTAATGAAGTTGATAATAATTTTAATGCTTTATATCGTATTTGCGCGAATAAAAAATTAAAGGTTCACAGGGTGAAACTCGTAGTTTTAATTTGGCGTAGTATTTTTTCATTTATACAAAAGGTTGAACACTGCTATTAGAAACATCTACATTTCAGCATACAATGAAAATGTTTTTCTGCACAAAAAGGATTTTCTATAGTCAACTCGAATACTTTTTTATGATTATATTAGCCTGAGTGATCTGGATGTAGTCAGAGCTTAATAAAAAAAAAGGAAGAACACCCTTTGATTAACAGTCAACTTATCTGTTAATCAAAGAGAAAACAAACTGAATGAGAACTGTAGCTTTTATAAAGGGGTAGAAACACCAAGTAGCATTCCCACTGCATTTATTTTATTACGTGTGTATGTTATGAGTACATGTAATGCGTAATACTAATATACATTTGATATTATGTCGGACAGCCCAAGCTTGCCCGAAGTTCAGATAGTTTATAGCCGAACTCTCTACCGAAAAAAACTTATCAATTGAACCAAACAACTAATTCCAGTGCTTTTAAGCTTTATTGAAATATGAACACACACACACACACACACACACACACAGAGGCTTTTTTTTTTTTTTTTTTGCCGAAAGCGACGTAAAAAATTGGAAAACTGCATTAGAACTTTGCAAAAAAAAAAAAAAAAAAAAAAAAATGCATAAGAACTACAGGCTGCATCAAGGTTTTCAAACAGCAAGGTGCGTTTTCGAAAACTTGATTTTTCGACCGTAAATCTATTTTTCGTCATTAGCCAGCCTGATAAGTTTTAAAATGGGAAGGGAATAATATATAAGATAAGATATTGAAGAGAAATGTTTTTATTTTTGAAATTTTTTACAATTCGTTACCTCAGGCTGCTTGAACCGTTATAACTTAGATGGCAGCACGTGTTCATCATTTAACAGCACGGTTAAAATACAAAATAAATTGAACTATGCTCTATTTTAAGCGTAGCTTTTCAAATATAGTAAAAATGTGGTAAGCTATTTTTTTTTTTTTTTTTTGCAAAACGAAGAAAAAATATATGTTTTACCCTTCAAATTGAGGTAGTAATTTTTTTATTTGTACAAAGAGTCAAAAACTCATTAGAAGAATATATTTTTCAATATACGATTTATTATTTTTTTCTGAACAAAAAATAATTCTATATTGTAGTCTGAAATCTTAAACCTGTTATTTATATTTTCGCTTACATTATGCTTTAATTTCCTTACCAGAGCCAAAGCTGTAAAAAAGAAAAAAAACGTACAATTCCGAAGTAATTTAGCACAAAGTCACATCAAGTTTTCATAACAGCAAGGAGCGTGTCCTTCTCATTTAGTCTATTCCCTCATATTTGTTATTCACTTAATTAAGTGTTCATGCAATGCGCGATATTTCTCTAATTTTTTGATGCAGATTGTCCGGACGCGGGCCCGAACACTCATTCCCCAGGTTACGAGGAGAACGCTCTGCCAATCAAGCTATTCAGCTCTGTCGGTCAGAGTGCAAGTTAAAGTTATAAATTTAACCGAAAACTTCATTCTGGTTCTTTAAAACAGGTTTTTCGGCTGAAAAAAACAATTTTTAGATCGTGGGTCTATTTTTCGTCAGTAGCCAGCACCATAAGCTTTAAAATAAGGCATAAATCAAAGAAATCGATCAAGAATTGAGGAAAATCTGGCGTAGAAACCAAAAACAGGCTACAGAAATAATATATAAGGATAATCGCCATCTTTGTGCATTATTGTCGACGGTGCCCTTACTTCTGTATCGACTGTTACAGAATTTCACTGCCATCCCGTTAAGCAAACGTTTCACCCCTTTTTTGACTTCGTCGTCATTCCGGAAACATTGGCCATCAAAGTGTCCCTTAAAGTTAGGAAACAAGTGGTAATCACTAGACTGGAGATCCGAACTGCAATCAAGAACTGTGCAATCAAGTGGTTTGTTGACTGTCATGTCCCACTTTGGTGGTGGAATACTGTGACACTCGATACAGAAGTTAAGGCACCGTCGACAATAATGCACAGTAAAAGTTGGCAATTATGTATAAAAATATAGAAAAAAGTTTTTTCTTTCCAACGATGTAAATTTCAATGAGAATAGACAGTGCTGTATATTTGTAAAATTGATGGGAACCTTACTTTTGGATCGACCCTCGTATGAGAAGAAAACATGCTTCAGCCAAGCGCTTCCCAAGGTAGGACCACACGCCAACACGACAAGCATTTTTATTTTTTAGGGGGATAGTCTGGTAATGGTACTTATTAACTGTATTGAGAAAGTTCCTTTTACAATATCAGCAACTGAATAGTTATATTCACATATAAAAGCTTGTTTAAAGCAAATTAAGAGTCGCTGGGGGGTATGAGTTCCTTTTCGTTGAATAGTATTCCTTTGAATGACAAGAAATGTGTCTGTCTTATAGAGATGGGAACGGTTGGGGAAAAAAGGGGGGAATTTTGAGCATTTTTTATTTATTTATTTATTTATTTATTTTTTTGAAGAAATTTATGTACACTTGGGAAAAATTAAAAATTTCGAAATTTCTAGCCCAAAGTTATGTGCAAATGCCTTTTTTGCTTAAATATTTATGCTCAACATCTCAAATGAAAACACAAGTTTTATAATGCAAGCTGTAAGACCATTTAATTTCTTTATAAACCAAAATTATTTCCAACTTTTTCCAAGTATCAGAATTGGCTGATTTTAGGCAGGACACCCCCCTTTCTTGAGGAATTTCTAGCTACGCCACTGTTAGAAACTCTTACTTATGTAACAAGTTACGTCACATACGTAAACAAACCTCTTAAGAAAGAGGAAGCCTCTCCATCAGTTTCGGAGTTTCAAAAAAAGGTGAGCTTCCGTGAGAAATATCGATGACCTCTGTCGTCTGCCAGCTAATTCCGGAAGATTTTTTTTGGACACAAAGAAGTGCAAGTGCTGAGGTCCCACGAGCTCCTATGCAAACAAAACATTAAAATGGGGGAAGGGGGGATGATTCCCGATTAACCGAATTAAATTCCAATTTTACCGAATAATAAACTTCGTGCATCCAACATCACACACTCTATCAAATGAGGAGGATCATTTGACATCATTGCAAACAATTTTAAAACTAAAAAAGAAAGATTTTAAAACTAGAAGATAATTTCAACGTTGCAACATTGTCTCCAAATTTGTCGAATAAGGAAAAGGTTTCGGTAGGTCACAGTGACCTCCTATCCTCGCTGCATTCAAGTTAAGCCCTGACACTAACAACAGCCATTTGGGATAACAGCAGTGGAAAATAGAAACCTGCGCAGCAAAGACCTGTACTGCAGAAAACATGCTTTTTACAACCACCCGTAAATTTCATCAGAGCTGTCACAAAGCTGTTTCCTTTCCCTTATGTCAAGGCCAAAAAGCTCTTAAAAACATTTGCTTCTGAAGAGTTGACGCGTTTCGCATCGTTTCTTAAACAATACTTCCGCGAACAAAAAACGAAAAAAAGAAAGAAGGACGAAACAATACAGAGGTCGGTAGAATCGTTAAAAAATGGCGTGGCTGGAACGTTCGGCCATTTGCCCGAACCGACTGTCAATCATGGCATCTTCCTTTGTTTCGGCAGTTGCGACTGATGACAGAGCCAGCAGATGGATGAACTGCCTGTTTCATTGTTTGTCGTTTACCGAGGGTTACACCTCTGTAAATACCCAATTACGTGCATACCGTGGCAGGGTGAAAAAGTGAACTTTCTGTTCGATTGTCACGCTCCACAAGATGCAGATCTTAATGGATCCATTTACTCCGGCTGGAGGTGTTTCAATTCGCTGCCGTGATGAAACACAATTGATACTTCAGCTCGGCCGTTAACAGCAGACCTACAGCAACGAGCCAATGCCATGGTTAAAGCCTGGATAAAAAGCACTGAAAATCATAAAATGCACGCTTGAAACATCCCCGAACTAGCATCTGTTTCGATCGGAAGAAGTTTTGACTAATAGAGAGGCTGAAGGATGGTAGCAGATAATAATGTTATATATTTCACTGATAAGTTGAAGATTACCTCGAAAATGTTTTCTTCTTGGGGAATTCAGTTGAAGAGGGACAAGTTATTAATTTTTCTCTGATTGAAGGTGTGTTCAACTCTCTGCTGTGATGAAACACAATTGATACTTCAGCTCGGAAGTAGCTCATGTTAACTGCAGACTTACAGTAACGAAGCCAATGCCATGGCCAAAGCCTGGACCACAAGCCCAAAATGCACGCTTGAATCTTCCCTGAACTAGCATCTGTTTTGATAGTTGGAGAGGCTGAAGGATGGTAGCAGAGAATAATGTTTCTTTAATTAGTTGAAGCTTGACCTCGACAATGTTTACTTTTTGGGGAATTCAGTTGAAGGGGGATGAGTTATTCATTTTTCTCCGGCTGAAGATGTGTATTTGATGTTTAAATTCGCTGCAGTGATAAAACACAATTGCAGACCTATAGCAACGAAGCCAATGAGCCAATGCTATGGTTAAAGCCTAGATCACCAAAGTACTAGAAATCACAAAATGCACGCTTGAAAATTCCCTGAACTAGCATCTGTTTTGATAACTGGAGAGGCTGAAGGATGGTAGCAGAATATAATGTTTCTCTGATAAGTTGAAGCTTGACCTCTTGGGCATGCTTACTTCTTGGGGAATTCAGTAGAAGACGAACGAGTTATTCCTTTACTCCGCCTGAAGATGAGTATGTGGTGTTTCAATTCACTGCAGTGATGAAACACAATTGATCAGCTCGGCCGTAACTCACGTTAACTGCAGATCTACAGCAACGAGCCAGTGGCGCAGCGACGGGGGAGGGGTGAAAATACCCCCCAGAGCCATTGGTTTTAACATAAATGCAAAATCTAATACAGTAGTTTATGCATATGAAAGGTCTATTTTGATCAAAAAATTCCCTTTCAGAAGGTATTTTTGATCAAAAAACCACCTCCAGAGTTTTATTTTTGATCAAAAACCCCCTCCAGAAAGTATTTTTAATAAAAAAAAACCCTTCCAGAAGGTATTTTGATCAAAACAAAACCCACCAGAAAGTATTTTTGATTTAAAAAAACCCTCCAGAAGGCATTTTTGATCAAAAAACCCCCTCCAGAAGTTATTTCTGGCTGCGCTAGTGCAACGAGCCAATGGCTTGATTAAAGCACTGCAAATCACGAAATGCATACTTGAAACATCCCGGAACTAGCATCTGTTTTCTTCGGAAGAAGCTTTGATTGCTGGAGAAGCTGAAGGATGGTAGCAGGGTATAATGTTTCTCTGATACGTTGAAGCTTGACATCGATAATGTTCTTGGGGAATTCAGTTGAAGTGGGGCAAGCTATTGGGACATATTTGATTCGTAACATCTTCAAAAAACTACTACGAAAATAATCCAACTCAACTCAGAACCAGCCATTCTTCCCTATTGCCCTTAAAAATGGAAGCAAACGTTGTCAAGGTCAAGCTTCAACTTATCAGAGCCACACTATTCTTGCTTGGGTACAGGGCAATCAGAGGCTCCTCCGAACTTTAAAAATATCCCTTTACCTTATGAAACTACAACTTTTGCCGGATAATAAAATGAAGCATGCGTTCATATCCACATCTAATGAGAAGAGACTTAAAACAAGAAGGAAAAAACTACAATAATGCAAAAATGTATTCAAATTTGCCGAATCATCAGACAAAATTTGTCAAATATTTTTTGGGAGGTCACACTGACCTCCCGTGACCTCCAAGAGCATATTCAAATGCTATGATGACCCCTCTCCCAAAACAAGAGCTTCCCCAAATTGAGATCAAAGCCGTTCACAAATCCCTCCGTCCCTAAAAATTTCAAAAGCACTGTCTGAGCCCTGGATTTCCCTCGTGCGCACCTCTGAATTTCGAGAGACCTGGAACGATGAATGAACTAAGCTCAAAATGAAATACGTCCATTCACAAAAGTTAATCTAAGTTGAAGTCAGATAAATATATAAAAAAAAAGAAATTAATTTGAATTTTGACATCTTGAATTCAAATAATGTTTTTCGCAATCACGAGTGTGTGTATGTAGGCGTGTGTGTTTGTGTGTGGGGGGTATGTGTGTTTGTGTGTAGGGAGTATGTGTATGTGTGTAGGCATATGTGTTTGTGTCTGTGTGCGGCATGAATGTGTGGGTAGTTATTTATATGTGTGTGTGTGTGTGTAGGTGTCTGCATGTGTGTGTAGGTGTCTGCATGTGTGTGTAGGTGTCTGCATGTGTGTAGATGTATGTGTGCGTAGGTGTATGTGTGTGTAGGTGTATGTGTGTGTGTATGCGCGTGTGTGTAGGACATGGTTGCAACCTGGAGACGGCTTTCGCTGTAGGAGCAGCATCGTGAGGAGCCGGTCGACGGTGGTGGTGCGGAGGGTGGCGGTGGGAAAATAAAATGATAGGACGGCAAAAACAGTCAAGTGAAAGCAATAAGCAATCGTGATTGCTCAACAAAAGTAATATAAATATATAACGTTTGAACAAATGTTTGTCCGAAACCGGAAAACGCGATCAAGACCACATAGCACTAATTTTAAACATTACATATGTTGACCAGTTAATACGTCATTGCAGCGTCCAGAGACTTACGGTCAATGATGCATTGCGTACTAGTCAAGCGTTATATCTTTGTGCGCATTGCATCATTAACTAATGATGACTCACGCGCATTGCATCGTTAACTAATGATGACTAACGCGCATACGATCCGTTATTTCGATACATTACTGCTCACAGAGCACTAACTCCCAGACATTGTTAAAACATTCCAAAACTTGCAAATGCAAAAAAGCGTGTCCAAATATGCCTTGTTTTCTGTCTTCTGCTAAGCAAAAAGATGCGAAAAGAAATAGAAAATTTATCTTATCCTCATCATGGGACGCTGCATGTAATTTGAATGTTAGCAAGAAGCTTATATAAAGCTACCGGAACATATGAGCTTGTATAAAAGTATTTTTCAGCAGTATTTTCCAAAGCATGACACAGATAATAAGGAGCCAGCTCGTTTTTCTCTTTAAATTTTTATACATGCTCTTTTATCACAACGAAAAAGCAGCTGAGAATGGAGCGGATTTCTGCATATTGATAAGAAAGCAGAATTTCTTATCAGAGAGAACATTCTAAGAGGATTTGAAAAATGTGTTTATTTTTGGTTAGTTTCTATCTGTTTGTATACTTACTTCGGAAATTGAAAAAAAAAAAAGCAATATGCAGATGTTAAAATTTTTCAGTTTTGTTAGTCTTCCTGAATAAGAAATAAGGGGGAAGCAGAGTCGTAACCAGATTTTTGTTTCGCGGGGGAATCTTACCTAACACATTTCTTGCGAAATCTAAATGATCAATAAAATTTGATTTTATTCGTATATTGTGTATTCAGTGGCATACCTAGCATGGGTGACACCTGAGGCGGTAATTTGTGGTGTAACTCCTCTCCCCCTCCATTTCAAGTGCAAAACAAAAAGGTTTTATTAATCCATATGAACATGAAAAAGTAAAACTCATTTTCAGAGACAACATTTGTGGAAAACGAAATTTTAATTGGTCTAATGTACAAAAGACAAATAAAAAAATTAGGAACGCTTTCCGTGTAACTTGCACTAGACGCATATGTGCAGGCCGTCGTGAGGTAAAAAAGTAAGGGGGTTGGGGTGTATGAAATTGATGGCCCCTTAATTATTTCAAACGTATCTTAAACACAGGGAAAGAGAATGAGAACAGTATTTTTGGTGTAAGAAAAAAACTCTACCAGGTCTAAGTATTGACGATATGAACCTAATCCTGAGTTACAGTATTCACTTCATGATGTGAGGTGGGAAAGGAGGGGAGGGGGGTTTGGGGGTCATCCCCCGGAAAATTTTCAAATTTGTAGTCTTAAAAATGCATTTTAGCTTTATATTTTTCAAAAACTTACAATTCAACTTTGGGTATCCCCCCCAGACGGGGGACACCCGGGGCTCACCCCCCCCCCATAGTGACGCCACTGTATGTATTCTATTGATTTTTTGCTACCATGGATTATTTAAATGAGAAGGTGCTATTTTAAGAGCATTAACATGAACAAATGTAAAAGATTTCGCATCTATTAAATGAAGAAAAAAAGTATCATGTATGCACTATGTAACTTCACCTCAGGGGCGTAGCTAAGAGGGGGGGGTTTGAGGGCAAAACCCCCCCGAAACGTTTGTCTCAAAAGAAAGAGAGAAAAAGAAAAGAGAAGAGAAAGAAAAAAAAGAAAAAGAAAAAATTAAATGACTTTTTTCTGAGTAACATAGGTCAAAAACTCATTTTGCTCCCCCCCTCCCAATGCCATTGAAAATCTGCTCCATGAGTGACCCTTAAACGTAAAGACCCTCTGCTGCGACAATGTTTTGATAATTGACTGAAATTTGACACTTCGCTTTAGAAATGAGATTGATTTGTTAAATCCATGTATATGTAGCCTTTCTTCGACATAGATTCTGCATATTGTTGAATATGTTTAATTTTATGAGTGGCGCAGTGGGAATATTGCATACAGTCGAATCTGTAGATTTCGAACTTCACAGGAAAGAAAAAATCGAGATAAAGAGGTTTTGAGATACGGGGGCTTTAAGAAACTTTATAGAAATTGGGAATATGTTGGTGAAAATTTGAAATCAAGACAATGTGAGCTTTTGATTAAAATTCCTCTGTATTAGTTCTGTTAGGTATTTATTCTGTTATTACATTATTAAATGCTTTATTACAAGTTTAAGTAATCATTTTGACACTAAAAGAAACTTTAAGCATATTTTTTTCAAGAAAAAGTCTTTTATTGCTTTTTTCCCTGATTTTTTTTCTTTTTTTCTTTTTGATTCATTATTTATCTTCTTTTGAATTTAACAATTGCTGCAAATCTAATTTGGCCAATATTCTACGATTTTCCTTTTTTCATCACTTGAAAAAATCTTATACTTTCCTTTTACTCCTATCATTTCAGTTTTCTAAGGAATCACAATTTTAAGAAAGAGAGCAACCAAAGAACAGTACTAATCCAGATAACAGCGAAATGGCTTTTAACTTCAATGACCTTTAATCATGAACTTGAAATATTCATCTTAAATATCAAACCAGTGAATTTCACCCCTTTACTCTTCTTCCAAGAAAGTGCGCGAAACGACTGTCCTTTTGTTTATCTTCCAAAAAACTCTATTCGTGGAACACACTTCTCCTTTTTTCCACGACCTCCTCAATTCACCCCTTTGAATTTCACCCTTTACTCTTCTTCCAAGAAAGTGCGCGAAACGACTGTCCTTTTGTTTATCTTCCAAAAAACTCTATTCGTGGAACACACTTCTCCTTTTTTCCACTGCCTCCTCAGATCTTGAAGACAACTCCTGTGTTTCTGAGTTGAAGAAAATGTTTTTGTTTGCTGCCAGGGCCGCGCCGTCCCTATGTGCAAGGTAGTGCGACGCACGACGGCGCCAGAGTCAAAAAGGCGCCGAGCTCTACCAATCAAAAATGCTCCAAATGGAGGAAAAAATTGCCAAGTAAAAAAATAAAATTTAACTTTTCGGAATAAAAGTAGCAGTGAAATTAAACTGCTCATTAAAACAAGCAATCCTCCTTGCTGCCTATCTAAAGGAAAAATTATTGCCTTGTTGTGTATAAACATGCATTCAAAAGCGCAATCTTTTACACTGAAAGCACATGATGCTAATAAATGCATACATTAGCATTTTTCTTCATGTATGTAGCCATGAATTTTATTTCGCTATGTCTGTAATGTCACAAGGTTGAGCATTTTTCTTCAACTATTTATGTATTAAATTAAAGAAAGAGGCACCCTTCTGGTTGCACCGCCCCGTGCCCCCTCCCCTACAGAATGCTTAGTTGAATGTTTTTCAAAAATATTTACTATTAAAGGGGGGGGGGGACGCATTTTTGGAAAGCAAAGTGATTTCAATACGGAAAGAATAAGGATGTTGGGGTAAAGTTTTAATTTCTTTTAAAACTTAATATTTTTAAAAAGAAATCTTGGAGTTAAAAATTCTCAATAGTTTCAGCTAAGTGGTCAACTACTCCCACTCCGTCCTATTTCTTTTCTTTTTTCCTTGTTGTTATTTTTTTTTCTGGTTGACTTAAAAATAAGAAAGTTTTCAAAATGCTACTCCCTCTGAATCCTCCCCCCCCCCCAGCATTACGAACCATCTCAAATTTCCTTTCCAGATCTTCAATTTCGAAAAATTTTGCGAAAGCTCACGAATTTGAAAAACATTGCTTAAAACTGCGTTCGAAAATAAGTTAAAATTGCGTTCTTAGAGCTTCAATTTCGAATGATTGCCAGTCTAAATGTTACCAAGTATGGTCTTACATTCACGTTTTTAGGACTTCAATTTAAGAAAATATTCGAGCAAGGCTCTTCGAACCTCCTTCGTTTAATGTAATCAAAAATTAGGTTTTTCAAACATGACTTACGAAAACTTTAAGTTAGAATAGCCTCTGAACCACTTCTCTGAATATCATAGAATACTGCTTAGGTTTTTAAGGCTTTAATTTTGAAAATTTTTCCAGGGGGAAGCTTCAGAATTCCTTCCTTGTAAAAATCTTCAAAGTTGTCTACAGTTGCATTTTTAGAAGTTCAATTTCGAAAAATTGGAGGAAAGAAAAGGAATTGATTTCTGTCTGTAAAAAAAACCGATCGGGTAGAATTTCAGAGTTAAATCCCTTATTCTAACGTCAATAATTATGGCCTATATGGCCCTATGGTTCAACTTCTATAAATTTCCGTGGAGCCCCTAGAACCTTTTTCCTTCATAACACCACCAAAGACGGTCTAAAATTGCGTTTTTCAAACTTCAAGTTTCAAAATTTTCCCGGGGAGAAACCCCGGACCCCTCTTATTAAAATTGAGGTTTTTTTCATATTGTGCCCCCTCCCCCCGAAAAAAAAAAACTATTTTCTAGTTGCGCTACTGCTCCTGTTGTCATCTTTTGACAGGCATAAAAGTTTTGTTAATTGTTTATCACTTACAGATTTAGATAGATATTCAAAGTGGTTTTAACTTAGATATTAAAATATTTTCTTCTTCCGAAACACATTATTAGCATATCAGAGTAGCTGCTGAACTCGGAATAATTTCGAGATATAAAGTAAAAACGTACATTATATTGCGAAATTAAATATTCACGCATTATGTTTTTATAAACTAAATGCCAAAAGTTTTTTTCCCATTTTATATTTCTCTACAAAACCTCCCACCTAGTGTTAACTACATTTTTCTCGAACGCCAGAGCATAAGGGCGCTCAAAAGACATTTTCACGACGGCGCCGATCAGACTTGGCGCGGCCCTGTTTGCTGCTTTAAAGATCATTGGGCTTCGAATCCGAAAATGATAGCATGACCGGAATTCGAGACGATAGAGGTTTTTGTTGGTCTGGTCTCGTGTGTGTCATCGTAGGTCATAATCAAAACGACATTTGCTAACCATAGAGTATCCATCGCAATCACATTGATTTTTCAGCCAGTATTTACTGCGTATTCTTTTGGAAAAGTACAGTCTGTTTAAAATAAAGTGAAAGTTGTTGCATAATTAAGCGAGCAAAACGGATAACAAGCTTTTTTAAACCCAAAGAAAAAAAAAATGAAAATGACGAAGAGGATTGCTCTAAAAAGAGAAAATTAACGTCGTCTGAAGAAAACGAAGTACAGTCTGCAAAGCAGCATTAGACCCATCGGACCCTTCTGAAGGTAATTTTATTTTAATTCAACAGAAAAACTGCATAGCATTACATGAATAAAATGTTAAAAAACGAGATAAATCTAGACTATTTCTGTTAGCTTGGTTCGCATTAAAAAGTAGAAAATAAAAAAGACTTCTGTTTATAACACTCGAAAATTGCTGTTGCTCTCTCAAATAGATATTTATGTAAATTCTAAAGCAGCTAATAAAATTAAAAATAAAAACTTGAGAGGAGAACACATATGCAGCTTTGAGCGAATAACTTTCTACCGCCTACATTTCTTCCCATTTTTTTAATTCAAATTTTATTAACTGCTTTAAAATTAGCATAAATGTAAATACATAAAAAGCAACACACAAATATAACGATATGGAAAGTAATTTCATTTTTTGTGGGTTACATTTCAAGGAGTCTTTTTTTTATTTTATTTTAGTGTAAACCAAGATAGTAAAAATAGTCTTTATAGTCTGACCACCGGTGAGATTGAAAGTCAAACTTCCAGTTTACAGGCGGAAATGATGCATCTATTAGCTTTCAAGGATGCCAGCTTTTGTAGATGTGTGTTAGCGTTTAAATTAAGCAGTCACACTGAAATGAACGGAACACGCTCATTGGTTTGGATTGACTGGTTTTGACAACACCGTTGCTAGAAAATTTCACTTTAAATTAAATGGAGGGAAAATAAAAAAAAAGTTGATTTTTCCATAACATTAAAAAAATATTTAAAAAATTCTTTGCTTTTGTTTTGTTTGACACAAGTGTCGGACTTGAGGCACTCTATTTCAAAGTCATTCCAAAGTATGTAAGATTCACCTCCCTTTTATTTTTTAATACTAAAAAAAGTTTATATATATATATATATATATATATATATATATATATATATATATATATATATATATATATATATATATAGATAGATAGATAGATAGATAGATAGATAGATAAATATATGTAAGAGAAGTAACCCCCCCCCCGAAAGTCGGGTCTAGCTACGCCTCTGCTTCACCCAGTATGTGTTTTTAAAAACTCATTATAATAGATGCGTGAATTCATGTTGGCACATTCGAAGCAATACGTAGTTCTCAAATTAAAATTTTTTCGACACTTAAAAAACATATTAAATATCGAATTTGGCACTTTCAAATATAAAGAATTTTGATTTTGTTTTAGCGTCAGGTATACAAAATCTGAAGGCAACGCTGAATTGTTTGGTAAGAAGTAATGTTCGTAACAACTGCAATAAAAACGAGCTGATGTGTGCATCACATGACTTCCTTTTACTCCAATTTTAATGTCATTTCCCATTATTGGCAATTTTAATGTGATTCAATAGTTTACTCTCTAAATATCCCCAACAGTGGCCAAATTGAAACAAGATTTAAAAAAAAAAAAAAAAAAAATCGCTAAATTTGTCGCCAACTTGGCGAAAAAACTTGGCGATCAAAAGACTGGCGATAGATCGCCAAGTGTCCGCCAAATTATAACACCGCTTGAGTATACATCGGAATTAACAATGATTTCCCTCCAAAAAGGAGCAAAGGACCTCTTTAGAAACACCCTAATGCAACCAAAAGGGGAGGTGCACAACTAGACCCCACTAGGAGTCTACGTACCAAATTTCAACTTTCTAGGACATACCGTTCTTGAGTTATGCGACATACATACGCACATCCGCACGTACGCACATACATAGATACGGACGTCACGAGAAAAGTCGTTGTAATTAACTCGATGGATATTTCGAGTGTTTATACGTTCTTAGGCACTTATCCGCGTGTGGTCGGGTTGAAAAAAAAACTCAACATTAATTCGGAGGTGAGCAAAATGGAAATTAAGGCCGAATTTTGAGTGAAATTTTTTTCGCGAATACAAAGTAAGTAATAAATACTGCAAATAAAATAGAGTTTATACATTTTTTCAGTAATAATTATCATTTTATTTTTCAAAGAAATTGAAAAATAAATAATTAATTAGATACAAAATAAAATTGTGATAGTAATTTTTACAACAAAAAAGTATGAAATGAAAAGTATTTTTGGGGTAGGTTTTAAAAAATTCAGATGGGGTTTTAACCCTAAAATCCCACCCCTTGAGCCTTGAATCCGGTCCTGGGAGGAAGGAATAATAAAAAAAATCAACGTACTTAGGTAAATCATACATTGTGATAGTGAAATCCCATCATTTAGTTTTAAAGGGAAAAATATAAGCTTATTATGAGCTTAGCACTTGGCATTGTTGAATCAGGAAGTTACAGCGTAATTTCTCTATTTAACGCGTTCTACTACATTTTGCAAGTTTTATTCAATAGCGGTGAACTTTTTTACTTATTCGTACAGTACAAATCAGAAAAATAATAAATTACCATTCTAAAATAAAGCTCTGTAAATCATTGTTGTCTAAGAAAACATTTCGTATTGTTTGGTTAGGTACTTAGATGTGTAACTTTTTTTAAGGTTGACAAAGCAACCTTAAAATTTTTCTTCGTCAGCAGCATCGGTTGTATCGAGAAACAGATGTAAATAATTTTAAAATTAACTCAGAAAATGAAAGGCCTGAAAATGTTTAAATTCTGTTAATAATTTAATCAGTTTCAAGTTCGGCAGAACTACCGGTAGTGAAACTAATTTCGATTAAAATCTCCAGAAACAAAAACTATCTATTAATTGTTAGTGATGTCAATAGTTTAATTCATACACACACAGACAAAGAAAAACTATATCGATTAAACATTGGTGCTCTCTGTTAATTGTTTAATTCTCTCTCTCTCTCACACACACAAAGAAAAACTATTGATTAAAAAGAAGTGCTGTCGATAGCTTAAATTCACACGCACACACACACACACATAAAGAAAAACTATCGATTAAACATTAGTACTGTCAATAGTTTAATTCACACACACATACAACACACATAAAAGAAAAACTATCGATTGAACATTAGTGCTTTCGATAGTTTAATTCACACGCGCGCGCGCACACACACACACACACACATAAAGAAAAACCATCGATTAAACATTAATGCTCCAATAGTTTAATTTACACACAAATAAAGAAAAACCATTGATTAAAAATTAATGTTCTCGATAGTTTAATTTACACACACCACACACACACACACACACACACATAAAGAAAAACTATTGTTTAAACATTAATGCTCTCGACAGTTTAATTTATATATATGCACGCACACATACACACACACACACAGTGGTTTGCTTCAAAATTTTACCACTACGAAATAAATTTGTAGCGCTCACAATTTTAGAATATAAACGAATATATTTCGAAAACCCTAATTCGTTTTCTTTCTACGTCAATTCTAAAAATAAATGACGTCAGTAGCCCAGCAAAGCGAGAAGCGCGAGAAGCCTCACAACCTAATTTCAAGAAATATTGTTTGGTCAGCTGCGGCTTTTAATGGGAACTACATAGAAACGTCAAAGTTGCATTCGCAGATGTTTTTCTTCCGCATTATAAGAGCCGGGGAAGTGTCTCGTTACTCGCGTTCTTTCTCCAAATTTATATATCTGCGCTCTCCGAGTTTAATACTAAATTTCCCGGCTTAATTGACGTCACCAGACCGTATCCGGTCAACGTACATTCGAAAAGATAAATATACGGGCCTTCTCCAGTTCCAATGCAACTTTTGATGAGTTTATAGCCTCATTTGGGCTTAAATCGGAACGTTAGTACTTAGGAAGTGTTACCATTTTTTCCGTCAATAATATGTTAGTCTGTTAAAATTTTCCACAGTGAAAGATTTACTGATGCAAAAATATTTCAGTGTAGAGTATGGTGATACAGGGAAGCAGTAGGGGGTTATTATTACAGAAACGGTCATTTTCATGTCCTTGTTATAATTTACGAATGTTTTAAGACTCATACATTTTTTTTTTTGGGGGGGGGGGGGGCAAATACTTTTCAGGATAGAGTTGAACAGGATCATTAAAAGAAAAATGTCTATATTTTATTTTAACTAGCTTTAATGTACGTCTAAAGTACCCAAATGTCATTTCCTCACTTGCCTCACTGTTAGTAAAAAAAAAAACTCAGCAAAAATTATTTCTCAGCAAACAAGCTATAAGTTCACATTTTTGTGTTTTTATTTTAAAATACTGAATAATCTTTTTAAAAAATCATTTGAAATTAAATTTTCATCAACAATTAGTTCATGCAATTACTTTTAAGTTTGTTCCCACCGGGTAGTGTCATTCCTTCACAATAATCAATTTCCTTCCCAGAATCCCGACGAAATAATTTTGTTATGACGAAAAGTCTAGTAATTTACTACTGATATCCCAGAAAAATATTTCAGCATATTTGTGTCTTAAAGTTGTTGTTCTTGTAATCTATACGAAAGCATAAAACCAAATAAGTTTTTTTTTTGCACCCGTCATTCCTTCCATCTGTTTGTACAGTTAAATAAAATAAAATTATGCATGAAAACTGAATAAACATTCTTTAATTCCCCGTTTGAGAACATTTGTATGCGAATAAACTCAAACATCAGTTAGGCGTAAGTACTAGAATCAAATTTTAATGAATTCGTCCTTACCTAAAAATAATATTTTGTTTTTCAGAACCAGTATATTTTTTTCACAAAGCGCACACTGAACTCTAGTAATGAACGGTATTGTTTTCTGTTAAACAGAATGATAAAACACCTCACATGACGTTTGTTGTTCAAACTAACTATACAGCCGTGAATGTAAATTACTTATCATTACTTTTTTTATTTAATTTTTATTTATTTCCTTTTTTCACTTTTTTACGATGTCATAAAAAGTTCTTGAACCTATGAAAAACCATGGTACAAGCCACATATTCATACGACATTTTTTTGCTTTTCTATGAATTTTTAAAATCTGCGGAGGACTTTTCGGACACCTTGTATAATTAAACTAGCTGTGTCGCCCGGCTTTGCACGATCTACCTCGAAAATAAAATTTATGTCAAGTGACACGTGTTCAACAATCAGGCTTGAACAAAAAAAAAAAGAAAATTAATTTGAATTTTGTCATTTTGAATTCAAATTATGTTTTTCGCAATCACGAGTGTTTGTATGTAGGTGGGTGTGTTTGTGTGTGGGGTGTATGTGTGTTTGTGTGTAAGGGGGGTATGTATATGTGTGTAGGCATGTGTGTTTGTGTGCAGGCATGAGTGTGTGGGTAGTTGTGTGTATGAGTGTTTGTGTGTGTGGAGGCGGGGTATGTGTATGTGTGTGTAGGCATGTGTGTTTGTGTCTGTGTGCAGGCATGCATGTGTGGGTACTAGTGTGTTTGTTTGTGTGTAGTTATGTATATATGCGCGTGTGTGTAGGACATGAATGCAACCTGGAGACGGCTTTCGCTAGAGGAGCAGCATCGTGAGGACCCGGTCGACGGTGACGGTGCGGAGGGTGGCGGCGGGAAAATAAAATGATAGGACATCAAAACAGTCAAATGAAAGCAATAAGCAATCGTGATTGCTCAAAAAAAAAAAAAAAAAATCTGTGAAATTTTGCTGCAGATTGCGGAAAAATAACCAAAAAGGAAACATGTCAAATTCCCGATTACAGGAAAAGCTTCAAAACAAAAGCCAGAATTTTATTTCTTCGTATTCGAGAAAAAAATGGCAACACATCTTTCTTCTTAATGATTGTCTTCACAATAAAAATTTTAATAAAAGCGTTGTTGCGAAAAGTTGAGATGAAGCAATGAGTAATAATTTGAATGGAGGAAAGCCTTCGAAAAATAGGGATTTTATGTCGAAATCTAAGTATAATTGATATATAGTTTTTAATTAATATCTCCGCTAATTATTATCGAGGATTATGTTAAATAGCCAAACATAAAGACGGGAAAATTACGACTCTATAGATACCTGGTTCAATGGTCAGTTCACTGGCGCTCGGGAGAAGTAACTTGGACATAGATACATAGATAGATACATAAGGTACATACATAGATAAAGCCCAGTTTTTTATTATATAAGGTTGAAATACCAATTTCCGACAATTAAACTTCTCAGACATTTTCTGTCATTTGTTTATTCTGATATTTGAAGCACATTGATAAGACTAGTCCATGAAAATTTATCCCATTTCCCGGTTAAGATAAGATAACGAGAGTTCCGGGATTGTTTATTGAGTGGCAGAAGACGCTGCGGAACACGGGTGAATTTCCTCTGAAACTGGAAACTAATGTTCCGTAATAGTTGTGGTCTTCTTCAACTGGCGAACCTTGCAGCTCATGTTCATGTGGTCTTCTGGTAGTATTTCAAAAACCTTTCTCTACTGAGCTCAGGCCCGGACATATAAATTTTGGGCCCCTGCAACAAAATCTGTAGGGGCCCTTCCGCAGAGGCAAGTAGTGTATTCGCAACTCCGGAGCTCGAATACGCTACCTTGCGGTGATTAACAATACTACCGAAAAAGGCAAAACATTCCATTCCACGTGTTTTCTTTGGGGTAAATTACGGGCTTCAGACAGTTTGTGGTGTAATGTAATTTTAGAAGAATAGAAAAGAAAGCTTCCCACAAACACGATGAAAAATTACTGTCATTCACGAAGCGTCAAAGCAAGTTATAAGTTACGGTATTTTTTTGTTTTACCTTTTTTATCCGCCATTCGACTATGGTTTCAGCGCCCCCTATAGTTTATTGGAGTTGTGAATATTTGCAACGTTAATAAGTCTTAGAGTTAGTTAGTTTTTTTTTTTTTTTTTTTTCAATTTCTTGGCCACTGGGCCCCTTAAGGACATGCCCCCCTCCCGCGGCAGGGTCTGCGGGTATGTAGATCCGGGCTCAGAGGTTATATAATTTTCCACGGAGCCGGTGGGTTCCGCGTGCAAATTATAAAATTTGATGTAAGTAATGCAAAAAGTTAATTTTCACAGAGCAAAAAACTCAAATGGTCTGCAGTTTATTCATCCGATATTCCGAGTCAGAGAAAGTGGCGCACATAGACTCCCCCACAACCCCTGTGGTGCGAAGGGCGCAAGAGGTATGAGGGAACATACTCTGAAAAACTAACACTATGTTAGAATTTAAGAAAAAAAATTCTTACGGGGGGGGGGGAAGCACTGAAATCTATGTAGGCTACTGGTCAGAGTTATGAATGAATCCGCTGAACCTTTTAGTAACAGAATTTTATCCGCATAAACATAGGATCCCAGGAAAACTTGTTAAAGCCATAAATTCTTTGACTACAAAACTGATGTACACTGCCAAATAAAGTGTTTATTGATTCAATTTGAATGACGTATATTATCAACAATGATCATCAAAATTAAAAAATCAAAGAAATCCCCGAAAACCTGCATTATTTTAAAATGAACAAAATCCATAAATATATGTTTACTTAGGCTCAGCCTTGAAAATAATTTGTTAAATTTATAAACAAAATTACCTTTATATTAACTATTATTTTTCATTGTTTTTGGCAACAACTAAAAAACAATTATCACTTGACTTCCGTCACATAAAAACGTTCAGAATAAGAATTTCAAAGCCCTTGCATAAAAAATTTCACTTCAACAGAAAAAGAAAATGAAAAGAATGAAGAAAATAGGAAATCAAAACGTAACGGAGAAAAGAATGCACTATTTTCAAAAAACGACTTTTAAAAATTGGGTTACCATGAAAACAATAATCTCATTTTATTGCTCTCCAATTACTCAATCAAATCAAAGCCGAATGAAATTCTCGGTTTATTCAAGCATCTTTTCCCACAGAAATAATGCGGCGGGGAAAAAAAATCTCCTTGCGCGTTCTCAATTTTCCCTTGCTATTTTTGGATCGCCATTATCCTCAATTCGAAATTTTATAAACCATCTTCTTTTGTGGCTTCTATTTTCCTTTTTATTCTTGTAGTTCTATTGGCAACACCGTCAACATAAGACGACCTTTACGCTGCTTTCAACGCATGCGCAGTATTCACAGTTGTAGCAAGGAGAAACGAAGAAACTATTTCAGTTATTTCGATAAGCATGAAAGATCATCAAGGCAACATCTTTCAACTAAGCGCTTTCCCATCTCGTCGGCAGATTTTTTTAATAGCTTTTCAAAAAACCTGTTAGGGTAAAAATTGTTTGTTGGTAGCGAATCGAAAGCAGTAAAAGCACGTTTTTTGATGTATCTGATGATGGGTTTTTAACTCTTTTATCGGAAACCATTATCCAAATGACTGTATTTTCGGGAATATTCTAGTTGCTGCTAAGGATAAATGTATGCTTTTCGTGAGCAAGTTAACGCGGATTTTCTGTTGAATGCCAAACGGAGAATTCTAGGTTATCGATTATCGGATTTTTTAACACTGATTCAAATAGAAAAAACTGTCATTGCAGCGTACAAGCAGGGGCGTCCCCTCCCCCCGATGGGAGGTCACTATGACCTCTCAAAACATTTCCTTATTCTGCAAATTTGAGGATTATATAAAACCATGAGTTCCTTTTGTCTTTTTTAAAATTTTAAAATTATTTTTCTAATAATGTCAAATGTTCCTTCTCATTAGATGTTACATATAAGTCTTTATGGCACTGTGCTTAAATTAACTCGGGAAATTACAGTCATTATGGGTATCTTTGGGCCGTGTCTCGGTTAACTTTCCGCCACTTCACCTTTTTTTATTATATTCGACTTTGAAAAAATAGAGGGGTCAGTGGCTGCTTTCCCCTGGTAAGGTTATGAAATACGTAATGCTACTCATCATTTAACAAAAAACAGTTGGCAATATTACACACGACCAATTGCGGCGTTCAATAATTCCAAAGTTACTGTTTGGAAGCTATTTTTAAAGTTATTGAAACAAACCTATATTTTAATATTCTATACAATATTATAAATGACAGAAATTGATGAACGTGATGTTGTGAAGTACAAAATGGGAATTTTAAACATACAGAAATTTTATTTTTCTGCGTTAAAATGACAATACTTTTATTAAAATAATTTAATTTGCCCCTATTTCCTACATTTCGCCTCATTTTTGACGTGTCTGAAAGTGACACTAAATGGTAAGATAACTTTGAACCAGGCAAATAATTCATTGAAATTGATTTAATATCTATTATTTCAGAATTTTGGTTCCAGGGGTGATTTTCAAATGCATTGACATATTAGGTTAAACACTTTTTGAAAATTTTTGCTGTTAAAAACATTAAAATTTTCCAATGTATTAATTCCTTATTTACAGCTTTCTAACCAGGCGATTATTTGTAGGTTAATTTGCTTAGATTTTAGAAATTCCGTAAAACGTCTTGACAAGCCACCGTTTTTCTCATGAGTGTTACCTTTATAAACTATTCTGTAAATTATTTTCTAAAAATAAATAATCAAACAAATCTCGATTAAATTAACTTAATTACTCAGTTTTAAGTCAAGATAGTATAAATATTTATTTATTTAAAAGTAATGTTTGTAAAAATGTTTTTCTCATGAGTGTTACTTTGTTTTCTAAATAAAGGGTAAACTTCACGATAAAAAATATAAAACATTGCAATTACCATGAATAGCAAAAAATTTCAATATTGAAACCAATTTTTAAACATTCAAAAAAAAGTTTATTATGCTAAATTTTAGCTATAGTAACACTCATGGGAAATGGACTCATTAAATTATTTATTGTAGAGTTATGGCTGTAATTCTTCTAAAACATGTAGTTATTTGAATACCATTTCTTGTTTTTCCTAAACAACGCACACAAATTTCCTTTTTGCAAACACCAGCTTTGTGTGTCACTGTTGTTGTGTGTTCACTGTTGTTCACTGTTTAATTTTTAATAAGAGTGAAATTATTACATAATAAATGTGTGAAAAAAAATGTATCTCTTTCATAAAGGTATGAGTTAAAGGTAATATAATATCGATAACCATGGATCTACTCATTATTTGGGTCTCTTTTATCATGACTATTACTCCCTTCTCATCAGGAGTGCCCACCTAGGAGGGGTCATTTCGCGTCTGCGCCACAGAAATTTTTAGGGGGGGGGGGTTGAGGGGTATTTTTCTCTTTTTAGGGGGGGAGGGCTTTTTGAGGGGTCTTCGCGATTTTAGGGTGGTGCGCCCTTACTCGAAGGGGGGAGGGGTTACCCTTGCTTCTTATGAATGTTATCTGTTAAAAGTAACACTCATGAGCGGTAACAATCATGAGATTTATAGAAATATTCTTCGCTGGAATAAATTCTATCGATATTTTTGAAAATTTATTAAGGTCTCTTGTTTCCTTAACAAAAAATACATTACTGCCTAATTGTATATTTCTATACTGAGAAAAATATTACAAAATAAATGGGTAACACTCATGAGCAGTCATAAAAATACTCTTCACATTAAGTTGTACATTTTAATATATAACATTTAAGGAATAAATATATCTACTTTTGGACTTACACATTCTAAGAAGAAATAAATATGGTTTCCCTAACACTGCTGCTATCTACGATATAGGAATATTTTGCACGTAAAAAAATATTTAATTCCCTGGGGTAACACTCATGAGTTACACATAAGGACACAAACTGCATTGAAACTTTAAACTGTTAGATGAGCAGTTCAGTAAAATACATTTCATCTGTGTGTAACTAACAAATAGTACTCCCTTCTTCAACGCACAAAAAGTAAAAAAGTTGCTTGAAAACGTACAAAAAATATTTAGGAAACGTGATTTTTTTAGTCAAGACAAAGAATTTTCCGTTACTAGCTAAAGTATGTAATAGAAAAGGCTTATTAATCTACGAACATGAAAAAAAAACACTGAATGCATGGAATCAAGTGTAAAACAATGCTTTACTACATGCTTTTGCAATGCCAATAAATAAATAAATAAATAAATGATAATAGTAATTTTATCAACACAAAAAAGAACGGAGATAGGACACCAAAATGTCAATCGTTATGAAAATCACCCATAAAATAGTTCAGGAGCTTTTTTTCCGTTTTAAGACAACAAATACAATAAAACTATCAAACTATTTAGCAGTAAGTTACCGATCCTGAGCCAGGGCTAAGGCAGAAAGAACTACGTGTAATATGCCAGACAGCGCGGTTATTACATCCAGAGAATGCAGTTTCGTTTTTATTAGAACTTTTCAGTATGGATTAGTGAACTAATCCAGACTGATGAGCTATAATAAAAATGAAACTGCAGTCTCTGGATGTGATCATTGGGTTGTCAGGTATAGTGCACGTATGAAAGAGGCATTTTAAAATAGAGAAATTGCTGCTGAATATCTGTAATGAAATTTTTAACTGGATTCTTCTTCAACAAAACATTTTAGCACTTGAAAATCATAACAAAATTTGTGCAATTTTAGGAATTTTTTTTTTTGAGCAATCACGATTGCTAATTGTTTTCATTTGACCGTCCGTGATGTTGTGGTTCCTTTTTCAACCCCACCGTTCTCTGCAGGTGCGACTCCTCTGGTCCTGAGACCTGACCCCCGGTAACCGCTTCTCCTGATCGGAGGCCTCCATGTCCTAGACACATGCACACTCATACACAGCCTTTACACACATACACACACGCCAATGTGCATACACACAGATCTACACACACAACTATACACACGTAACCACCCAAGAGGAGAGGCAGGCTTGGAGGGACAGAATTTCTAGAAACAAGTGAATGGGGTAGTAACCAATGAGTAGAATCCTGTCGCAACTTGTGATTGCGAAAAACATAATTTGAATTCAAAACTTCAGATTTTTTTTTTTAAGAGCATGAGATTATTTTCAAAAAAGGACACTTTGAGACTTATAAGCACGGTACGAACTCAGATAAGAAAAAAATAAAATAAAATAAAATAAATTTACCTTGAACCTCATGAGAGCGACCACTGCTGCATAGCATCTTGGTAAAAGATCTCGGTAACGACATAATCACTCAGGTAACAACAAAATCTTGAGCATTTGGTCACAGCGCACTAAACTTAGAAGACCGCCAGCCACAAAAAAGTCTTGTATGCGATAAAAAGAAGTCCACAAATGGAAATTTCAGTTTTTTAAATAAATCCAGTAGAATTTCAACTTTTATTTTCTTTGATCAAATATTCCGAAACGCATTTATTTTTCATAAAGTGAGTTTCTCTAACAAAACGAGAAGTCCTTGAATGTGTAATAAACACTCTCAATCAATCCAAAATGATAAGCACTCAGTTAAATTTGTTTTTGAATTTTATGTAGATTCCATTTGATGCTAGCTGTTATTTTCTCTTTCAAGCTCTTAAAGTAGTCTTCAATTATTGTTCAAAATGAACGGAATTCAATGACTTTTGTTCAACAAGAATACCGTAATTGGATAATTCTATTTAACAATTCAGTTTGTCTCAAACTTGAAGAAAATTAGTATGTCTCCCAGTCACTTTTTATAACAATAATATTACAAAAAAGACATATGTTTTCAGCAGTTTTTCGAATTCGGATTATTCTTTTTGTAAACTCTTGCGAAAATCTTTGAGACCAAAGAAATTGAAGAAAATAAAACAAACCACCAAAGTATAAACACACCACCAATAATAGACCTTATAGCAAAGCAGAACTACAGCTGCTGTACCTAAGCTCTACAAAAGCAACAGTGAATCTTAAATTTCAGATTTCTCAATGACTACTTGGGAGGCAAGTAGACAGAGAATTTCGTCGACTGAGAGAAATAGTATTGGCTTATGTTCAAGAAAGGAAGTTGACGTACTTCTTGTTATTAGATAACTGAGAACTTCTCTACAAACTGGAGATACAACTTTCCAGTGAAGCGTAGTCTCGTCAAAATGATAGTACCCGGACTTAGGGCTAATAACAAGTATTTCCAAAGCCCTCTCATTCTGGAGTTGAGGCAAAATTTTGCCCCAGCAGCTAGAAAGAGAATCTACTACTTTTATAGATGATCTATTAGCTTGAAAGTCTTCTCTGCATTAAATATTTTCTGAAGTTTAAGCATATATTTTCTATTTCACACTCTATTGGAAATCTGCAAAAAATGATACATCAGATTGTTCTAAAGTGTTTCTTTGTTAAATATACCTTCATCGCTGTTAAATTTCAGTTTTTTGACGTTTTTCTTTAAAACACCACTAAACAGAATACTCTAACACAAATGACATCAACAATTTCTGAAACTCTTTAAAATATAGTTTTCTTTATACGAGATGTACTTGATGCAGACAGTCAGAAGTGACAGAAATATTGTTAATTTCTGCCGCACTAATTCGGAAACAAGTTCACCAAATTAAGATTGAAAATAACTCTCAGACTTGAAATTTCAAAGTCTCCAAAACTCAGACTCTATAAACAACGTGCATTTGATAAAATAAAAATCATGAAATATGAATCAATAAACTAGTTTCACTCTAATCCAAAAGTCACCACTATTCAATAAAACACAATTAGGTATTCCAATTGCACTTGGACTTCACTATTAATCCAAAAATGTGGAGGGGCAGCAAAAAGTTATCTACAACAACATCTTTTTGGAAAACGCATGTCAAAAGCGCAATAGAACAGCTGATTTCAAAGACTTCAATCACTTTCCCACGGAGAGAGCGCTTTCTACAGAGGAGCCGGCATGCATGTGTACACAACTGCTCATCAACAAAGTTGAATGAATCAACAACCAACGTTACTAACTACACGGAGGTAATGGCATAACGGAGAAGGCAGGTTGCCAGTATCTAGAGCGAAGATGGGAACTTCTACTTAACGCCAGCAGTTTGGCGAGTGCTTGTCTTGGCGAGGAAATGAACATAGTTCGTTGTACGGCAAAATAATAGTTATTTCCCCAGAATTTAAAAGATGCATTTTAGCGTTTTATTCAGTTGATTTTGACGAACAAAAAACTTTTTACATTTTGTTATTAAAAGTGATTTTTTTTTTCTTTCCAAGATGAAGAGCTACTAAAGACGACGACGGCTGTTTCCTCAAGAAGATGTAGAATTCATATCCTTCTTTGAAATTTACGTTCAAAAATTATGAATTATATTTTCAGAAAATAAGAAAATATGCAGCAACGGGTGAATTTATTGCTTTTTTAAAAAAGGAAAAGAGAAAGAAATCTAATACATAACACGGATTTTTTCGATAGTATTGATAATGAATAATTTTCAAAGTTTCATCAGACATACATAAACCGAAAAGTGTTCTGTTCTTTTTGACGAGTGAAACGAAACTCACTCACATTCTACGTTGCTATGCTGAATGGAAAGGATATCCAAAAGAAATTTAGAGCATTTTCTTTTACATTATGATTTGATGTCCGAGGCATAAATGGTGCAATGATATGAAAATACGGAAGATTTGGTCATCAGCGCGGACAAGCGGAAAATAGGAACAAAATGCGGAAACCTTCCGAAAAATGCGGTAGAATAGGCAACAGAGCTGCGGAACAATGAACGACTCCGGGAATTTCGGAGCCTCTGAATCCGACTCTTTGTTAACCAAAATCAATCCGACTCCGACTCTGACTCCACAAGCACTGCCAGAGCTGCGGACTTTGAGGGAAAGTGACCGACTCCGACTCCTTAAATTCTCAACCTTCGACTCCCAACTCCTTAAATTTTCAACCTTCGACTCCGACTACTTAAAATTTCAACCTTCGACTCCCAACTCGACTCCGACTCCTTTACCCTAAAATCAGTCCGACTCTTCGACTCCGATTCCGCATCCCCATCAGGGACGTAACTAGGTCATTTTCGAGCAGGGGCAAGACTTCGTTTCGGCACCCCTCCTTACTCCCCATCAAAATAAATATCAAAAAGTTATTATTTTAAAAATATAAATTTAAATTAAGCAGTGATATGATGGCTGCATGTGTTGATAAGCCTATAAATGCGACTTTCACTTAGTTATAAGTTTTTATACAATTTTATCACTGGATTGTATTTTTAAAAATTTCGATAGTGGGTAAAAATCATTAAATATTTCTTTTATTATTTTACATATGAAGTTTTTCAAGGCAAACTATTTTGTATTTCGACAAGAGAGTAATTAGCAATTTGTTGCATTTTTTTTTTCTTTTTTTATCAGATGACTGCCCCCTGCTCGCTGACGCATACCAACCCCCGAAGATTGCTTCGCAGCCTTATTTGATTCATGAAGATTTAAATTGTTTGTCAGAAAGAATCAGATTGAAAAACACGTTACGAGTTCCGTTTCGAACGAAGTGAAAATTCCCCTCTCCCTCACATAGAAAATAGAGTTTAAGTGAAGAGCTAATTTTTTAAACGCAATCCCACTCCTACCCGAAAATATAAAAATAATTTGATTGAAATATGCATAAATGAGATGATATTTGAAAAAAATAATCGCTTTGAAGAGCATTTTCTCTCGTCCCAAACTAACTTGAACCAACTTCCACAGCTATAGGCGCTGATGCTAAAGGGGCTCTCATGAGCATTGCAGAACGGCAGTTTTGTACGTTTGAAAAACTGCTTTTAAGTTCGTGGTCTCTAATAATATATTTTGCTATTTAGCTCCGGACTGAACATAGGACTTTTCGCTAAAATAGAAACCTGCTGTTCTAATTTGTTGATAAAATTGTTACAAGCTTTATTTGATGCAGAAAAAATCTTTTGGAACAACATGAAATATTAAGGGATGTGAGAAATCTTTCATCCCTTGAAAGGCAATTTTGTGAAATTTAGCTTAAAAAATTAATTACAAAAAAGAAAGCTAATTAGAAATTTAAAGTAAACAACCCCAGGTTCAAATCCTTGGGGCTCGAAGTAATTTTGTACAAAATTTTAAGGCTAGGTGCTCTGAGGTCTCCTGGACGCATGCCCGCCACAGGCATTTTTTCACAATTTCTTTGACGTTACTTTTTTTTTTTTTTTTAAATGTATCGAGATGCGAATTTAAAATTATCACTTTAAATGAAAACAATAAAACAGAAATGTTTTCAGTGATTTATTTTTAAGTATTTATATTATACTACTATGAAGAAATTTGTATGAAAAATAACAGTATTCAACTATATGTCGCACTAACGTGTGAAATAATTTTTACTCCGATGAAAAGTTTAGTGGGCTATTTGTTTTTGTTTCTCACTTGAAATTAATTGAATATTGCTACTTAGTATATAGATTTTAATCCAACAACTTACAATAGCTCGAAATGAACAGATTATCTTATTAAAACATTACCTTGAAAATTTTATATGCAACACATTTTATATTGTTGCAATCTGTATAATTAAATATTAATTATTACAAGAGATATTTTATGTAAAGGACGCACGTTCCCCACCTCTGGTATTTAGTTATACATCTGAAAAACATTTCTTAGAAAAACAAATACCTAATGTGCTTCATATCAAAACTCTTTCTATTAACCTTTAAAAAAAAAAAAAGTTCAGGTTATTTCTATTTACAGTACAACCTAATTTGTCTGGACTAACTTGGACCGAAGGCAATTTGAATAAACGAAAATCCGGATAGTACGGATAATAAGCAGTAATTAATTCGGAAATAAGAAATCTTTTATTAGCAGGGAAAAACGATCTTTTGCAGCAAAATTACATGGAATTGTTACTCACAAATACTTGGTCATTAATAGTTCATCTGGCAGTGGTGTCAGACTGACACTCCAAATACGTCACGTAGTTCATTAGATGACTATAACTTGTTGCGCGACCTACATATAGCAGTTGTGTATTTTTCAAAAAAAAGCGAATATTTGGCACATTTATAGTTTCGTTCTTACTATCATTAATTTAGAATTATCATTTTAGTGAATATATTTTTTAACTCCACCAAATTTGATCCGGATAAGCCGGATATCTGGATAAACGGGAGCCAGACAAATGAGGTTCTACTGTAAATATAAATATGCATCAAAAGTACCAAAGCAAAATTTGAGAGGTGTAAAAAATAGTTGATTTCTAACACATTAATTGAAGTACATGATTTAAGCATATTTAAAATATTGTGTGGGTGGTAAAAATATGTCGAAACTATAACGTTCTCATTTTAACTGAATTTATCTCTAAAAACCTTAGAATTGACCCTAAACAAAAATGAGCAGCCTCTCGCACTTTAAATTGAATTTCCATTATTATAGTGCGAGATTTTCCCTCAAGAATGAGAAAAATTGTAAACTAAACTAGGCCAATGGAACAGTGTAACGATTTTCCCTTCGACCAATGGGGTAGACAAGCTCTCGTCATTGTAAATGAGAGGAAGACATCATGTTAGCAGCTTTATGACGTTTAATTGTATAAAAATGAGAATTGAGCATTTCCGCTGTTTTGTACTTCTCATAGCTTCGCTCCTATATTCCTCCTCCGAGAGAGAGGTTCTTTAAATAAGATATAACAAGAACTGGTCACTCTAAGAAAATACTTTCATGCTATTTATTGCGCCATCCTCGCTCTCTTTTGGTCTATCTTCACCACTCTTTATCCCATTAAACCGTGCAAGCTTTCTGCCTGCGCCCGCACTGAGTTTTTTTTTTTTGGACTTCTAATAATTTGTTCTTTTTTTCTTTTTTTTTTTTTCTAAAAAAATTAATTTGAGCATTTACTTTGTCAGTTTAGCGCCCCTAAAATCTGGCACCCCGGGCACAAGCCCCGTCTGCCCCCCTCTAGTTACGTCCCTGATCCCCATTCCCTAGTTGGCAGGTCTTACACTGATACGTCTCCGATTATGAAACAAAAAGTTCTTTCGCCAAAACGGGCACTTTCACGCCAAACATATACCACTCCAAAATCATCCGCCTCGCAGCATCTTCGAAGACAGATTCTGGGATCACGTGGGCTGCTCTTCACCCCGAACGACACGGAAACGGCTGCTGCTGGTCCAACTCCAGCTAATTCCCATGATCCTCACGATATTTTCCGTTCTGCGATTAGCGTGAGACTCCAGAACACAAGTTTTCCCAAACCACCTTTTTTTTACCCCGAAGTATACACAATATTGACTAAAAGTTTGAAATCTCTCTTCAATTCCCACGCTACAATTTTTCCTCTTCAATTAAATGTTTTATGAAATGTGATGAGAAAACCATAAAGCAACCAAGTGTTGCGGAAAACGTGATAAGCTTTTAAAGACTTCAATTAAATAATGAATGATGAGAAAGAGAAAGTTTTAATTTCGATAATAATAAAAGTGCAGTCATTCAGGAAAACTCTGAGTCTTTCCGATTAACTTGCGCCACTTTAAATTCTTTAGGGGAAAAAAAACTGATGTCGCAGTTAGGGTGGTTCAAAAAAAAACTTTTTTTCAGCTAGAGTTCTGGACCCCCCCCCCCTTTTTTTTTATAGACTTACTAACAGTATTATACTGTGAAAGTTTTAGCTTCTAACTCAAATTTTAAGAAGGTAATCAATGACCCTTTTATTTAACATTAGCCGTATTATAGAAAATACCACAAGTTTAGAAACATTTAATTTCCCCAGCTGTTTTTTTTTTTTTTTTTTTGTAAATAATTATTTTATTGCAATGTATATGCATACTACTGGTGCATGTTATAACATGTAGCATTTTTTTCCAGTTCAATGAATTGTTTTTCACCCCCCTCCCCATACTTACGAAGTTTCGGGGAGCGGTTGAGCACCCTCTATCAGTTGAAATAAGAAGCTAAAATTCCGCCAGTATATTACCATCAACAAGTCTAAAAATATTGAGGGATGTCCCGTTATCTAGGAGAAACTTTTTTTAGATGTATTGTTGAACCACCCTAGTCCCAGTACTGTACTCAACTGGCAGGGATATGAAATAAGGTTTTTCTTTGTGTTTTATAAAAAGAAAGATGACAGTTTTGTACAAAGCTAATAGTGTCAGGCAATAACTCTGAAGTTCCTGTTTACTCCCTAGAGCGCCCGAAAAAATAAAACTCAGTACATTTGACAAAGAGTATTAACATGGTCATACACAAAAAACTATTTACCATGTGTTGTTGTACGCTAAAACTGAAGTCTTAAACCCAACGTTTAACAATTTTCGCATTATTAAGAAAATTTCTGAATTATTAACGGAACGTATATTACGATAGATATTTAAAACGCACATACACGCACAAAAGCAGTTTTAATGATTGTCTAGATCATTTTAGGGATGGCACGTGACATGGCGAAATTGTCTCATTGCAAAGTTGCAAGTGTTAAAAAATACTTTGAATTTTGGTAATATTTTTTCAAATTTACACGATTTGGTCATCTGATATTGCTACAGGTTCTTATCGGCAAAATAGTTTTGAGAACAAATGTTTTCCATTACAAAATAACGTTCAATATTAATCGATATGTAATATTTAATATTTTTAACTTGACTAGCATCTTCAAGAACTAATGTTAATATAGATGACTTGACCAAAAAACTACAAATTTATCTAAAACTTATTTAAAGTTATCTTTAACTAAAGAATGCTTAAAAATTGTTTAGAATTGTTTCAACTTATTTCTTTTTAATTTTATGCATCACGTAAATGACTGAACCTTCAACTAGAAATATATATATATATATATATATATATATATATATATATATATATATATATATATATATATATATATATATAATTTTTAAGTCTATTCCTATTAAGGTCAACGAAGAACACTTTTTATTTAGTTACTTTTTATTAAATAATTACAATTAATATAAATACGTAAATTAGGGTAGTTCAAAAATACATGTAAAAAAAAGTTTATCCTAGATAACAGAACACCCCTCAATATTTTTATACTTGTGGATAGTAATATATTGGAAGAATTTTAGTTTCCTATTTCAACTGAAAGAGGGAGCTCAACCCACTCCCCTAAACTTCAAACGTATGGGGAGGGGGTTAAAAAAATTCATTGAACTGAAAAAACAATGCTACATTTTTTCTTATACACTAATAATATGCATATACATTGCAATAAAATAATTATTTATAAAAGAAAAACAGCTGTGGAAATTAAATGTTTCTAAATTTGTGGCATTTTCTATGCTACGGCTAATGTTAATTTAAGGGGTCATTGAGCAACCTCTTAAAATTTGAGTATGAAGCTAAAATTTTTACAGCATAATACTATTAGTAAGTCTAAAAAAATAGGGAATGTCCTGGACTCTAGCTGAAAAAAAGTTTTTTTTTGAACCACCCAAATGTACAGGTAGTTATCAAAATAATGGAAACACTCTGTGACAAGTGTGTTGGGAATCGCTACTCTGCCATAAATGTTCTGTTGATAAAGGTGCCTTCTGTCTCTAATCACTCACACTGGTGAATCCAGATGGTGATTGAGTTCTTCGGTCATTTTTGCTGATATTGTGTGTGTGTGTGTGTTCGCTTTTTAGTCGTTACAATCCTCTTCAATACCGTCGGTTTCTTTTACTAAGCTTCTCTTTGAGTCCACTATTTTGCTTTGCCGAGCTTGTCTACGGTGCTGCATGTATGCTGTCATGAGTTTAGATACTGTACCTCTAGAAACACCGAAAAGTTAAGATGTTTCAGTCACACTTGGAAGACGCGCTCCAACAATTTGACCTCTTTTAAAATTTGAGAGAACCGATATTTCACGCGCTTGAAAAAAAATCCAAGACGTCCAGAACTTCAGTTATTCCACCATATATTACCAGAATATGTACAATGCTATTTATTTATTTAAAAAAAAACATATCTAGTTTTATTCTTTATTACGTACGAAGCACATTCAAAAATGTCACTTTTATTCACAGGTGTTTCCATTATTTTGATAACTACCTGTATATACATAAGACAGAATCATAATATTAAGTGGCAAAATATAAGTTAAATTTAATTAATGAATTAATATTTGGGAAAAAAATAAAAACTGTAGTATTATCAAGTGTCATCCACTACATGTTTTAAAAAATGTATTTGAACAAGAGTGGATGAATAAAAAGTATTTTATAAACGATTGAAAATTTGAAAAATATATAAATATATGTAGAGAGAATGTGAACTAATAGAAGAAATGGAAAAATGTTTATTTGCAATACAACGTAATATTGTACTTTTGTTTCCTTTTTCAATATGTTGTTTTTTAAATCTTCACACAAGTAAATCGCCTGAATCTCGTTTAAAATGTTCCAATTCCGGTTCGCAACTCCAGAGCTCTCATACGCTACCTTGCGGTGATTAATAATACTAAAGAAAAAGGTAAAACATTCCATTCCACGTGATTTCTTCGGGGTAAATTGCAGGCTTCATACAGTTTATGGTGTAGTGTAATTTCAGAAGAATACAAAAGAAAGCTTTCCATAAACATGATGAAAAATTACTGTCATTCACTAAGCGTCAAAGCAAGCTATAAGTTACGGCGTGTTTTTGTATTACCTTTTTCATCCGCCATTGGACAGTGACTTCAGCGCCCCCTGTAGTTTATTGGAGTTGCGAATAAAGTTGAAAAGAAGTGCAGGAACTCAGCTCCCGTGATCTTCTATGCAAATTAAACTCTAGTTAGGAGAATCTTTTATCTGCGCTATACTTTTCAATAACTCGGGGAATTAAAATATGATAGCAAGTATAAGATAAGATATTCAGTTCAATAGACTCAGCTCCCGCGAGCTCACATGAAAATTAAGCCCAGATTGTTTTCATAAATAAGCAGTTAACACATTGGTCAGAAATGGGTGTCATAAGAAATGAACAAATGCTTACCATGTTGAACTATACATTTCAAGTGAACTGATAGTTGTGGAGCGCTAGCGCCTCCCCCTCCTATGACTCTTGTTTTTACCGTGAAGGCCTTGGGTATTTGGCAATTATTTATAACATTTGGCAATTTTTGACACTTCCCCCATGTAAGGGTACGTAAGATTTTTCCTCCCCTTCCCCCTTATTCTTATGTAAGATTCCATTAGTTTTTTCAAAATAATAAAATTATGAATCTTACATCACTGTAATCGTTATTAAAAACTACATAAAACCTTTTGTGTAAAGAAATATCTATTAAAAAGATGGAATCCAGACTGAACGTTTTTTCGACATTGTTTTGTACATGATACTAATTGAAAATAAAACATACCATACATAGTGCGATTCTTTTGTTATATTTTACACCATCCATTCTTTGTAAAACAAATAAAAAACAGATCAGCCTAACTTTTACTTTCCGGAGGCAAATGAAATATGATCCCTGCCAAACCACTTGACCGCGCGATTTCTAATACAAAATATCGACTTGGAAAATCTTACGTAAGAATTGGCTTGCCCCAACCCCCAAGTAAGGGCATGTAGAGATTTTTCCAACCCTTCTCCCCCTCGGGACCCTTACGTCATTAATGAATGCCACCTAGGTAGTAATACACAGGTTTCATACTTTAAAGATAAAATTCTGTACAACTACGAAATATTTCAGCAGCTCATTGAGTTCTCAGGACCATGATTTCAATAGAAGCATAGGTTTAGCTTTTTATAATGTTTCTGCAGAATCAAAACTCATTTATATATTTCTGCATGTAAAAAACCTTTTTAAGTTGTTCCAAACGATTTTCTAAAGATTCCAAAACCGTCTCGAAGGCTTAGTTCGCTTCAAATGTACAAAATGACGTGACAAAAGAAATGGTTCTGGTTGAGTAAAATCGATTTGTGACATTGAAGAGGAAATTTCCTTTAAGTCTGAAGCGATTTGGGCATTAACAGATGTTTCCTGGTTTTATTGCCAACGAATATCAGTATCTAAACGATTAATGGAATGTTCAACACAGAAACTTGCGATGGATTGGGCTGAGAGGCATTTTACAAAATAGCAATTGTCTGCTCAATTGAGTACCAGTGATCTATCTATCTGTATATTTATTATCGATGAAATCGGCGGCTTTTACGTGTTATTATCAGATTTGAACAATTTTGAAAATATTTTCAAACAACTTTCTTTCAGTTCTCTATACTTAAAACTACTTTTTTGAGGATAAGTGCAAGTTTTAAAGACTAGGAAGAAATTCTAATAGCCATTTAGTTATATTTAAAATACGTAGAAAAGTAACAAAGCGTAGTGTTACAGCCGTTCAGGGTAACTGAGCTACAACTTCTCTGTTTTAAACGCCCCCCCCCCTGGATATTTAATTAGTTTTATTATATTTTTTTGCATTAAACGGAAGAAACGCTCCTAAAGTAGGGTATATTTATCATTAATTAAAAAATAATAATTATTAAATCCATTTAAAGTTAATTATTAGCTTCGCTCAAAGATATCATGTCATTTAGGCTCACTTTCAGCAACGTCAAAAATGGGATGTAAAATAAATTGTTTTGATGCAAGTAGTGCAACCTTAAAGCAGAAAAAGAAAATTTCTAGACTTTCCCCTTTGTGCTTCACAATATCACGAGAAGTGCACATTTATAATATTCTATTGACTATTACAATGTAGGGACAGCACTTCCAACATCTTCAGAAATAGCTTCTAAACAATAACTTCAAAATTATTGACTGATGCAATTGGTCGTGTACAATATTACTAACTTTTTTTTTATCTCTTTTATTAAAATAGATAGCAGAAATTAATTTCATAACCTTGCCACGTGAGTGCAGTGCTTTTAGGTTTCTTTCGAGTCAAATCTGTACTATTAAAACCTGTGCGTGTGTTTGGGTCTTTAACCCAATCTCCTCTAGACTGGCATGGTCTACCTGGTCAATACTAGTGTCATTGGATACAGGGCGTTCAGGGAGAGCGATTCCGCCCTGTCTCACCCGTGAGGTCATCCAGGGAAGTCTTGACACTTTGAAAAGCATTAAAACCATTAACTGTCATCAACAGCAGGCGGCATTAAGCCAACACAGGTGACGTAAGGGGGTTGGCGAGCGAAGCGAGGAGGGGTAGCGCCCCCTAGTATATTATAATATTTAAAGGTGCATATAACTAAAAGTTACACCGAATGACTGTTATGGTGTCGAGATTTTGAGAGTAGAAATTTGAAGGAAAAAAAAAAGAAAAATAATAATGGGGTTTGTTTCCTTCCAGTCAAAAGTAGTACTTTTAGTCACTGAAATTGATAGAATAAGAAAAAAAAAAAAAAAAACTAACAATAAATAATAATAATAATGACATGGAGCGAGAAACAACTTTCATTTTCCCAACGCTTTTTTTTTATGTCCGATTTTGAAAATAGGGCGTGGTCTTTATGACGTCACAAATGATGTACTTTAGCGCATCTGTCTACCGCATTTCCACGTTATGATAATCAAGAAGCGAACTAAATATGCGCTCTACGTTTGCTATCAACCATATCGTTGCCAGTACACGTGAGTAAAGATGCGAATTAAATATTGCGCTCTGCTAATGGCATCAGTGAATCGCATTTCATCATTTGTGATGTCATCGGAAGAAGCGTAAACAATTAAACTATTAAAATACTTTTTTTTTTCAAATCTAAACATTGTCAAATTATTTAAAAAATGGTCAGATTCTATGTTTTTAAGCATGCTCTTTCAGAAAAAAATGCTTTTAAAATTTCGGAAACGAACCCATTTTATTTCGCATTAATTTGAATGAAAATTAATTATTTGCATTTCTGTGAATAACATTTCATGTGAACCTTTAGTTACATACAGCATGCAGAATAAAACCATTTTTAGGTCGAGAAAAAACAAACAGAATTTTAATTTGAAAGAAAAGTTCGGATTCCTACTGTTTTATGAGGTTGCGCATTATATAATAATACAACAAAAATGCTAGATTCCGAAAAAAAATAATATCTATTTAGGTAAACAACGGTATTTAATTGCAACTACCAAGATGTCTGGTTTTGATGTAGGAAATGTGGGTTGCCGAAAATGGATCAGAAGATCAACATCTGGTGTCGAAAAGTAAACCCGCTTTTTGTTCAGTAGAAAGCTATTACTCTACGCGATAGATAATTTACGGGCTGCAACAAATTACGGGAAAGGGAAAATATTCTAATTCTGTTCCAGAAAGATTTTATCGGACATGACAACATTTTGATGTAATTTTACGACATGGGTTATTTTGAACAATGTATCTGTAAGTAAGCAAAATCAGTTAGAGCAGGATCTAATTCTGGAACACATACAACAGGCGATGTTTTTTTTAAATATTTTTTTCCCCTTACTTGAATGCATTTTTATGTTTTTGAGTATATTTCACTCCAGAATTTCTTTCTTTCCCTTTTTATGTTATTTTAATGTATTATTTGAACTTCTTTCAAGCTCTTGTAAATCTATTTATTTTTTTAGAGCAGGCATTATTCCTTGGTATTTTAAAATCAAAAACATTAATTGATGTTAAAAATATAATCTAACGTTTGATAATATATGTTCAAGTGAAGTTCAAAATTTCTTTTTCAATGCCTGAAAATATACGAACCTTAAATTCATCTTTCATTTTCAAAACAGCTGAAAATATATGAACCTCTAATCCAGCTCTCCTTTCCCAACGCTGAAAATGTATTAAAATTTTTTTTTTCTTTCTCTTCATGGGTAGCTGCCCAATAGAATAGTATAAGGAACATCAAACAGTAACCCAACATGCTTTCTGGCAACCCTGTGAAGGGAGGTACAGTCTGATGCATAGACTAAAAATAAGAGTAGACCGAGCTATGGCAACCCTTTTGCTGCTCATAAACCAAACCATGTGACTGGTGGATATCCTAGCAACACGATCAACGCCGGCGAGAAATAAAATAAATAGAATTGATGGAACACGGAATCTTTTATGGAGTCCGATTTGTAAATTAGTTATTCTAAGTTGTAAATATTTTGTTAATATAGTGAGTTTTTCGTTTAGATAGTATTGTGCATTTTCTTTATTCAATTTCAATAACTCTCTAAGCAATTAAAGATGCAAGTGCCCCAAAAGAATCGGCAAACGGTAAGATTTTTATCTACAATTTCAATATAAGATACCAATTAGTACATTTTTGCGTTAACGCAAAATGTTTACGCCATTATACGTTCACGCCAACGCTGACGTAGCAGTTTCGGATGAAATAAAAGTTACTGAAAACTGTGATAAAAACTAATTACTAATGTCAAAATAATGCATAACTAAAAGAAAAACAGTTCAATCTCTGCACCTGGAAAAAAAAATTATAATGAAAACACATTACGTCTTAAGATACATGTCGAGTGCCAAACTATAGATAATGTTGCCATCTAGCAACCATGCCACCAAAGTTTTCGCCAAGCCTTCCACTAGTCACATGATGTATCCATGAACCAATTTTTTCATCAGCAAGTCAGGGAAAGCTCAGTCTACTCTTATTAGTCTATGGTCTGATGAGATGGAAAGGCAAGCATCCGGTTTACAGGCAGAAATGGACGCATCTATTAGTTTTCAGGGATGCCAGTTTTTGCAGAGGTAATGTTCTGCTTCAAAATTAAGCACAGTCATATAGAAATTAATGGAACACACTGATAAAATTTTTCCTTTTCCCCCTCATTCAGAGAGACTTTTCTTAATGGGGCTGTTTCCTTCAGTCAAAAGTACTACTTTTTGTCACAGAAATTGATAGAATAAGCAAAAAAAAAAAAAATAATAAATAAATAAATAAATAAATAAAATAAATAAAAAATAACATGGATCCAGAAAATACTTTCATTTTCACAACAGTTATTTTTTAACTAATTTTTTAAAATGTCCAATTTTTCAAACAAGGCTGGTCTTTATGACGTCAGAAATGATGTTCTTTGGCGCATTTTTCACTGCGTTTCCACGTTATGACAATCAAGCAGAGTATTAAAAATTGCCTCTACGCTTGCTATCAACCATATTGTTGCCAGTAAATGTGAGTAAAGATGCGAATTAAATATTGTGCTCTCCTGAATGGCAACAGTGAATGGCATTTCATCATTTGTGATGTCATCGGCAGAAGCGTTAAACAATGAAAACGCACTGATTAAAGTAATTTTTTAAAAATATTAAACTTAGTCAAATTATTTAAAAAATGGTCAGATCCTATGTTTTTAAGCATGCTCTTTCAGAAAAATAAATACTTTTAAATTTTTGGAAACGATCCCGATTGGACGTTGGCCAATTCTGTATCATCCGTGGGCAGACTATAGGTATCATGCTGTCGCTGTCAATAATAGGAATATTTTTTTAATTAAAATGCTTAAACTATATGTCATCGTATGTAGATGTTCTTTAAAAAAAAAAAAAAAATCCAAGAAAAAATAATGTTACTTTCCACGAGGAAACAATATTAATTAATATGATGTAGCATTTTCCCTCAGCTTTATATATCTCAGTGGCCATACTGTGAACTAAAGATTCCTTCCGCATACAACTGATTAGCTTCAGTATTACGCGATAACCACTCAATTACAACGTATTCAGCTGCGTCTTAAAATACTGGGATGCATTTTTAACTTCAAAGGGAAAAGGGAGACATTTCTTCGTATATTCTCATTTTCTATTACCGTTGAATCGAAGAGTTCAGGTGATAGTAATTAATATTTTGTTAGCACAAAACTTTTGCTTTTCTATTTTAATTGGAATTTCGGTAAATTAAATTTTTTTTGTAATCCAAACAAGCCGATCCCAATTAGATCGAATTAGAGATGTTCTACTGCATTACCATTTTGAAAATCAAATTTTAAAATAATTATAATCCTTTCTTAATAAAAATAATCACCAATAATTGGTATTGCTCTTCGGGTACGATAAATGCCAAACTTAAAAGACAAAAACTAACATTTGAGCCAATTTTCTGAGTTGTCCAATCCACTTTCAGTTCTTACATTCAACATAAATTTGCTTTTAATGGGTTCTGAATCTTTGGGATTTGCTCCGTCAGTTTATTCAATAAAGAACATTTTGGATAAAAATCAATAAACCCTGTTAAAGAATTGAATGCAGACCATCTTAAAGATCCAAAAGCCAACACTGAATTCAAAAAATGTGCTAATCTTCCCTTATGAAAATAAGCTCTTCTGTTTCAATGGCCCAGAAGATGGAACAATATTTTCGAGAGAAGAATGACAACGATAAGAAACATTTTTCTCAAACTAATTCCATTACCCTTCTCGACTTAAAAAAAAAAGAAAAATTTTTAGCAGCAGAAGAAATGTTCTCCAAGCAATATTAAGATAACTCGAAGGTCAATTTCATGTGAAAACAATTAATTATTTTTGGTTATGTGTAAAAAAATATTTTAATAACCTCTCTCGAGGCAAAACGATTTTATTCGTGAGATTATGTCAACAAACGCCAAATTTTAATTGCATTTTCCCCAATTTCTTTCTTTTGTAGGTTTTCAGAAACTATTGTGGCCCTTTTATTCTACCACAGAGTCGTGTTTTCCAGCGATAAGGCGTCTGTTTCTTAAAATATTTATTTTATTTTGATTGTTCCTCAACTTACTAGATTATTATTGGCTCCAACGGAACTCAAGTCATCGGAAATGAGAAAACATCTCTGTAACTGTCACTTTTTGTAGCCGTAAATCTTCTCTTGTCCTTCGCATTCTCCCCCCCCCCCCTCCCAAACAACCCGAGAACAATTCTTCGCATGTGACCCACATTTCACGCCCTAAGTTTCCGCCGTGACATTGTCGTCTGTGCTCATAGCTTCAAGAAAAACACGTCTAAAAATTGGCAACGCGTGAAGCTGACGACATTCTTAACACTAAAAATTGATACAAACTTCTCAGTAGCAAAATATTTTATTTCCTATCTCATGACAAATAATTATTAAAAACAAAGAAATAAATAGGTAAAAATATTAAAAAGCACAAAATTATTATTTACCGATTTTTTCGCCACAAAACAATTCCTGCGTGCAATTTTTATTTAAAAATAAATAAATGAATAAATAACTTTAGAGAAAAACAAACAAGCTACAATGATTTTTTCACTTTTTATCCCATAAAACTTAAGAGTAACCGTTCATTATGATGATTTTAGTATTTTAGTAATGCCAATAGCTTTAATAAGTAACTCAGCTATACTTAGCTTGAATATAACTATGGATATTCATTTATTTAAACTTCACCAATCACCATCTTACCTAGACTGGTAAGAGTTTAACCGGTAACTATGGATATACGTGTGACTGTTTATCTGAATTTAGAGCAAACCTAACCTGGCTACATTGTGAAGGCTACGCAGACCTTAACCGCAACGTTACGACGCTACCAGGTTAGGCTTGCTCCAAGTATAGTTTGCATCTGAATCCAGCTTCCTGAAAGACATAAAATCCCTATATTTCTAAGGCTTTCCTCTATTCAAATTATTATTCAGTGCTTCAACTCAACATTCCGTAACAATGCTTTTATTAAAATTTGTAGCGTGAAAAAAAGCATTGAGAAGAAAGATACGTTGACATTTTGTTTTCTCAAATCTGAACAAATAAAATTCTGCATTTTGTTTTGAGGCTTTTGGATTTAAAATGTTTCCTTTTTGGTTATTTTTCCGCAATCTGCCGCAAAATTTTACTGATTTTTTTTTTCTCTCGTTCAAGCCTGGTTGTTGAACACGCGTCACTTAACATAACTTTTATTTTCGAGGTAGACCATGCAAAGCCGGGCGACGCAGCTAATTATAGAATTAATTTCTGCTGTGTAATTCAGAGATTAAATGACTGAGAATGGCATTTAATCGATATAGTTTTTTTTTTTATTTTATTTTATTTCTTTATTTTTTTTTATTTAGAGGAGTGGCACTCATTTTGGAGTAGTGAAAAGTGACAGCAACAGTGAGGACCTTAACATTAATCATTGGTACAGTCGAACTCGGTTGTAACGAGTGCGAAAGGATCACGATGTTTGCTGGTTGTAACCTAGTGCTAGTAAAAAACAAGTTCGCACAAAGCTTCCAAGAATTAGGCTTATCTTATATACGTGCTTTGCTTTTATTATTTCAGTACAGTACCAAAAAAGTTGGTTATTTTGCTTTGAACTGTCTTATTATGTCTTTCTTGTTTTATTGTGTTCGAGAAATGCTCATCGTCCAAAAAAAAAAAAAAAAAAAAAAAAAAAAAAAAAAAAAATGGTCATTTGCACGCCTGGTTTTGAAAATGATTTCTACAGATCAAAACCTACAGTGTATGTTGAGGTTTCTTCCTCTTGAAGTTCTTCCTATTTGAAGCAGTGAGAAGCAAAGGGGTGTAAGTGGAAATTTTCAAGTTTTGAGTACAACTGCAATAAAGATAACGTCCTGGTAGGCTTTCATTGAATTTTTTTTTTCTCTCGAAATCATGCTGCACAGCAGCACCTACCAGCACTACTAGTATTATCTTGTGCCCCAAGACAGAGGAGGGGTCCACCGCCCATTTGTAATGGTTATCTCCAAATTTTTAATTTTGCCAATTACATTCCTTTGCTTCTCACTGCCTCATTTGTCGTTATCTTCATCGCTTTCTATCTTTTCTTTTCTCTTCAGAATTAACTTGAATTTGAGTATTACAGTATCCTCGGAAGCTCTATTAAATCCTTTATTGTATTTATTAAACATAAAGCAATTCTTGAAAAAATAATAATTATTAATAAATTTAAAAAATAGGTTCTTTATTGATAAATATATAAGTAAATAAATAATTTGATTTTAATCCCTGTACATATGTTTTCTGTATCGTATGCTGTGTTCTTCCCCAGAAACAACATTCAGGAATGATACTGTACGAAAAGATCATCGACTGATACAGCACGCAAATCAGAAATCACTATTCTTGAGTTATAATATCCTTGTTCTCAGGGTTTATGACTTATCACTAACTTTCAATTGACTTCAGCTTAAGGATAATGCTAAAGGATGTTTTCAAAAAAAGGATAAACTGAGCTGAAAGTCAACAGAAATTTTACGAATAAAAAAATATTGCTCGCTTTAAGCGGGGTTTGCTCGTTAAAAGCGAGTTATGCTCCTTTTGCCTTAACATTGTACCAATCAAATCTTTCTGATTTCCTCACTAAATCCGGGTTCTCATTAAATCAGGGCTCGTTAAAAGCGAGTTCGACTGTACCATAAAAAAATTAACTTTCTAAGGAGGAAGTGAAAGACAGAAGAGAAAGAAATAATTAAAGTGTACTATTTTGATTTTTTATATCTATAATTTTTGAAATTTTGAATTCAGAAACAATACTTAAGTAGCATAATATTTAAAAAAATTCTAATTGCTTCCTCCCTCCCATTTTTTACGATGCTAACTTTTAAATCCAAAACACAAAGCCTGAAAATACGCTTGACTAAAATTTTGAGGAGCATTTCCAATTTTTAAGGCGCGAAAAAAGCTTTCTCAAGTGCTAAAAATATTTCTGCACATATGAATGCAAATAGTATATTAGTTATTCGGTCAAAATTTGGACCAAATTTGACTGTTATGTATCACAAACAATAGCAATAGCTGGACATCAATCATTTAAAAAGTGTTAGTATTTGAAGAAGACATGACATTAAATTCACTAGAGTAAACAAATATGAAACAGATGAACATTGCAAACAATACTTAAAAAGAGAAAAATACTTCTTTCTTTTTCCTTTCTTTCTTTTTCCCTGACATTTTACCCATACTTTTTATATTCCATCGAATTTGTTTAAAAAGAATATAAAATGATAAATTTAAATGAATTTTTTTTTCAATGAAATTCGTTGGGTACGCGTCTTCTTTCTTTCTCTTTTCTTCCTTTTTTCCCTAACATTTCCCCCCAGTTTTTTTTATAGTCTATAGACTATCGAGTTTCTTAAAAAAAACAACACAAAATGTTAAATTTAACAGAACTTTTTTCTTCAATAAAATTCGTTCCGTACGTCTCTTCTTTCTTTTTTTTTTTTCTCTTTCTTTTTCCCCTGACATTTCTTCCCATCTTTTCCTATTCCATCGAATTTCTTTAAAAAGAACATAAAGTGGCAAATTTAATAGAATTTTTTTCCTTCAATAAAATCCATTGCGTACATGTCTGAAATCGAAGACAGCCTTTTTATGACTCACTGCATAAGTAAGATCCGAAGGTATTGTTTTATTCCGAGATTGATTCAGATTCCTTTTTTTAATTCGGTAGCGTAGAAACTATCAAGCACCTGTTGTTTGTGCTCGCAAACGATAGTAACTTTCGACCGAACCAACACAATGAAGAATCAAAATGAAAGAAAAACCAAACGCTTGTCTCTTGTCCATTGTCTTTCGAATACCTTATCGATGCTATTGAGCAATAAGTGTGTGATCTAGGGTTAAAGAATGTTATTTAGACTGAACCTGATTTTTGAATATGGTAGTTAGGCTCATTAGAGAAACGTTTACAATGAACAGCGTCATTTATTATTATTATTGAACTGAAAGATATAAAAGTTTTGTGAAAGCAGATGCAAGTGTTATATTTTTGGATGTTAACAATACCAATAATTAATCCATGAAAGTAAAAGCGTTTCAAGAACGGAAGTGAAATGAAAACTGATTCATAAGTTCAGTATGTTTGCGTGACTTGAAGTTAGCGGAATAAAAAAGGGATCACTTTACGGCGGTTTAGTATGAGAACTTGACTGTGAATGCCCCTTTAAACTGGCTAATTGTTGGCTGTATTGAGCTAATATTGGGTGAGAGTGGGAGGGAAGGAGCTAAAGCTTTCCACCTCTCTCCCTATGTACACCCATGACATACACATAGGTGCACATACAGCTATAGATGGATATAAAAAAACAACCAAAAATACGAAAAATATAATGAAAAGGTTTGTGTCTAGTAGTTTGTGTCAAGTGGTGTCAAAAAAGGACAAGTAATATAATGATGATTTAATATCCTTGCCAAAGAAAACCAATAAAAGTTGTTTTAAAAAATGTAATAGAGGGCGACAGGGACGGGGGATTTCTTTTTTCTACAAGTGGAATGGAATAGAAATGGCCAAGGAATTTGAACCCATCATATTATGAATGGTGATTTTCTAGAATAGATAGTATGAGGCATATCCATTAAAAAAAGGTGATTAGGATGCGGTATTAAAAAGAGAAAAGATTTTATGACCGACATCCAACAGTATAATTATCATAAAGATTATTTACAGCGTAAAACGTTATGAATTTTTATTTCTTAACAATCTTGAATGATAGGAATTAGCAATCTGGAAAGTTTGTATAAAGATAAAGCTGTTCAAGTTTATATATAGTACATAGGCGCTTCTTCCTGAAAAGACATAATTTCACAGAAAAAAAAAACTTTTTTTAATGTAAAGTCTGCTTGAGTGAAGCCCTGAAAAAAAATATGAATACAATCAAACTGCAGAAGAATTGTAGTTATGACAACAAAATATTCGCTCTCTAAATAAATATTGAAAACAACCGTCGTCATGGTAATTTGAAAAATTAGAGCAACTTCAACTTCGATCAAGTGAGAATAAAAAGCAATTTGTGATTGCTCAATGATACAGTTTATCCTTGATTAGATATCATGCGAAACAAAACTTAATGCTGTTCCATTAAATTTTAATCTACTTGAATGAACCGAAAGTTAATCCATTAATTTGCAGCTACAAAACTCGTTCAGTGCACAGTTATGAAATCAAGTTTCTCATAAAAACGTGCAACCTTGCAATAGAAATTTCCCCCAGAAGGTATGAAAAATTCTAATGCGTCAAATTCCACAGGAAACTATAATCCAACAACAATAAAAGTGCAATGGAGTTAAAAGAATCTTCTGTATTCCGCCATTTTCTTGATTCACCTAACTGTGGTACTTTAATCCAAGGAAATAATGACAACAATTCAAATGTTAATGACTTTTTAATGGTGTTGCTCTGCGAAGGTGCCGAGGCTTAGTGAAAGCGCCAACTTTGAAACAACGTATTTCTATAGAAATTGTCGCTAAATAGGAATAGCAGGTAAAAACGCAAAAATTCTTAAAAGTATTTTGGGAATCCTGACAGCCAAATTATTACCTTATACTCAGTCCTTAAGTTAAGTATTTGAATCATGCTGAAACGCAGTTGTTGATAAATTCTGTGTAACATTAGTAAGGTAATGAAGCCAATTCAGAAATTCTAGACTTTGTAAACACTTTTTATAAATCTTATGGGCCATTCCACGGAAAAGTCGCCATTTTGTCAAGCACGTGTAACAGCAACTATATTTCCTTTAAAAAAATTAAAAAAAAAAAACTGTCATGAAAAATCCCCCCCCCCCCCTTTTTTTTTGCTTATACATTCACACATAAGTTTGTGATTTCTAAAGGAAACAATTTTGTTCATTACCCCTTTTAAAATTATTAGTCTTAATTAAATATATTAGCTCTCACGAAAGTAAATTGATAGTCGTTTTTCCGTGAAAGGGTCCTTATGCACAATGCTTTATAATTACTGAATACAATTAGGCGTAACAGAGAATTTTTCTAACTAAATATAATTATATTCTTCATGAAACCTACAATCATTCTCTTACGGGTCATTAGACATTTCGCTCAATTAGGCTAGGGGTTCCCTAACTTTTCTGTTTCGTAGACCACCAAACTATTTTCTTAATTTTCATAGGTTCTTTCCCAGGGCTCGCTCAATTTCAAATGGAAGTCAGGTATGTGAGTACGGTATTGCACAGCTCACCTAGCTGGGATGCAACACATGCTCGAAAACGCGAAACAACCGGTAACATCAAAAGCAACGATAAGATGGAACGTACTGGTAAAGGATGTGTTATCTTGACTAATAATAAAGCTGAAAGTCTCTCTGCCCGGATCTCTGTCTGTCAGGATCTTTGTGATGTGCATAGCTCCTAGACCGTTCGGCCGATTTTCATGAAATTTGGCGCAAAGTTGAGTTTGTAGCATGGGGGGCTAAACCTCGAAGCGATTTTTTGAAAATTCGATATGGTTCTATTCCAATTTTAAGAACAAAATTATCATAAGATGGACGAGTAAATTACGAAATTATCATAACGTGGAACCGTAACATGGGCACAAGCGAATTGGCGAGATACGAAATTATCATAACGTGGAACCGTAACATGGGTACAAGCCAATTGGCTAAAAAATTCACCACACATTATTTGTAAATATACAGGCGAACCAAAGACCTTTTAATTTTTCTATTACGGGCAAAGCCGTGCGGGTACCACTAGTTAGAAATATACCCTTAAAAATATAGCTTGGGGCGACTTTCTTAAAACGAAAAAAAAAAAAAAAAATAGCGTACTGTTGGCTTTTTTTTTTTTTTTTTTTTTTTTTGAGATAAAAATAATTAAAAAAAAAAAAAATTCAAAACTCCACCTTTATATAATTGAAAGGCTCGGGACAAGAATGTGATATGCCCCATGATGTGAATTTTTTAGTTCGCTAATTTCCAACTTTTTTAAAATGCTACAAATAGGGGAGGGTGGCCCAAAGTGGGTAAGTTTTCGAAGAACGCTCGAAAATTGTAGTTTTTGAATTTTATCGCAACAATTTCGGTTTTATTTCCTAGCAAGGTTCTTGAACTTCAAAACAAAAAGTGATTTTTGTATTATTTCAAATACAATATTTATTTATTATCAAACTTTACAAACATTTGAAAAACCCGCTTTGCCCTACCAGGGAGCCCAAAGCGGATAAACTTAACTAATTGTGATTTGGTACATTTGCCAATCAAGTATGAAGTAATAAATGGTTAAAATAATTGACTAGCTACCAGCCATTATAAAAAAAATATGTAAAAAAGTTTCACTTATCCAATTTTAAGGCAGCACATTTGTTTATAGAACATCAAGAAATAAATGATTAAATTAATATACTAATTAATTGTCATCCTAAAAAATAATTTTTTAAAGTTATACTTATCCTATTGAAATAGAAAATCTAAGTCAGCACACGAGTCAAGAAATAATAAATAAATACATAATAAAATCCTATACCCGCTTTGCCCGACCCGCTATGCCCGAAGGCACGTTTTTTATTTCAATAATTATAACCTTAAATTTAAAAAAGAAACAGACGAAATGACTATCATAGTTTGTAGGTGGATGGTGTCAGAATAACGTAATATTACTGGCAATCAAAAAAAGAAGCTCGTCTTCGACTAATCACAAGTTATAAAACTTCATTTCTTTTTAGAAATGTATCATTTTTTAAATTTTAAGCCTGGTTGCGCCATGCCGCTTCACTACTGCTTCGCTGGGATTGATTAAAACTCGGGGGTGTTCATATAAACACGACATACGTATGCATCGCCGCTTACATACCAAGGGGGGGGATCATGCAAAGGCGTACCCACTTTGGGCGACCTACCCGCTTTGGGCCACCCTCCCCTATATTTGTAGTTATTATACATTCTATACCCTGCACTACTAAAACCATATATGTTTTTTCTCCAGCTGATATAATAAATTGTCATGTTTATTTCAACTATCAAAGCAGCACTTAGATCAAAAAACTCACTTTTTCAAAAGTGTAGCTTAGCACGTTCTTGCCCCGGCCTTTCAATGCTTCAATAATAATTTCATTTTTCAAATGAACTTAAAAATAAATAAATAATAAATAAAATAGTAATGTTAATTTTTTTCAGCCAAAAAAAAAAAAAAAAGGTAATAAAAAGCATTTTTCAGAATAGTTTCGAATTTTTTTTCTTGGGGGGGGGGGGGAACTTATCCTAAAAACACATCTCTTAAAAACGGCCCTGAATACTTGATTACTAAAACGATGCGTTTAAAGTGGAAGATCAGTTTCGCTTTCTAACTCAAATTGAGGTGGTAAAGACGAGAAAAAATTGTCCTCTGATATGAAATGAAAGGGGAAAAGATATGACAGACCAGTCTCATTGATTGATTAGATCTTGATTGATTACGACAATCAATAAATTTCTCCCTGTGATTTTTATCAATTCAAAGCTGGGATTCAGCAGGATTAGAAAGTGGTTTTAGCACCATCGACCATGTTCATGCAGTTCTAGACTGAAAGAAATAATGAATGAGCCATTTCGCAGTGTGGCTTTCGGGAGCTATGAAAAAAAGCTTGACTTGGAATCAACATTTGCAGTTATGACTGCATTAAAAATATCCAATATCGATTTGTTGAAAATATTTATAAAGAAGCCACACTATAAAAATAATCGAAAAAACCAATAAATAGGAAGTCATTGAATAGAATGCTAGAAAACCATTTGAATTTTCCCTAATTTAATTTGCTAAATATTCGGAGTACACAAGAAATATAGTAGTTACATACACCTCACCTTACCACTTTTGTTTAAAAAAAAATTGAAAATAAATAAATAAATAGAAGAAAGTCGGTGAATAGAAGAATGGAAAAACCATTTGATATCTTCCTAATTTATTGTGCTAAATTTGCGGAGTGCGCAAGAAATACAGTGTTGTGGTCACATACACCTGACCTTACCACTTTCGTTATATATATATATATATATATATATAAATCAATGAATAAAAAAATAGAAAACCCGTTTTCAATCTTTCTAATTTAATTTTATAAATTTGTGGAGAGCACAAGAACTACAATGCTGGGGTTACATGTTACATACACCTTACCTCACCACTTTCCTAAAAAAAAAAAACACTAATAAATATAGTCAATGAATAGAATAATAAAAAAACAAACAAATGGAATCTTCTTAATTTAATTTGATGAATTTGTGGAGTGCACAAGAAATATAAAGTTGGGATAACAAATACCTTACCTCACCAATTTTGTTACAAAAAAAAAATCTTCTCACCATTTTAGAATTAAACAGAATGGACTTGAATTTCTGAACATTTTCAAGAGATCCCGCGCAATTCGGACATTTGTTTAGGAGTCAGTGTAATTCGGACATTGAGTCAGTGTCATAGAAGTGCAATTCGATCTCCCCGTTCATTTACCAGACTCCGTGTTACTGTAGGCTGAGCAAAACAAAAGAAAAGAAGAGACGAAAGAGAGAGAGAGAGAGGGAGAGAAAGAACAATATTCCCTGCACTGAAACTTTCCACAAGAATATTTCAGAATGTACCAAGTTCGTAGACGTCCACAAAAGTTCTACTCCAAAATCTATTTTGCGAAGTTAATTAAGGTAAATGATTTATTTCAAAATTACGCCAAGATGTAGCTAATTGACAATTAACCTTCTTCGGGTAATGGATGTGCAATTAGAAAGTCGCAGTAATTATGGATGGAAAGTTTTTGACTTCTGCTGTATTGAAATACATTCTTCCCTAACCACGATTCCTTAATCCAGTATTATTTAAAAGTAAAAAACTTATGTCAAATTGTTATTGTACAGAAAATATAATCAAACATTTTTTTTCTCAAAAAACGTACCGTATCCTTCATTTTGATAACTTCAAATAATATACAGTATAACTTCGATTTAACGATTTATTCATTTTATTGATACATTTCACTAGTCCGGATTTGATAGCATTGAATATCTATGCTCCTAGATTTAACTATATATCCTTGATTGAACGATATTTTTTTTTCCAGTCCCTTGACAATCATTAAATTGGGGTTATACCGTAGGCCAAACAGTGGCATAGCGGGTATTTTTTCATATGAAAATTTTCGAAATTAAATGCCAAAAAGCGCAATTTTAGGTCCTTGAATGTGTATTTATGGATGTAAATTTTTTTGCTTCATGAGGGGGGGGGGAGAGGGGAGACCTCCTATTTCATCCTTGGGTACGACATTGAGTTCAAGCCTCCAATCACCTATTTGCTTTGGACGGATGCGTCGACTTGGGGGAAAAGAAAGTTACGATGGTCTTTCAAAAAAGCGTGAATGAAAAAAAATTACGGGCTTGAACTACTGATAACATTCATTTTTGTACGAATTGAAAATCAAATTTTAATCAGTGGTTTATATCAAATAGTCTAAAACACACGATATAAGGAAGCACCATCGATGAACATTTTAGCGTTTTTGATACTAACCGTAAGCGCAACAACGCTTGATCCAGGAGTATTGAGTAGAAAAAGGATCTAACATGGAGCACATAACGATCACAACTGATTTAACGTGCACCAATGACCAATAATTCGTAATCGGCACGTCTTCAAACGCGCCGGTACCGAACCAACCGCCCTTCGGCTACAGTCTGGTGCCTAACCGATCAGGCTATCTGTAGAGCCAGCTGGTGAGTATTACAGCCTAGGCGAGGGAGGTATTTAAAGGAAAAAATGATGCCGGGGTGACGACTGATGCTATCGTTGAGTTCTACGCTATTGGTAATGGGGGTACATAAAGAAGGTCATTAATGTGCCCCCAAAGCACGGACAGACCAGATGAACATCAAGCGTATTATAACACACCCAGAAAACTGCTTTTCTTGTTCTGTCGCCATTTAAAAAATACTGCACTCGTATTACCAAAAGCCGTAGACAGTAGCTTAAGTAATAGCACGTCCGCCATCTTGGGGATAAATGCCACTTTTTTCAGTTGTCTGCTATAATGAAGTAGCATGTTTTGTTTCTTGATTGTGGATTAACATACAGCTAATAAGGAACCACAATCCAGGAGTAAAACACCCTACTTTACCACAGACAAAGGAAGAAAGTGGTGGACGTGTCGCTACTTTATTCTACGATTCAGGGCTTCAGTTACTTGTAGTGTTGTACCTATGCTCTTGATGTTTAACAAATAGTGTAGGGTGTAAAGTACCTGTAATTGGAGTACTGAACTTTACTTGGTGTAAAACTAAAGAGTTTCGCCATGTCGCGCCGTCACACTACCTAAGTCTCCACTATTCGTTAACGCTATTAATGATCATGGATATCCTTGTGCGCATAAATTAATTGAAGATATTGCATAAACGTTTATTTGTTTGTTGAGACTCTTCCTTATTTTTAGAACTTTTCAGTTCACTATCAATTACTGAAGTAACAGTGGGCTCATTTGAAAAAAATGTTCTCATTTACGTTTATTTGAAAATTCGGATTGTTTTCCAATCATCAAGGAACCAGTATTGCACGCTCTATAAAATATGCACAGTGGTTTCATTGAGCAGCAAATAAAAGAAAATAAATTATGCATTATTAAATAAGTGCCCAAGGCTGTGGACTAATATCGGCTTCGAGCAGATCAGCGGGATCCTCTGACATCCACGAGAGCAAATCGTTTCTCCATTTTAAAACCCGCACCTCGGGACATAAAATCGTCATTCAAACGGAATAAAACTCAACCACAACGGAGATGAAACAAATCACTGACCATTTAGGCGAAGCGTAACGGACGAAGGGGCATATTCCTTTTTGCAAAGGAATGGCGATATTTATCTTGTTCAAGACATGTACGATTGCCCCTATGTGGCTTTCTTTTTCCTGCCTCCGGTATTGTTGCGTTATTTTTGAAACTTATCTGAAAGAAAGCTCTTTGTTTGGATAAAAGGAATGGTGAACAAATGAATGGTCATAAATAGAGGATCATGTTCGTTATATTCTATTCTGCATGGATGTGAAACGAAAGATTCAATTTTTTTTTTTTTTGAAGTAGTAGGTCATATTTGTTATAAAATGCGTTTCATATCATTGCTTGTGAGGTTGAGTGTTAAAACTTGGATACTTTTCTTGCTCCAGTGATGTGACATAATTAAGGCTTCTGCGATTGCGATTGGCTACCGGTGGTCTACGAATAGACAATTTGAAAGGAAGCAGCGAAATTTGAAATTTGATTGAAATATGACCATGTTAAATATTCTTCAAATCTAACTAAGAAGTATTCTAAATTCTGCTTTAAAAGAAAAATAATGCCAAAAAAAAGGCAAGAAATAAAAATTAAAAACTTTGATCCAGTTGTATTTTTTCGAGCTTATTGTTGTTTCAAATGCTGAAGAGTCACTCTTCGGCTTTAATTCCTACTCCGCAAAGCGAAAGGAGCTTGTGTCTCCCAAATCGAATTAGCACCTTAGAGCAGGAATTACTAACTGGAGAGAGCTAGTCTAATCATTACCATTGGCTTAGAAAACGCTGAAGCAAAGATTTCAGGTCACGTGATTCAACTACGACGAATGGACGACACGTTTTGCATAAAACTAATGAAAGAAACCCGATCTTTTCCGATACTTTACTTCAAACGCTATCAGGTGACTTAGGATTTTTGCTTCAAGAATAAAAGTCTTTACTGTCTCCACTTTTTATTTGTTCTCAATGATTAGCACAAGCAACAATAATAACAAAGTAACAGAGACGGCATTTTGTTCCCAGGACGATGACGAAGTGTTCCATTCATTCAAGTGGTAACCTCCGTCGTCCCTCTTTGCAGTTACATAGGTGCAGAGTTTCGGGAGACATCACCTCCCATTCAACCCTATGGCAAAATTATGGAAGTGGTGCTGACATCTGTCGAACCCGACACAGACTCTTCCCAATTCGTGTGCCTGACCTTTCTAGAGAGCCTCTTTTCGGACTTAACTCATACTTCGCAGAGGGGGAGGAGCTTGGATCCTCCAAGTGGCATTAAATTAGCAACAGCAACAATAACAAAGAGACAGAGAATGACATTTCGTTCCTAAATATGGGCTGTGACGAGAATTTAATCTGGAGCGGATGACAACTAATAAGTTCCAAGTACTAGAGACGAATTCCTACCAATTCGTGTGCCTCACCTTCTGAGGAGCCTCCCTTCGGACTTAACTCTTACTTCGCACTTCACAGAGTGAGAGGAGCTTGGGTCCTCCAAGTGGCATTAGCAACAGCAACAATAACAAAGAGACAGAGATAACATTTTGTTGCTAAATTTGGGTTGTGACGAGAATTCAATGTGGAACGGATGATAAAAAACTAAGTTCTTAAGTTCTCAATTTTTATTCCTATGAAAGGCACTTCACCGAACTTCAACTCCTTAAAGTGAGCAATGGCCTAAAAAAGCAACGAATTACACAAATTCATAGACACAAGACATTGTGTCAAATTTGTTTCTCGGTCACATCTATTGCAGTACAGAACAAATCAAAAACCACATTAATGGAACTTCCACGGAATAGGCAATGGATTTTGTGCAAACGAAAAAATTGATTAAAACCACCCCAAAAAGACATACTCCATCAAGCAGAGCGATTGTTGATGTTTCTTTTTCTTTATTTCGTACTAAAATAAGCATAACAAAGCTGGCAACAGAGGTAACGCGGATTAGCAGAGGAGGAGGAAGTTGTTCTTTCCTAATCTCGAACACGACGACAAGAATAATAAATAGATTTTTTGATGGGAATGTGTAAGGTTGTTCTTTGTGGGTTTTTTTAACGCCGGATGGTGGATAATACAACACGAACGTGCGAGGTGGGAATGCTGTGTTGGCGAACTCGATTGCAGAATTTCAATGATTTCAGAATTTAAAAATAGAGGACCTTTGAATGGGTGATTTCATTCAGTATAGAGAAGAGTTGGATTACTCGGTTTTGGCGGCTTGTTGGAAATGTTTAAGATGCGAGACTCATCTTGATTTTGAATCCCTTGCACATTTGTTTTGTCCTTTTAAACTCTCGACAGAAACCAGTTTTAAACACACAAATAATACAAAATACAAGCGTTTTTTTTTTTTTTCCTTTTTTTTCCCTGGTCGGCAGGGATGAGTAAAGACAAATTTATTAGTCATTCTTTTTTTTTTTTTTTTTGAAAAAAAGGAGGAAGAAAATATAATTTTGAAATAAATTAGTTTTTAAACTGCCGCTAAATATTATCCCTTTAAACCAAGTTTTTACAATTAATTAATGGCACGAACAATAATTGTAAAATTTAGTGCGAGCAGGATATTATTCCATTGTCAAGAGAAATATTTTTTAATAACTTAAAAATGATAGTGATACTTTCAGTCATAACCTGTAACAAAGACGAAATAATCTTTTTAAAATAATTAAATTTTAAAAGAAGGAGAAAAAAACCTTATTGTAAATTTAGCAAAAAGTTATCACTCTCAAACTGAAGCTAAGGCCCAGAACGACATGCAATATGTCAGATAGCCAATCTATCACGCTCTTATTGTAAGTATTGTACAGGGTATTTAAAAAGCATTGCACTGATAAAGAAAAAAAAGTCTGTTTACATTGATCTTACAAAATATTAGCAAAAACATCAGTGTTTTGTATTTTTTAAACTATTAATACAAAAACGTAAGTCTTTTTGTATTTTTGTTAAGAAAGAAGGGAAAAGGAAAAGAAGGGGTAAGAAAGTTAGGGTTCGGTAAAATTGGAATTTCATTTGCCAAATGTTGAATCCCCCCCCCCCCCCCCATTCCTGTATTTTAGTTGACTGCGCCCCTGCTACTAGTTAGAACCCAAGTGACCAAGTTTGATATCGATTTGAAGATACAAAAACACAATTAAAGCAAAAGAAGAAAAAAGTTAAGAACGAAATATTTTTAAATTGTAGCGATAAAAAAACAACAACAATGTAAGTGGCAACAAAAATTAGTTGCTTAATTTTATGAATTATCTGCCTGGAATCAAGAGCACATTACAATGACAAAAGGTGAAAATATTCAAAAATAAGTTGTTTAAAAAATGTTCCTTAAGTACTACTAGTATAAGGACTCTTATACTACTTTGTCATAGTATTAAAGTAAAAGGTTTATAAATCAGTATGAGACACAAATTATGTATTCAGATTGTCAACATAAACTATGAAATGTAACATTTTTTAGACAAGAATAAATGAAAGTAATTGCCTTTTTACGCATTAAAAGATTTTTTTAATTGTTAAATTATATTTAGTATTTTTTTTTATTATTTGAGAGAATTATGGCTGACAAATGTTCAATAAATAAATAAATAAATAACATTTAGGGATTAAAATGACTGATTTGTTAACAAAGTGAGATATGAACAAAGAATTTAGCTAAAATCCATATTTTATTCTGAAAACTTACGTCTTTCATTTTTCTTTCTTAATTTCTCTCTCATCACGCAATGAGCCAGATTTTACGGAAATAGTATTTTCAAGTTTGAAACATTTTCTAACGCAGTTAATAGCAACATAGAATTTTAAAATTTATGCCTAAAAATGATAATATGAAACATATAAAATTGTTTTATGATTCCACACGTCACGAAATTGTTTTTTTTTTTTTTTTAGTAAAGCAAAGAACTAGGAGAAGGTCAAACCCTTCCTAAGGCCTAAGGCTTAAAAGGCCTAAGATCGTATAAATGTGAGTAATGCAAAATCTCTTAATTCCTAATTGTATTTATTTCAAACATTAGTAATTTTTAAAACCAAAAATACTTACAGTTATCCTGCATACTTATTTAAAAAATAATTGGTGTTATAATCTATACTAATATTATAAAGAGAGAGAGCGGATTTTTGTGTGTTTATGTGTTCGAGGTAATCTCCGAAACCACTGCACCTATTTGAAAAATTCCTTCACTGTATGAAAGGTCCTTTCTTACTGAGTAACATAGGCTATAATTCGAAAAAAAATCCGATAAATAGTTTTTTTTTTTAATTCCAAAAGACCCAAATTTCACGTAAATTGCCTATTGTTGGTTATTAATGGGGAGAAAAATCACTTGCAAATATTAATATTATGTATCGTTGAAAAGGGTAGAATTTTTCACGTTCTAAACAATTTGTTTCAATGCTCTAACTTAATTACGGCGGGAGTAATTTGCGTTTTTAGCTCGAACTTTTTTAGGCTTAGCTGAAATTTAGGCACTACTTTCTTCATTAAATCTATCAATAAAAAGTGAAGGAACTGTCCCACAGTTTTCTTTTTGACACCATTGAAAAAAGCGACATTTTTTACTCCAGATCTCTCTCGATCATTGGTCGAAAAAAATTAGCTTCTATCTTCGAAGGAAAAAAGTTACAAGCGTTTTTAAATCAATTTCGAAATATGTCATTTTGGTTCAAGTTGTCAACCATTTTATTTTAACGTTTCCACGGTCACGCTTTTTGAATCCATTGTTATACATTTCCATATTTTCATTTAATTTCTCAAACTTATTTTATTTCTTGTTTCCATGGTTACGCTTTTAAAATCAATCTTTCGCATTTTAATTTCTTAAAAGTATTTTAATATCTGTCGTCATTGTTTGGAAGGGTAATTTTGCATGGTGTTTTTTTTTTCTTTTATTTAAGCTTGATTGTTGAATATATGTCACTTGACACAATTTTTACTCTCAAAGTAGACCGGACAAAGCCGGGCAACGCAGCTCTTAATATATAAATATTTGAAAGTTACTGTTCATGTGATTTTATAACGTTTTGTTTGTTCGGCGAAACATTTATTATTTCCAAAGAAAAAACATTCGCTTCACTCGCAAAAGGGCTGGGTTCCGGTAGCGTGGTCGCTTAGCGCGTTAGGCGCTGAGCAGTTCAGTCTAGGATTATTGTTTTAAGGCAACCGTTAATGTAACTTATTGTTTTGGCGATTTGTTTTGAAAGAAAAGAAATTTTTTACTTTTTTTTTATCCGAGTGAAATGTACGACATTTTCTTTTCTTTCTTTTTTTGTTTTCTGACGACAATTTTTGAATGTTCCACGGGATTTTTTTTTTTCCATTAGACGGATCGATTATGACAGCGTGGTTGCGGGGCAAGTTTTGCGATAAACAAGAGTTGCGGAATTATTTTTACATATAAAAGATATTATTTGATGGTTTTTTTTTTTGGCGAAATATTTTAAACTGCAGTAAAAACCGCTTCACTCGCTAAATACAGTTTTAAAGCAACTGTAAATCTAACTTAATGATTTGACGAAAAGTTTTAAATTCCAAAGAAACTTAAATAGTTTTTTTTTAAAGGTGTGTACGCATTTTATACAAAGAAAAATGATCATTTCACATTAGAGGGGGAGGGGGCGTCAATTTTTTTATTCAACGGACTTCCGTTAAATTTTTAGCACGGGCATCGCTGTGCGGATACTGCTAGTAAATAATAAATAAGTTTATGTCTTAGCCAATACTGTAATGTAATTTGGAACTATTGTAATTACACCGGTGAACTTTGAGTAGTGCCAGTGAACAGAGCAGTAGTGATAAAGCAACGAGCACAAAACTACTACTTTTTTGCTCTTCCTTCATATCTATCGTTTCATATTATTCACTGTTTTGTATTCGCAATAACTCCTCCAAGACTGGTAGTATGAGGAATCAACAATCTTAATAGTATAACACATGGTGTAATAATTACGTAAAATAAATCGAAATAATCTTTCTAATGATTTTGGTGATATCAAAAAGATTTTCTTTCTAATTTTGGGAAAAGTCAGGTGTTAAACATTAATTTTCCAGAATGTGTTTTCACAGACGGCTTGAATTTCTGTGCTCCCCTCCCCCCACGATCGATATGTCTATGGGTATAATAATGAGATAAAACAAATGGTAAAAAAGTGTTCTTGATATGATTTTCGTTCTGATTTCGGAGAAACTCAGGTGCCAAAGATTAAGTGTCTAGCAAGTTGGAGAGAGGGGAGAGGAGCACATGCTTCCCTGTGTTCCCCTCCTCCCCGACGCTACACTTATGGCTTTAAAGACAAACATTTTGACTGTAGTGATTGTAAAAAAAGGCCATATCAAAGCAGAACTAAGATACAGTTGAACTCTCTTAATTATGATCACGTTTAATACGACATCACGGATAAAACGAACATTTTGTTCGTTAAGTTCGGTTTGCTATCTAATGACATTAAAAATTTCATGTATAATACGTACATTGAATCGAAAGTCTCGTCCAAGACGAACAAAAATTCTGACCTTTTTACTTGTTGAATACTGTAATTTTCTTTTTAAAAAATTATTCGTCATTTTCTTAGGTAGTGGAAGTACTGTTGGGTATCAAGAAGAAAATATTGAACATGTTGAATAGAAAATAAAGCCCGTACATTTGTTTCCCTGTGGACATTTAAATTTAATCGGAGATCAAACAGTTCACCTTCAATTGTGGATTACAACCTATCCCGCGATTGTCGATTATCATTTTCCATTTTCAATATTTTCCAAAAACATTCATTTTTAAAAAATAAGTGATTTTTTTCTGAATATACTAATAGTTAGATTACAATGTGTATATTAGTAGTAATATTTTTAAAATAAAGGTAAGCATTTCTTCGTTTTTTCACAGTATCATTCATTCACGGTTGTTACGAATAACAGCTAATACGAACAAATTCGTGGAATTTTAACATTTTGTATTAACCAAGTTTGACTATATTAAAATTTCATCAAACAAGGTTGATAGGGATAATTTGAGTGCCTATGTTTCCTAAAATTTAAAACCATGGTGAAACAGGAATAAAGAATGTCACTTAAGTACACATTGAAAATAAAGTAGAGACCGTGGTGGTCTGAAAAAATGAAAAATAATCCAGTTTAGAAAATATACTAGGAAAAATAGTTTTTTGCCCATGATGTCATAAAATATTAATTGTTTTAATAAATACTTTAAAAGTTAACAGTCGGATGCAGATTTACAAGTGTGCCGCTAATAGGTTAACACTAATCATCACCAACAGGCTGAAACACATTGCCGCCCATAAACTGAAAAAAATTATTGCATGTGCCACATTTCTTGCAAAAGTAAAATAAACGGCGAAATTGATTTTCTGGCCGTCGAAGATATTTCTGCATTAAAAAAACTTCCAGCAGGGGTGCCCACCTGGGGGAGGGGGGTCAGCGCAGACTGTGTGTGAGGAGGTGTTTTAAAGGATATTTTCTCATTTTTTTGAGGGGCACCTTGCTTTGGGGGGAGGTCTCCGAGATATTGAGGAGAGGGTGCGTCCTTGTCTTTGGGGGGGGGGGATGGGCACCCCTGCTTACAGTCTATGGAAATTTGTCACCATATTGCCTAGCTAGCCTATTTAGAAATCCGCCACTGTGTACAATAGATTTAAGGGAATATATGTACAGTGGGTCGAACTTGCTTATAATGAACCCTGATTTTACGAGAAACCGGATTTAGCTACTAAATCAGAAAAATTTGGTTTCTGCAACGTCAAATCTAAGGGAGCAGAACTCTCATTTAACGAGCAACCCCCCCCCCCCCCCCCTTTAAAACGAGCAATAGTTTCGTGATGCAATAAACTTTCTATTGGCTTCAGATTATCCTTTCTTGGAAAATGTTCTGTAACAATGACCTGAAGTCAACCGAAATTTAGTGCTGAGTTGTAAATCCTGAGAGAACAAGTGATCAGGGGCGCTCCAATGAGAGGTCATGGGAAGTCAATTTGACCACCCAAAAATTTCCTGATGTGACAAATTTTATCAGACGATTTGGCAAAATTATCATCATTCTGCAAAATTTGGAATTCCATTCGGCAAATTGAGAATCCCCCCCTCTGCCCTCTCAAAAATTTAAGTTCTGGGCGCCCTGCAAGTGATGGCGCCCTTCTTCAAAAATTTGTGACGCAAAGCAGATAAGCATTTGAAAATCATAAATATGTTCACAGCAATGCTATAGCTTCCAAGATATACTTCCGCGGACATTGCTCCTCAAACTTAAGCTGATGCAGATGAAAAAAATAATGAACGCGATGACGATAACGACGCATGCTAAGAATTTGAATGAACAACCCTCAATGGCTTTTGATCTGAAGAAAAATTTGGTTGCAAATGACGATGTTTTCCGAGCCATGGGTATTCCTCAAGAACAATAACACAAGAATTAGACAGTAGAACCGAGTTCAAAACAAATTTACCAACTTATTTTGTACTGCACAGAAAAAAACAACAACAATCATTTCAAAAAAGAAAGAAAAATAAAGCAAGTGTGCATGCTTTTTTATGATTTTTTTCACTAACCCGTCTTTTGCGTGTACTTGGTTTTTGGTTATAATGAGCAAATATCGCGGTCTCATAAGCTCATTGTAAGCAAGTTCGACTGTAGTATTTAACTTTCTCTTCTCTTGTCGTTTAGTTACTAACGTAGAACATAGATGGCAGCACAAGATCTTATAAAAAAACATCTTTTTCTCAACTTTACTGTAATTTTTCGTATTTTAAAAAAGTTGTCTCAAAGATAAATTTTTGTGAAAGCATGGCGAAAAATACTGACATCGTATGGACTCGAAGTTTTCCACTACATATGTCATGAAATGAAAATAAGAATTTAAAGCATTTTTCTCCAGATACCTTAAGTTTCCAGTCCAAATTCATTTTTTGTGGAATAATTTCTCTACAGAATATTTGAAAAATAAAAATATCATACCGAAGTAATGAGATTCAATAAACAATATTCAGCAAATCCTCTAGTATCTCTAGTCTTTTATTTGATGTATCCGAAAAAAAAAATTAGAAAGTTTCCCTTGAAGATGAAAAAAATTAAAGAAACCAAATTTTATACTTGTACATATTGAGTTAATATTCTAGTGTCCTATGTTCATTAAAGCAATATTCAAATCATTTAACTAATTAGATGCAATTTCGGATTGCATTTTAAAGATGCCTTCGCAATTATGATTCAAGAGTCTGCTACTTTCATTTGAGGTGTGCTGCTGCCATCTATCATCGAATTTTCCAACTAAATACAGTGGCTTTGTCATTTCGATTTCTCTAATGTTGATTACAATTCACAACTGAATCAGGTTATTAAAACCATACTTTCAAAAAAAAAACAGATGATCTTAATTTTAAGCACGATAGAACTTAAATATTCAAAAATAACAATAAATAGAATCAAACTATGTTTTAAAAATGCTCAAATACACTATAATGGAAATTAGTACCAATGTAGGAGGTGCAAATCGGACGGTTTTCTTAGTAAGCATGACTGCTAAATCACACACACACACACACACAAACAAAAGCACTAATTCAATAAAAATTATTGTGTAGAAGAACGCTAATCGGAAATAGTGGTTTTTAATTTTTGAAGTCTGCAACTCAAGAGAGTTTTAAAACTCAGACGATTCGTATGAGCGACATAGAAGAAAATTTCGTGACAGATACAACCCGGTGGTGGAATTAGAGGAATTAACTTCTCAAAAAATTAGTTTCAAGCTGCCGGTTTATTCTTTTTTATGTTACTGGACAAAAACGGACAATGTAAGAAACGGTATCACACCTCTCCGAGAAGAAAGTTTTGTTTGCATCACTGCCACAACATGCTCCTTAGGGAGGCTTTATGTGAGTTATATAACCTAAATCTTGATTAACCAACTTCCCTCCAATAAAATTTAAACCTATTTAAAATTGCCTAGAAATTACGAAGAAAGAAAAAAAAAGACTTTGAACGTTTTTAGAAATTACTCTAGTTATTGAAAAAGAATACAAATCTTGCATGTTATGTAAGGATACTGCGCATAAAGAGAGAATAACTTATATTTTTCGCTAATATGCGGTAAATATTGCAAGTTTATATGCTCGAATTTAAATATATTTTATAACAAGCATCTAGTAAAAAAAAAGCTTTTAAAAACGTTTTTAAATTAATAATTTGATTTGACAAAAACTTGTAATATTTGAAAAGTTTCTAATGCCCTAAATTCCACAGGTCTATGCTTGCTTAAATTCAGCGCTGAAATTAGTTTGTTAACATTAATAGCAAGATTAACTTCATTATCACTATTATTTTCCAATGTTTTTTGCAAAAATTAAAAAGCGCAATCGGCTGGCTTTATGACAGAGCGTGGCCCCACAAAATTTCGCTTACGCTTCTTACGCTTAAACGTCAGCACCATCTAATGGGGCCATGGGCAGAGGAAGTAATTTAAGAAATAATCTTAAAAAAAAAAAAGCAAATCTCATCAAAATAATTAATGATAATTATGATCACACTTTGTTCATTCCGAAGACATTTTTTTTCATCTGTAAATTCATCGATTTGGAACCCATATCAGTCATATTTTATGGAATACCTTTATCTGTTTTAAGGGATGGAACGGGGGATATTTCGATAACTGAGATTTTCATAGGGTCACCAAATTTTTGGGTAACAATCCTTTCATTCTGGCAATATCAGCAATTCGAGGCAACAAAACACTTGGCCAAGGGCGCCCATATGCAAAATTGTAAGGGGGGCTCAAATATTTTCCTCGTGGTTTAGCTGGATATTTTCTCCATAGAAACAGATTTCAGTACAGATTAGAGTCATTAAAATTTGACATTTTTAATAACTTATCCATTAATGGCTGGAGAAGAAATGTTTTTACATTTTTGCAAAGAAAAAAAGTACTAAAAGCAAGAAAGTTCCATTTTCAAAGGGGGGGGGGGGCTCGAGCCCCCCCCCCTTGCCCCCTTATATGGGCGCCCATGCACTTGGCGACAATTCACAAACTCGCCAAGAATCTCAGTCAACGAAACCATCTGGATTGAAGAAAAGTTGTTTTTCGCTCACCTATGGAAGAGAAGCGCAAGAGTCGCTCATCCCTGAGGGATGTGGTCTCGGAGAGCTCGCTGCTGTCCTCATCTTCTTCGGGGACGGAAGGGACTCCGATGTCGTACCCCCACCGCCGACGGAACGCCTGCCGCCCGCCATCCAGACGGACGCGGGGGAGCTCCAGAAAAAGGCGCTCACCAATCTGAAAATTGAAGAAAAATGAGTTTTACAAAACTTTCGTAAGGGTTGAGCATAAATGAGAAGGCAGTGAGAAGCAAAGGGACGTAAGTGAACATTTTCAGGTTTTGAGTAAAACGACTTTAAAGATAACATCCTAGGTAGGCTTTCATTGAAAAGTTTTCCGAAATCATGTTGTATACTTTCCACTCCAGGGTCTCCCTTACCCATTGAGCTGTAACACTAAGAGAGCGAACTAATCGGTCCGTTTTTTGCCCAAGCGCGTATGGCAAAAGAATCGCACTTTTAACATTTAAACTCAAGTTTTATCATGTAAAGCCTTTTCCCATGCATTTTTCAAATCCTTAATATGTTCAAATCGTTGTGGCAAAAGAAGCGGTTTTTTGCCATTAAACAAGATGTTTTATAATGCAATTGGTTTTGTCAAACCCGCTCGAAATTTAGACCGTGAGCCTCAGTGTAGAAGAATGGGAAGTTCTCTTTCCTCTTAGTGTTATAGCTCAATGCTCTTACCTACCACTATTTGTGGTTTAACCAGTTGGATGGAACCCTGAAGACAGCTCTAATTTTTTGATCCAAACCAAAACCTGACCGATCCCTGGTCCAGAACCTCCAGAGGTATCGTTTCCCTTGGAGGACTTCGTGACCACGAGCATATTTAACATCCCCCGTTCACCATTAATGAAGACCGGATCTTCGACAGGGTATGATCGAACCCAAGACCCTCCGGTCACAAGTCCGATGCCTTACCGATCAGTCCACCACGGCCTAGTCATGCTGTATAGCAGCACCTACCAGGGATACTAGTACTATCTTTGCCCCAAGACAGAGAAGTCCACCTACCATTTGTACTGGTTGTCTTCAAATTCTTAATTTTTAATTTTTGCTTTTCACTGCCTCAAATGATGCCACACATTTCTTCAACACTTTTGACCCTTATTAAGGGTGCTTCCTGAATGGGAGTTCACGGGAGGGGAGTCAGAAAATATGAGTGGACCAGTCATCTCTCCTTTTTTTACCAAATTGAGATTACTTTACTTTCCTGTTCAACTGATGCGGAGGACACACCTTATAGCCTGGAAAAAAAAAACTATCTCTTTTCACTAGTTACAGAAAATATTGAGCATGGAAATCTCTATTTAGTTCGCAAACCCGCCATATCCAAAAAGATGTCTTGTTCAATATACTTCACTGATAGAATATTCAACTACATTATAGAGGTTCACTTTAAAGGAGGTAATGAAAAATATAATTCTTAATTCCCAAAGTTGGCAGTCGGAGTATTATAAGAAAATATAATCATCAAAATCCTCATATGCAAAAGTAAGAAAATAAAAATAAAAACACAATAGGACCATTCCACCAAAAACGGTCATTTGTCCTGCACGTGACACTTCATACATTTTATTAAAATAATTTTTTTTAAAAGGGTAATGAACAACATTTTGTTGCTTAAGAAATCACAAAGGTATGTATGACTTCTTAAGCAAAATAATAATAATAATAATAATAATAATAATAATAATAAAAAGAAATTCGTCATTATCTTTTAAAATTAAATATAGGAACCGTCACTTGCGGGACAAAACGTCCACTTTCAATAGAATGGCCATTTAATTTTTTTTTCAACGGTTTAAATTATGATTTCTCAACAAATGAGACATGTTTCTTTTTTGTTGGAACCTTAACTTTCAAAATCTACTATTTGTTTCTTCACTGCTATTAATAGAGAAGAAATATTAAGTAACTAGAAAGTCGCCCGTCAAGATATGACGGTTCAAAATTGTTTCTACTCTTCTACATTTGAACGAAGCCATTGCCTGTTTGGTGATATTTTGATTTTGAAATCGTAACCCTAACTCCAGGGGATTAACCCTGAACTCCAGCATGTAGCGTTCATTGTTGATTATTTTTTTCGTTTCTTCATTCCCCTGAAACGACACAGTCTTACCAGTAAAACAGTTAAGTTACCGGATCGAGTTCAGCCTTGTCACAATAAAGCCTTTCCCTGCATGTTAACATTACCAAAACATATCAAATTATCATGCCGTGGCGCGAATTTCATTGATGAAACACGCGGGTTACTCGATCATCGGCTATTATTTATATGAGGATGCATAGCAAACTACAAGAGGTTAACTTTGGAAGTCCCGCACGTGACACATGGAAAAAAAAATTAAAGTTTAAGTAACAACGCTACTTATTAAAAACTAGAAAATCGCCCGTCATGGTCTGACGGGTGAAAATTGTTTCTACACTTGAACGAAGCAATGCCTGGTTTGGTGATATTTTGATGGTTGAAATTTTAACCCTAACACCGGTGGATTAATCCTAAACTCCAGTAGATAGCGTAAATTGTTTCGGTTCTTCGTTTTCCTAAAATGAAAGAAAAACCCTAACGCCAGTGGATTAACCCTAAACTCCAGTAGATAGCTTTAATAGTTTCGGTTTCTTCGTTTTCCTAAAATGAAAGACTTTCCAGTAAAATAGGATCGAGTTCAGCCTTGTAGCAATAAAGCCTTCCACTGCCTGTTAAACATTACAAAAACATATTATCAAATGATCATGCCGTGGCGCGAGTTTCATTGTTGAAACACGCGTGTTACTTTATCATAGGCTATTATTTATATGAAGATAATACTATGTCAGCCAAAACGTCAAGATTAAAAAATGTGCCCTCTTCGGTTCAAAATATTAAGATCTATAACAAAATACTGATGAAATTATAGAGTCGGAATGTCCCGCACGTGACAGTGGAATGCCCCAATATTAGGTATCTTTTTACTATAGTTTTACTTATGAAAGTTTGACGCCTTGCGAAGTTGAAATCCAATCAATTCATTGAGGGTTCAAGATAATGGGGTTGTTTCCTTCAGTCAAAAGTACAGTACTTTTTGTCACTGAAATTGATAGACTAAGCAAAAAAAAAAAAAAAAAAAAAAAAAACATGGACTCAGAAAATACTTTTATTTTCCCAACAGTTATTTTTTAATTACTTTTTTAAAATGTCCGTTTCTTCAAACAAGGCGTGATCTTTATGACGTCACAAATGATGCACTATGGCGCATCTTTCTACCGCATTTCCACGTTATGATTATCAAGAAGCCATTACAATTGCGCTCTACGCTTGCTATCAACCATATCGTTGCCAATACACGTGAGTAAAGATGCGAATTATATATTTTGGACGGTGAATGGCAACACTGAATGGCATTTCATCATTTGTGATGTCATCGGCAGAAGCGTTAAACGATGAAAGAGAACCGATTTAAGTAATTTTTTTAAATATTAAAGTTAAAGAAATTATTTTTAAAAAAATAGTCAGATTCTATGTTTTTGAAAATGCTCTTACAGAAAAAAATACTTTTAAGATTTTGGAAACGACCCCATTATTGTTTGCTCTGTAAAAGAAGAAAGTATCATAACAGTGGTTCTATTGCTGGTAAATGAAGCATATTCTGCAAAAGTGGGTACACAAACCAAAAGGAAAGTAAACATTAAGAAAGTGTTAGAATAGTTGTTTTTTTGGGAAGGGGGGGGGGAAGGATGGGCATGAAGAAATTCGTATGTGGCCCTAGCACTGATTATAATAATACAAAACAAGATTTCTGAATTTATAGATTCAGTTTAGCTTTTAAATTTCTTTCGTTAACTGATAATACTATACACTTGACTCCCGCTACAACGCGATCCGACTTACGCGAAATGGCTATAACGCGATTTTTCCCCCGGTAAAGAATTTTATTCCTAACGCGAATTCTTCACCCGCAACACGAAAATTTTCCGACGGGAACCGCGTTTTTTTTCGTGAATGGACCTTCATCCTTTTGGCATCACTGATAGGGGAAGTTCCCACACCGTACTAATTTAAACATCGCTAGTACAAATAACTACTCCTCATTTTCCATTTATTTTTTTCATTCTGTACGGGAAAGTTGATGAAATATAAATGACACCTAAGAGCCTATTTTATTTAAAGTTTGTGAAGATATAAGGAAAAAGAGAAAGTTTGTGACAATTAAAGAAAAGCTAAAGATTATGTGCTTGAACAACTATAAAATGCGTGAAAGGTAGTACGACAATTAGGTATGAGTGAATTTTCCATATCTACAATTAAAAAGCAAGAAAAGGAAATCCGTAAAAGTTCACCGAGTAGTTTCTTAGCATGAGTGAATTTTCCATACCTACAATTAAAAAGCAAGAAAAGGAAATCCGTAAAAGTTCACCGAGTAGTTTCTTAGCAAAATGCAAAAATTGTAAAAATGGAAGCTGATCTTTCATTGTGAATTTAAGAAATCAAGAAGAGGGGTGTTGCCATAGATGGAAACGCTATAAAAGAACTAGTGACGCAACTGTATTGTGTATTTAAAATTATATAAGAATAACGGTTTGATCACGCAGCATAAATCATCACCATCTGTAATTTTTTTAAATTACAAATATCATTACTGGACCTATTGTACAGTATATGTTCTTTGGTGCAACTATACTGCATTTCTGTTTCTTACTACATAATGTACTTACCGTAGTAGTTTATTTTACGTCTTTCTTTCCCAATTGATCATTGATTCTGTGCATCGTAGCAGTTTTTTATGTTAAATAAAACGTTTTTTTTTAAAATACAATAAATAAAAATTCAATTTTTTTATTTAAGAAACAGTAATGTATATTTAAGAAATGGTTTTTAACAGTTGAGGTGGTGTTTACAAGTGTCTTTAATCATATGGGTATATTTATAATAGTTTTTATACATACCATTTTCCACAACGCGAAAGTTCAACTTAAGCGAAGGGTTTTAGAACGCATCCCTCGCGTAAGTCGGGACTCGACTGTATTACAGTGGAAAAACTATCCATATCCATTTAAACTGTAGCATATATAATACATTTTAGTTCAAGTTTTCAATAAATAATTAAAAATATTTTCTTTTGTTGAAGTAACGGAAAGTATGTTTCAATGATTTTATCAAGAAACATCTCAACTCTAGTTTTTAGTAATTTTTTTGAATGAGATAACAGGTGTTATAATCCCGTACAGGTGGTAGAATCTTAGATAAACAGTCATATTTTATAACAAAAAATTGAAAAAAGCCAGCTAATTTATGAGGAGAATATTGAGCAGTTTAGTCGTTTGTCTTTCCCTTAAAATTAGTTTTGATGGAGAACACTCATCAAAATGTAACGTAATAGAACTTATCGATTTAATTCCGTTTGAACGTACTCGCACACAGCGTTGTACAAGTTCATGACCCATGAGCTGCAATTATTTACGCAAACACGAAGATAAAGCTATTTACGGAATAGCTATTTACCTATATTTACTGAAGTAATCAAAACAACGATATGATAGCATAAATCAAGATTCAGCTATGCACAGAGATATTCTAAGGCCAATATCTGACACAGTTAGAGAGATCTGGTTTACATGATGGTTGACGATTGGAAAGTTACTGAATTTATATACAGGGTGATTATAATTAAAGTTCCACTTTCAAAACGCTGTAAAAATAAAACTACTGGTCAGAATGACCTCAAATTTCAACGGAATATTATCGAAGAAGGGGGAAAACGTATGGCAAAAGAAAAATAAATAGTTGGAATTTTTAGCAATAGATGGCGCTACAAGTGTCAGAATATGTAAATCGAAACACCTATCATGTGCCCGACTCATTGAAGTTGTTATAAAAACGCCAAATACTCGTTTCTTTCCCTCATTTCGCATCTGAGAAGTTCACTATGACCGTCTCAATGAAAGACCTGGCCATCCCGATCACCTGATCTTAACCCGTGTGACTTCTGGATATGGGGCTATCTAAAAGCTGTTGTGTTCAGTGCTCCGATTGCAAACTTTGCTGAGCTGAAGGCATGCATTGCGCAACAAATTCTAAACGTGACCCCGAAAACACTTCAATCAGTCGTGGAACATGCTGTTTCTCGATTTCAATTGTTACAGAAAGCGGGGTACATTATATTGAACATCTTTTGCGCCAGTCTCACGAAAATTAAAGAGCGATTTGATTTTTACTGATCCTTTTTATGTGATTTTCGGCCTTAGGACAATTAAAAACCAATTTTTCCCATCCGATGTGATATGACCTTTCCGTGTTGGATGGGCTTACTTAACTAACAGTATCACACCAATACCCTCGTGCACGCTGAGTAGTACGGAGTTTTAACGTATAGTTTACACCTTAGGTAATATTTTTTGACTTATTTGTCATTTGTGTCGACCACTATTAAATATGATGCTTACAGCGCCATCTATTGCTAAAAATTCCAACTGTTTATTTTTCTTCTGCCATCAAGTTCCCCTCTTCTTCGATAATATTCCGTTGAAGTTTGACGTCATTCTGACAAGTGGTTTTATTTTTATAGCGTTTTGAAAGTGGAAGTTTAATTACAATCACCCTGTATATATATATATATATATATATATATATATATATATATATATATATATTAGGGTGGTCCTTATTTATATGGGGAAAAAATTTTTTGGAATTCAACAAGTGACGCCCCCTAGTTTTGTGACACTATAATAAAAAGTAACGTGTGCAAAATTTGAATTCGTTCGGTCAATAATAACACGTGCCCCTAGGCCGTTGAACTTGAACACTTTTGATGATTTTCGCAAAAAACTTCCAAGTTTTTACTTCAGATCCAGTACATCGTTTCTCCTAGGTTTGAAAAAAAATTTTAAAGTAAGGCAGCACAAAAATTGATCTTTTTAATTACTTTATATCATCTAAAGATTTTACGTTGAATAAGAATGAAATAATGATTTAGAAACTTTCCTTAATCGAACGATTTTCTCAATGTATCTCGATAGTGTATTTTTTTCCGATAGTCTTGGACGGTCTGTAAAATAAATTGTTTTTGTGACTCATATTCGGTAAATTAGTTGCGAAATTCTTCGATTAATATTATGCTCCTCTTTCAGTTGTATCATTCACAATTTTCAGTATTTTAACGATCTTTCTTCCCTTTAAAGAGTTTCCTTCATCATGCCGTGAATCAGGATCAAATAGAAAAAAATCTTTTAGTATTTGTAACTTATCAAACTGTTTTTTTGACTCGTAATTGATTCTATGAAGAAGAAGATCTTTACCAAGAAAGTATTCCAAATCATCTACAGTTATCTGAAATTTGTTAAGTAGTCATCAGACACTTCCTTATCACAAGCATTTTTTAGACTAGTGCTTGTGATAAGGAAGTGTCTGATGAGATGTTTTCCTATCTTCAAAGTTCATTCCTTCATCCAATACGGACAAAGCTACTAGTTTATCCCCTAAATACCATAAGTGATTTATAAATTTTCCAATCACTGCTTCTGCTGCATATTTGTCGTCATTTTGTACGCTGCTAGTTTTTCAGACATATTACATTATTCAAAGGTGCCTCGATTGGGTTGCTGGGAAAAACCATATCTTCATACAGTATTTAATTGTAAAACAGCTTTGTAAAACAGCATTGAAGGGTTTTCTTTTCATGTAAGGTCAATTTAAATTGTTTCCTGAATATAAAAATTTTCAAACAAAAATTCCTTTTGCCACCTATGTGACTGTGGCTCAGGGATAAGCTCCAGGTTGCCGAAAACACATCCCTGTATTAAGAAATTCACCTGGAAATATTATTACAAGTTATGGGAATTATCTGTAATCTTTCTCAATTCCGCTTTTTACGAACAATAAATAATATGTCATCAACTTCGTCTTTTAGGATTTAAGTGGTATGTGTACTTGATTGAAATGTTATAAGTTCTGAATGATGGAGATCTTTCCACAAAATTTTGAAGCGCTTAAATAATTGAATATCTGATCTAGAACTAAGAAAGGCAAGAACTTCTTTAAGAACACACTCTGCAGTACGATTTCAAGTGCATGATTATGGCAATTCTCGTGTAATATTTCACCGTTCAATTTTTGCTCTAAAAAATTGCATGCACAATTCATTGGTATTGCAAGTCGTTGTATAAAATACTACAGCTAGAACAGTTAGTAATAAAGAGTTATCACATTAGATATCATAAGCAACTGAAGAAATATCTAAGGAATTACGTGTAGCTGTTCAATATTAGGACCTGAAGCTATCACGGTAATCCTGTCGGCGCACAGTGGAGTATTTGACTGAAAATCCTGGCCAAAAGTCCAAAATTAAAAATTTACCCGATTTTTATGAAAATTTATTCCATGATAGTTGACTAACTGGTGCATCGATCGGCACTTGTTTTGGAAACATGAGTCACATACAATTGCTCATAGCCTCGGTGAAAGATGAGATTTCTATAAGAATTTTCACTTTTTTGTTACGTTTCAGCTTAATTATTACGTTTCAATGTAGATTTTTTTGTGACTTTCTAAATGAATGGAATTGAACCAAACCAATTTTACGGTATAAAGAAATGTCAGGGCTTAGTGCTAATTATAAATCAAAGTAAATATTTTTATTTTCTTTTTGTGAAAAAAATAAAGAAAACTTAGTACGTGAGATTTTTAAAGGCTTTTCGCCTTAATTTATAACTAGAGAAAGCTTTTTAAATGGGTGTCGGGCTTGGTCGGGCTGTTTTGAATGTTGCATCGTATTTGGCAAAGTCTCTAGTGCTAATTTCTTCAAAAAAATCTTCCGCCTACAACTGCCCTTTTTTTAGATGATTTTTTTTAAAAAAAAGTGCATAATCCGATCTTTTTGTGACAAGTCATGATTTTAAACTGAATTTACCTACAAAGATTTAATAAATTTGCAAAAAAGTTATCATAAGTACTACTGAATGAAAAGATCGACATATTTGAGCGCACAAACAACAATAAAATTTCAGACACGAGTTTCATGGTTATGAGAAACCGCTTCATCAATGTGTAAAGATGTAAGTTATGGAATGAGAATCATCCAATTAATTTTGAAACGCTTACCTTTATGCATCGCTAAAGAGATTCATTACACCCCTAAAACATGTGTTTGCGTTCAGTTATGTTAATTTTCTCATGTACGTTTAATGAGTTAATAAATTAAATTATTTTGTGATCTCGCTAAGAAAATTTGCTCTTCCTTAAAATTGAGATAGATTTTAGATAAAATAAATAAATATTTATATTTTTTCAGATCATTGCTGCAAATAATGTGCCGGGGGAGGGGGTCTTTTCCCCCTTATACGTAGCAAAAGGGGGGAAATACCTACCCCCCCCCCCCCGTCCACTTGCTAGCGTTAGGAGACAATTGTAATTGTCTCCTAATGTTCCTACGCTAGCGAGCTATCCATATTTAAGACATTTTACCTACTCATTGTGAAATTAAAGTTATATAAAATTTTAGTTCCAAGTTTGTTCGCACAATTTTTTGCGGGACACATCACGCGATGTAAAATTAAGAATCGACCCAAGGTACGAGTACAATATATACAATTCAAAAGCAAAAAGCTTTTGAATATCCATTACAGTTATTTTGCAGTTATAATATCCTAGCTCATTCATTTATTTATTTTTTCAGTAAAAAAAAAGGTTCTTTGTAACCCCGAAGCCCTTTCTTTAATTCTTTTTGTGCATGATTAACTCAGGGTTTTAATGATTGAAACCAAACGAAAAGAATAAAATTGATATTTTTTTTCGTTTCAAAGTAGTGTTTTGTACAGAATACTAGGATTTTTTAACCGCTTTTTGCTTTTTTTCCCCCTCGAACAGTGCACTTAATTACATATCTTCTTAAAGGAAAACATCCATTCGCATCGAACATGTTTACTTATCACTTGTCTAAGCATTATTGGCAAAGAGCCAACCGTGGAATCCATTTCGGATCGAGTGAAAATTATTGAAAATTTTTATTTCAACTCATTGAAAAAAAATTCATTATAAATCAGTGAAAGAACATAACTTCACCGTTTTCGCTGTAAATGAAGGTAAGGTGTGTATATTATATCCTTAAAAAGTTTCAGAGCCATAACATTATTAGAATATTGGATGCAAGAATTTTAGTTTACATTGATTGAATAATTGAAAAAAGTCGAAAAAGTGACCTCCCTTTGTAAATTCTTAGAAATTCGGTTAATTACGTTAGAACTTCAAACAAACCATAATCTTGAAGAAAATTATTTTTCCTATCTAGTGATGCATTGGGTTTTTTTCTACGTTTACTAGGATCGTTTTTACGGTCGTAAACATGCAAAAGTCTAAACTGTGGATGAAATATTAAATATTTCATTTTCTAATTCAAATTTTAAAAATCGAGTTTCAAATTGTAAAATCAGACATTTCAGACAACTTGTATACCAAGTTTCGTGTCTATAAGTGGGATAGCTTCGCCGTACGGCGCACAAACGCACACAAGGGTGTCGCCTTCAGAAGAGTGAAAATTTCAAACTAGTTTTGGCCAGGATTTTCAGTCAAATACTCCACTGTGCGGCGTTCCTTTTCCAGTTACATCTGGATGTAGCTTTGTATCCCAGTGAATAGCTACAAAATCTAAATTTAAATTCATGAAATTTAATTTTACCCCTCGGACATTTTCTCTTACTCTCTTAAGGAATGTACCATTGATCACTAGGTCATTTGGATTCAAATTTACTGCATCAATATAGGCTGTAAATAAATGAACAACATCTTTATCCCTAAAATGGCATTTGTCTAACAGTGATTAAAGGCAAGCAGATATCAATAGTTGTCAAACTTTTTTGCATTGAGGTAGACCAGCTGTAGAAAACAAAAGTTCAACAGGTTAGGATAAATATCCATTTCGGTTTCTAAATCTTGTGAATCGCAAGAATTTGATAATAATATAGGACTATGGTACTGAAGTAGAAGAAAATTAATTTAAAGTATAGATTTCTACATTGTTCTGATCTGGATATTTTTTTTTTAATTTATATTTTAGCTATGGAAAATACAGTATATTTTTATGTTAGGAGTAATCGAGGATTTTTCGAAATTTATATTTTAAAAATTAAAAATTGTATATAAGCATTTAGGTATGTTTATAACTAAAGAACAGTGAATTAAAATATAATTGCAATTACTTATATTTATAGCACTGAAACCTTGCGACTTTATTTGCCACACATATTACATACACAGGGAATTTTGTAAATCAACACCCACAAAGCCTGGAGGAGGCAATTTGTTGCAGTCAAAGATCATTCATTAATGGTCTAGGCCATTCATTAATGGTCTATAGAATCCCTTGTGTCCATCTTGGTGGGAAGAAACGTTCCCCCGCTGCTTGGTTGGAACAAGCGCAGAAGAGAGGTACGCTTGACTCAAGGCCATTGGTGTACATGTACCCTCTGTAACATGTTAAATTTTACAGAATGAAGGTGCGAGAATGGTCGGTCTAGAAGTAGCAGCACCTATTGAGGTTCAAAATTACTTTAAATATAAAACGTTAGTATTATTTTTACATAAAAATGAGAAAATCCGCAATTTTTTCTTCGAAACTCAAAAAAGGGGGCCCTAGGGGCACGTGTTAATATTCATAGATTTACTTAAAATTTTGCAGGGATCAATTATTTGTATAATGGAAGAAATTGGGGGGGGGGGGGGCGTCGCGTAAAATATCTGCAACTTCAAAATAAGGACTACCACACACACACACACACACACATATATATATATATATATATATATATATATATATATATATATATATATATATATATATATATATATATATATATATATATATATATATATATATATATATATATATATATATATATATATATATAGGAATGTTATGAAATTCTCTCAAGGGACGTTCACAGACGATGTCACGCATCGAAAGGGGGGGGGGGGATCTGACATTGTAACAGTTTGTGACAAGGGTTGGAGGAAACAAGAAATCTGACGCACATTTTTAAATAACAATATGCTTATGAAAAACAGCGTGGCATGTGGCGAGGGGAGGGGTTAGAGTGAAGTGTGACCTGTGATACTTTGCGAAAAAGAGGGGTGAGGGATGAGGTCAAATTTGTTGAAAAAAAAGTGTGACATCAGTTATGAACAGCCCCTTATCCTAGATGACGGAAAAAATAAGAATTTGGTTCTGGAAATGTCTATATATTTTTTTCACAGATTACCACGGATGCTCGGCAGGGTGTCCATGGTACGAACATGTTTTATTCAAAAATAAGCACATGTATACTATTCGTTGTTATATGCGAGTAATTGAAACTTTCAAAACAACGCACATTTTGCTGTTTGTTCAAATTCCGAAAACAAAACAAAACATCCATTACATTAAAAAAAAAAGAAAAAAGACTGTTTCTGATAATCCTCTGGACAGCCATGTTTCAACCTTTTTGCCCTGAAGATAATGAAATGATCAAAATAAACACAGCCATTCTCGCATCTTTTCCAATGCAATCGTTTTGAAACACACATAAATTACATCATGACAAATCGGTTGTGTATGCGAGGGGAAGGGGGGGGGGAGACACACAAACACATCGCATGATGATAAAAACAAAAAAAAAAAAAAAAAAAATGAAAGGAGTGAAGGCAGAGAAGGGATTGATCCTCCCATAAATATCCGAAAGAGAGCGAACTTGGTGGAATGTCATTTTTCGCGGCCGACCCCATCTTGACCGAGCCACTGACCGACCTTTTCCCGCGCCTCCTCGTTCGAATGCGGCGCACGGGCCGATCAGTCAGGGATTCTAGGTGGGATCGGTTGCAGCGTTACCGCCCGAGAGAATACTAAAGTTTGCTGCTCAAAAAACGCTAATGTTTCGGTTTTAAAAATAGTCTGCGTTGCAAAAAATTGTTGACATTTGTAATAACTGCTAACGAGTCTTGCATTATATTTGCCGAAGCTTTGTAATGTCTTCGGTTGCACGGAAAATTAGCCTTCGCCACATGTTAGCCAAGCCGTTATTCAATATTTAAATGATGCTAGAGGGGTTAGAGCCTTCTTTAAGCTCGCTGCACTCGTTCACACATTATTATAGTTTATTCTATTGGATGCGGGCTCAATAGTATGCTCACAATAATAATACATTCAAGACCATAACTTTTTTAAAAATTGCAGATGTTAGCAAAATGAAGCGATAATTGTCCAATCTCAAAACCAAGACTGTAACCAGAATTTTGTTTCGGGGAGGGTTTGACCTAACACTTTTGTTACGAAATTTTTTCATTTCATTCCTATACTTTTTTGATTTTTGTTACATTAGATTGCTTAAATGAGGGGTGGAGGATACTTTAAGGGCATTAACATGAGCAAATGTACAAAATGATTTATTTAAGAAATAATCCTGTGCATCACATCTCTCTGGTGCGCCTATAAAACAATCGATGACTTCTTAATAAATCCAAAAAAAAAAAAAAAAAAAAAAAAATGCATGGATTCATATACGTACATTACAGGTAAAAGAAAATTTCTCTGGAACTTATAAAAAAATTTGAAAAATATAGAGCATGGTACATTCAAATCTAAAGAAATTTGATGTTTTTTTAGCGTCTGAGATCTAAAATTGCAAAGAATACCAAACACAACTCTCTCATGCTCAAGAACCGGTAGAAAAGAGAAAAATTGTGATCGATTATTATCGAAACAATTATTAATCACCACTTATCTACAAGTTTTCTAAATCTGAAGGAAAATGTAGCAGCATTGCATTAAAAAATTATGTTCGTAACTTTTTAACTGCAGTTAAAATAAATGCTGAAGGTACAAACACTAAGTTTGTACCACTTTTCAACACTAAAACTAATTTTAGTGTTTAAAAATTGATCAACTAATTCAGTTAACCAACATAAGTCTATTGTGAAATACATTCCGATTTTTCGACTACGTTACAATTACAAACATACATTACTTGTTGGTCTTGCTTGTAAAACCCATAAAGTAAAGAAATTTAAATAGAGAGGTCTCGTCTAGTGGTAAAAAGGAGATGAAATTTATATAGGAATAATGAGATACATCGGTACGAAGATAGGCGGGGTTATGATAACATGGTCGCTTCGCGAGAATGGTTATCACCAGTCTCACGAAGGGACCGAATTAAGTAGCTGGCGGATTGGTTTGCATTTTAATTCACTTTTTAATGCAATTTCAGAAACGTGCTTCATAAACTTGCAAGAATATCTAAGTTTAAATTCACTACTAATTGAGATTCAGTAATGCAATGTTTTGAAGCAAAATGTATCCCAAGATCTTTAGCGAGAAGCTAAGGATCTTGGGATACATCGGTGCTACTTCCGGTTTCGATTTCTTAGTATAGCGTGGCCTCTCTACCTTATACTTTATGCGGAAAAACAACTCTCAAACACTTTGTAATGAAACATACTAAATTGCTTTTAAGATTAAAACTCAACATATAATGCAAAAAATGGCATAAATGATTGATGTATTTCGTCCAGATTGTTTCACTCTAAAAGGTACATTCCGAACAAAACAGTGGGCACAAACAACACAGTTTCGAACATTCAAAACGGATAATTTCTAATTCAAAACGAAAGCAAAGTTAGCCCAAGGTAGCAGAAATTCAGTTTTTTCCTTCGAATAAAAAGAATGTGGGAGAGGTTGAAATTCTCGTTTTTGGGATCTTAACCCTTATCTCCACCCTTTTATCTCTCGAGGCGGATGTCCGCGGAGCGAGGGACCGACCCTTGGGAGAGGGTGGACGTTTCCCACGACTCTCGGCCGCTGTAATCATCGAGCGCAGTTCACGAAACTCGGAAGGGTTATTACTCGTTTGGCATGTTTCGGTCGGCGCCGAACACAATTCACTGCTCTAATCGCTGGAGAACCCTCGGAGAGAGAAAAAAATGTATGCAATTAAAAAACGCATTGTAAACTGGAAAGATATGGAAGGGAATATAGTAAATATTTAAATCCAGGATTTCGTTTTCAAATTCACTCATTTCAGAGTCATATAGGGGAAAATCATCCAATGAGTATCCTCAGCCGGATTGAAGATAATCCAAAAACGTGATTTTTTTAAAACTGAGTTGGGAAATTTTGATTTGTATTCTTCTGCGCGCTCTAGGGTAGCCAAGTGAAAAACTATTTTCGCAGTTTTCACCTGACCTAAAATCTGTACTTTAGGACCAGAGTAACGTAAATTCAAACACAGTGATATTCAGGTTGCAATTGCATTGTGTGTAGAATCCCATTCCGCACTGAGCCATAAAAACGTAATTCTATTTTTCTTTTTTTTTTTTTTTTTAAATTCTCTTAATTATTTACCACTATTACGAGAAAGAGAGTTAACCTACGTATGCATCATACAAACGTTTTTACGCTCTCCTAAAGAGTGGTGGTATTATGACTTCCGTTAGTATAGCTTTGAGATCATTGACAGACACCCTGTGTGATAACTGTGTTGCCTTTCCAATGTTTTTGACTAGGTTTTCAGATTTCGCTGGACAGCCCGGATTTCAACCAGTCAACCGGATTGGTGCCTCGGTTTGAAGAGGATTTTCGAAAAATGTGACTTTTTTCATCGGGTTGAAATTTTCCTCTCCCTGTTCTTTTTCGCAATAGGGATATCGGGAGAAAGGCTATGGAAGCTAGTCTAAATCAACCACTAGCTTCAGTCGATCAAAAATAGTTTTTTTTTTAATCAAAAATACCTTCTGGACGGAGTTTTATGATCAAAAACACCTTTTCGATTTCGGGTTTTTTTTCGATTAAAACAACCCTTGCATATGTATAAACTATGTATTAGAATTTGCATTTATATTAAAACCGATGAGTCTAGTGGGTGTTTTCACCCCCCCCCCCCTTCTCTGCGCCACTGAAACAAACCAACCTGTTTGATAACTGACCTACTTTTTGGATATTTTTGATACTCTGAAATCAAAGAAAGCGGGTTCAACTGAACAAAACATTGCGACCAGAAGTCGATTATACTAATTTTGATGTCTGAAATTGTAACCATATGTAGCAACTGTTTATAGAAATATGAAAGTTTGTAGTGCGTTTATAGAATGTTATGCAATTATATATTCCATAATTTATATTCCTGCCGCAACGAAGATTTCTTTGTTCCACTTTTGATTGCAACATAACTGACTGGAATGCAATTTTTATTATGAAATAAACCAGTAAACGACGGTCAACGAGCATTATTTATTGACATTATTTAATCCCGAAACCATCAACTACATTCCATTCAGTTTAATTTGAATAGAAACTTTTTATTCCTTTCGGAAAAGTATCTGAAGTGGAGCATTAAGTTGGGAAAAAGTCATTTTTATCAAAGTTGAACTTTAACGATGAAAATCGACGAAATCAAACATTGGACGACTTTCGGTTTGATATCTACTTATGAACACTCACTGAATTTTTTTCTGCAAGGGTAGAAATTTGTGAAAAAGAAAGAAAGAAGAAAAAAAAAATGAAATGAAATCGGCAGCTCTTTATCCTTAAATTAATTAGTTTACAGAGTAACTAGCTACAAAATAATGACTTAGTTAGAATAATTATTCCTTTTTATTCCTCCTTTCTTTTTTTTCCTCTGCACTCTTCGCAATTTTTGTAATTTGTGGAGTATGCCCTCTGTATGCATAGGCATGCCGATTGTAGGTTTCTTGTAACCTCCCAAAAATGTCCTTTTTCGGCAAATTTTGTCTGACCATTCGGCAAAATTATCATAATTATCCAAAATGTGGAGTTCTACTCGGCAAAATTGTAATCATTCGGCGAAATTTGGAGTTCCATTCGGCAAAATCATCATCACCCGGCGAAATTTGAAGCGCCATTGAGCTAAATTTGGAGTTCCATTCGGTTAAATTTGAAGTTCCATTCGGTAAATTGAGAATATCAGCCGTCCCAAAGTTTTAAGTTCGGAGGGCCCATCCCCTTATGAGCGACCTGTGAATTTTCGCTAAATCAATCTCACAGGTCACTTAAAAAACTAAAGACAAAGAATGACACATAAATTTCCACCAAGAGAAACTTTGAAAACGAACCATTGACTTACGAAAGAAAAGAAAATTACGCAATCATCTTTTATTGCGAGACATAATTGCCCGAAATTACGGTTCTTAATTAAAACGAAGGTACAAAAAGAACAGCACACATAACAAAAGACATTTTAAAGTCGGAAGCAGTAAAAAACGACACGATGTAAATTACCCAACTCATTCCAAGAACGAAAACAGTTCCAAAGAAAGAATCGTAAAACCAAAATGGTGCTGCTTAATAATAGCTAAAATTAAACGAATATATCTTTGAAATCAGCAGCTAGGGGGAACGATTCTCTTTCCCAAGCTTTCCAACTCATATTAACCTTGCGACCTTCAGGAGTGACGGGTCTACTCGATGAAAAACCGGATAAAAATCTTATGGCCATTAAATTCTTTACAACATTCTTTTCCCACTCGCTCTTCTCATTTCCTTTCTGTCAAATTGAATTTAGTTTTATTTTTAAATCTAATGCCTAATTGAAGCACCTAGAAGCAAAAGGGTTGCAAGTGTCAAAATTACAAATTTGGAGATAAGGAGTAAACATTGCCGCAGAAACTCTCATCAGTTTTGTGGCAAGAAATGATTGTGTTGCGATAGGAAGATGCTACGGTTTAGGAGAAGTTTTTATCGAAAAACTTTTAGGGTAACGCCACCAGTAACAGACATGCTTAAGACATCGCTCTCAAATTAGCTCATATTTCTGAGCCTTTTAATATATTTAGACTTTTAAAACTATTTTTCATTCATACTAATACATCTCGTCTAACTTTTGGCTGCTTCTGGATCCTCTGAATTAGTTAATTCCATTTTTATTTACTCAATTTTGAAAAAAGGTCTAACCCCCATTAACAGACACCGACAATTCTGATGATATACCTAGCAACAGATCGGATGAGGAAAGGACGAGTAATGGACAGAATTCCTCTTTTCTCTTCAAGATGAGCAAAAGTTCTTTATTTTTAGGTCTAAAACCTCATTAAGTTTAAATGAACATGAAACACCTGCAGACCTCGTGGTGGCTGCTCATAACCTTCCACCACTGCCTTTTAAATACCAATTGGCTGATAAATTTCACTCTGATAACACTAGATGGTTGCAGCGTATTCATGGGTCGCAGCAATATCAGTTTTACCAGCATAAAATTATTATTTAAATTCAAACTGTCGACTGTCCGTTACTGGACCCTTGTCTGTTATTGAAACCGTTACTCTAGTTCTTACACGGAGAAATTGAGAAGCAGAAACAGATCACCTTAAAAATTTGTAAAAGGTAGGATCAGTGAGAACGCGCAAGCAGTCAAGTTTTTACTGCTGGCGCATTCTCAATGATTGCATACCTACTACATAATGAAGTACTCTGTTTCCGCTTCCAGTTCATCCGCCATCTCTACGTGGCACAATTATACCTCCGGTTTGAACTTAGCGCACGTTTCACTCAAACCTTTAAAAAGTCCGCTTACATGAATTTGCTTCTCTCAGTCTCAACCATGTTCTTCAATAAGTTTGATGTGTTTTAACATCTTCGGAATTACAGGGTAATATTAGCCTTTAAATGAACAGCTTGCACAATCACTTAAACAAGAATTCACGCGTGGTAACATTTTCCACAATATTCAAGAAATTTTTCATTTTCGTCTGTTCACATCAACAAAGATTTCAAAATAATTCTATCCGTCGATAACTTTGGCTTCGTTATCATTTCTGTTCATGAGACTACAGCTCTTAAAACAGTTTTAACAACTATTTCTATCGTAAGCAAAATTTGTTTTCTCTTGAATTCAGAGTTTGCATTGCTTTAAAGTGTCTTTTCATCCCAAAAGCACGATTAATTGAGTCATCCTCACATAAATAATAGCCAATGATCGAGTACCCGCAAGTTTCAATAATGAAACTTGCGCCACGGCATGATAATTTGATAATATGTTTTGGTAATGATTAACATGCAGGGAAAGGCTCTATTGTGACAAGGCTAAACTCGATCCGGTAACTTAACGGTTTTACTGGTAAGATTGTGTCATTTTAGAGGAATGAAGAACCAAAAAAGTGGTTGAAAATTAACGCTATCCACTGGAGTTTAGGGTTAATCGACTGGAGTTATGGTTAAAATTTCAACCATCAAAATATCACCAAACATTCAATGGCTTCGTTCAAATGTAGAAGAGTAGAAGCAACTTTCACCGTCACACCTTGACGGGCGACTTTCTAGTCCATAAAATAAAGACTACTTTTTCAATTTCTGCCAAAATATTAAATCTCTTAAAAATCAGCCATCAATGAACTTTTAGGTCGCCAAACACTTCAAAACGTAGCAGAATCGACTACTTTTCACGAAATCTTGCTACACTGTAAGCATTAAGGATTACTATTGCAAATAACAGTAGAACAAGATGATAAGCAAAGCAATGTTAAAGGGAGAAGAAAATTTTTTTTGTCTTACTTTGGTTGCATTTTTCTACATAAAATCAAAATAAAATTTTCTTTAAAACTTCGACTTAAAAGAAGTACATTCGAGAGATAAAGACAACTTTGTATTCAAAACACTTAAATTTTTTGGGACCGAATGAAAACTTTGAGATAAAAGAACATTCGAGCTATACGGCTTCGAGTTATCGGGAGTTGACGGTACTTTCCGTTTGGTCCATTTTGGATGGAAAATTCGGCGACCGTATCTATAATCTGCCAGAAAAGTAAACTTTCGGAAATGAGACTTAGAAAATGACTGATATCGTTCAATAGATATTTGAAGTCGTTGACCTAAAATCCTTTAGTGTTCCCCTATAACTCTTAACTATCAACGCGGAAATGATCGTTATTTCAAATGCCTAATGCGGGCTACATTTGAATGTGGGGTTTAAGAAACACGGTAATTCTAGCAGTTTTTATGGTTCAGAAATGCATCTGTTAGGGCGTGTACTAAGCATTAGAAAATTAGTTTTTTATATCGGCTATGACATGCTTTGTTTATAAAAACTATTAGCAAAAATACCCGGCGTTGCCTGGGTCAGTAATAATTATGAGAAAAAATCGTTACTTGCTTTTTTTTCTGGTTTAAGTGAAAGAATTTAAAACACATCTTTTTGACATGATTAAAAGTAGAGTTCCTTCCTTACCCATAAAAATAAAATAGCAATAAGTATAAAGAACAAAATAGTATTGCTTTAGAAACGAAAGCACTATATTTAAGCATATACAAATTTCCAAAACATGAAATTATTCTTCTCATGTTTAAAAAGATTAATCTGTTGATACTCTTTTTTTTAACATGGAGTCTAAAACCTTCTCTGTATTGCTATTGACGTTGCTCGTAATCCCCCTATACTTGCTTTAGTTATTTTGGGAAATTTCAATCATTGTGGGCTCTTGGTGCGATTTTACCGAATTTGCGGGAATCGTTTTGGGATACCTTCGATGATGCTCCCTCCTTCTTTCCTTACTTTGTACAACGATCTATTAATTTTCGTTACAAAGATATTATCGCCAGGTGCTGAGATACTATTTGTCACCATAAAATGGCGCTAAAGAGTTTCATCCGAAATGTTTCCAAAATAAGTAGTAAAATTTGGCGATTGTTTGAAATTGTGCAAAAAGGAAAAATTAATGGAAGTTTTTGTGCTGTTTATGGATTTGCCTAATTTAGTTGCTGGATTATTTAACACAGTAAAAAAAGTTTTTTAAAGATTCTTTGATTGGCGATATTTTGTTTACATGGTGAAAACTGAGAAACATTATGACGTAGTCTTCGGCTTCAAAAACAGCGACATTGAAAAAAACTGCCAAATGCATCAGCTACGGAAATATTTCTGCAAAAATTTTGGCGATCTGCTGGTTGATTGGATAATGAGTAAGTGTTCAATCAGCATAAATAATAATAAAAACCATTAATTACATTAAAGTTCCGTTTAAATGGAAAATGATCAGCCAAATCATGTATTTTTTCCAATCTTGTGCAAAAATCTTACTTCAAGATTTGACTTGAGAAAAGCCTTGAACAGTCACGAAAACCAAAGATAGTCAACAATACAGCAATAGTCGCTATCGAGAGGGAGTTGAGATGATACACTAAATACTGTATTGAGTTTAGGAAAGCCTTCGAACATGGAATTAAAAAGCTCATAACTCGTTTTTTATTCTACTTAGAAATTTCGAATAAGTGCCATCTTCAGCAGAAAAATCAGAGCTTTCGATGGACATATAATGTAAATGTGTGCAAGTATTTTTTCATCCCTATATTAGAGAATTTATACGAAAATTGTATTTTATTGCTGCCCTAAGGGGGGTTTTGCCCCCCATAACGGGACGAAAACTACCTTATGTGTTATTCTGATGCATAAGCTATATTATTGTAATGTTTCATCAAAATCCGTTCAGTAGTTTTTGCGTGAAAGAGTAATAAACATCCATACATCCAAACATCCATACATCCATACATCCATACAGACAAACTTTCGCATATATAATAGTAGTAAGATTATCTAAACTAGAGCAAAAAAGTAGCTTAAACCGAGCCTGAAGTGGTGAATGCTGCATATGAAGGTTTAATCTTCTTGAATAATACCAAAATACAAATAAAAATGTTTTCTCAACTCTATTTTATCTGTTTTGAAAATACTCGTATTAAACTAATACAATAATGAGTGGACAAAAAAGAACAAAAAAGAAAAGAAAAAAAAATTCTTCAGCTTTTTAACCATCATCATGGCCGTTACAGAAATTTATCTTCAAAATATTGAGAAAATTAATAGATGTTCGTTGTCTTGAATATAGGTTGATCATGATCTAGCAATGCTCTTAGTGTGATTTCCACGGGGAGAATATTTCGTGCTAAAGAAATAGAGGAGTGGTCACAAAATACTGGTGTCTGGAAGTGAAGTTTCATTGTACGAGTATTTCGGGAATTACAATCATATTAAGAGACTTTTTTTTTTTCGGTTAACAAAATGCGGAGAAATACGGCACCACACTTTATAAAAAATATCATTTTAAAGCAAAGCATTGTGTCATTTGCAAAGATATGTATAAAGAAGAAGACAAATGTATTTGGTTAGGAAATAAACTTGAGCGTCATGCAATAAAAAATAAAAGCAGGGCCGGAGTCGGAAGTCGAAGGCTTTAAAATTCCAAGAGTTGAAGTCTGTCACTTTCCTTCAGAGCCCGCTACATTGCTTGTACTCCGAAGCTAAGAGTCGGAGTCGTGGAGTCGAGTGGGAGTCGAAAGCTCTAAAACTCCGGAGTCAATCATTTTCGACCGACTCCGCAGCCCTAAATAGCCCTATACGTTGAATATGTTACGTTATACGCACGCAAGGTATATAGACGTACATAGGAATATATCCCCCCCCCCCTACGTAGAGTACATCATTCTGTTTTATTCGGACTTGAAATGTATCAAATATTTTAACGCACTAACCACACAGATTTTATTTTGTACAAATAAAAGATTTTCCGTAATAAAAATTACGTGTTTTTTTTTTTTTTTTTGAGCAATCACGATTGCTTATTGTTCTCACTTGACTGTTTTTGGCTTCCTCTATCATTTTATTTTCCCACCGCCACCCTCCGCACTATCACCGTCGACCGGCTCCTCACGATGCTGCTCCTATAGCGAAAGCCGTCTCCAGATTGCATCCATGCCCTACACACACGCGCATACATACACAACCACACACACACACATACAAACACATACACACACATACACATACACACACGCATACATACAGACACCTATACATACACACACAAAAACATGCACACACACATACACACAACTACCCACACATTCATGCTTGCACACAGACACAAACACACGCATACACATACCTCCTACACATAAACACGCATACCCCCCCACACACAAACACACACGCCTACATACACACACTCGTGATTGCGAAAAAGATAATTTGAATTCAAGATGCCAAAAATTCAAATTAATTTTTTTTTCATTTGTGTCCATTTAAATTTTTAAACTGGTGATATAGCAATTTTAGGTGATGGTAGATGATGTTAGTAAGAGGAGATGTTCGAAGTTCGTTTCGTGGACATCTTTTGAAATTGAAGTCATATAGAACCAAATGTTGACCATTTCGGGTAATTTTAGGGGAAACGATGTGGTTCAGAAACTTTTTCCTTCAGTAATTTTTCCAAACTTAGGCTATCACTGGTTATGTTAAGCGGAAAGGTTTCTAGCACATTTGCACTGCAATATTTCTGAAACAGAAGCTCTAAAAAATTTCAGAATACCATTGGTGACGTTTAACGTAAAAAGAAGGGAATAGGTTCAGGGGCCTCCTCCTCCCGTTCATGTCTAAATCTTTATATTTTATTTGTTCCAAGTAAAATTCAGATACGTAGTAAGAAGTAAGTAATAAAAATTAATCGCCCCCTCCTTGAAAAATGTCTGCATGCGTCCTTGAGGCCCGCTGCCCGTTTTCTCTAAAGTTTACAAAAAGACAAAAGATCGTTCACTCAAGCCGAATAGGGTTGTTTCCTTCAGTAAAAAGTAGTACTTTTTGTCATTGAAATTGATAGAATAATGAAATAAGGAAAAAAAAAAAATAACTTGGACCCAGAAAATACTTTTAATTTCCCAACAGTTATTTTTTAATTAATTTTTAAAAATGTCCGATTTTTGAAACAAAGCATGGTCTTTATGACGTCTCAAATGATGCACTTTGCCGCATCTTTCTACCGCGATTCCACGTTATGATAATTAAGAAGCGAATTAAAATTGCGCTCTACGCTTGCTATCAACCATGTCGTTTCCAATATACACGTGAGTAAAAATGTGAATTAAATATTTTGCTCTGTGAATGGCAACACAGAATGGCATTTCATCATTTGTGATGTCATCGGACAGAAGCATTACCATTGAAAGCGCGCCGATTTAAGTAATTTTTTAAAAATATTAAACTTAAACAAATTACCTAAAAAATGGTCAGATCCTATGTTTTTAAGCATGCTTTTTCAGAAAAAAAAAAAAAACACTTTTAAAATTTTGGAAACGACCCCATTATCATAAGCTAAAACGTAACACACTTTTAAAGATCATTCACTCAAGTCGGCATTATTTTACCGCATTATCATAAACCCAAATGTAACACACTTTTAAAAACCATTATCTCAAGCCGGCGTTATTTTACCGAATTAATATAAGCCCAAACGTATCGCACTGTTCTTTTTATCCAAAAGAATTGTCGTTTCTCAATATCTGGTCTAAGTTACGTTCAAGTTCCGCATCGCTTACATTCTGCTTTGGCTTTCTACTTATTAAGCAACTACCTGTCACCAAAATAAATGAACATGTACATCTTTTTGTCCCCTAAATAACTTTTATCCCCCGAGAATTCAAGTCGACATTACACTAAGTGAGAGTGTAACTTCTGTAACCCTCCACGCATGACTGAACTTCACACAGTCCATCAAACTAATACCCAACAAATAAGCTGAGACCAACAGCGCAGAGTAAAGCCAACAATGGCATTATAACAACTCAAGAACGATAGATCGTGCTATTTGGCATCATGAGCAGATTAAACCGGCCATAGGCCAAGAGCTTTTGGTAAGATTCTTGGTACCGTTGACCTAAAACTCATCTGCTTCAGAACACTTCCCTCGTCTTGATCCTTATGGCCTTGATGATGGTTCGATTTTAGTTTTTCTTTCACCGAGTTATAGGTCTGGCTGGATGATTATAAGTGGAATGATAACTCAAAGACTCCCATACTGGCTTAATGGGAGAAGAAAATGGTGGGAGGATTAAAAAGAAAAAAAAAAAGAGATGCATTGCTTTAAGCTGCTTTGAAAGGATCACCGGTGAATCATGGAATTATTTTCTATTATAGCAATAAAATGATCTAGCACCTAACTGATATTGATTTAAAAAAAAAAAAAAAAAAAAAAAACAGATCTAACCAAAGTAACTAAAATTGTATTAAGTATCCAATTTCTTGACTTCGGTTGACTCCAAAACAGCAGTCCGTATCAGCCAGCAACATTGCACTAGACCAGTAGTGCCTAACCATTTCTTTTCCTGAGGGCCGTATCTCATATTAAAATGAACCTCGCGGGGCAGAACACAAATAAAGTGAAAAGATACTCAATTGAAAAAACAAATAATAATCTAGAAAAAGTCGGAAAAGGGGAAAAAAAATAATAATCAAAAACTGTTGTTGTCATTTTTCACGCTTATTTTATTAATACAAACAGGGATACCATCCGTTTTTTAGAAACCAATTTTTGATTATTTGACTCCAAATTTGCAATAATCAGGTCTTTTTACGGAATGAAGACGATTGGTTGTTTTAGACGTATCCAGAACATAGTTTTCGATTCGTAACATAGACCATAACAACGGGCCACATGTGGCCCCCCGGACGTAGGTTGGGCACCACTGCACTAGACAATGTATGATTGTCTGATGTCTATACCACATTTAAAGTTCAAGATTTTCATATATTCTACGAATTTCTACAGAGTTCCATAAGTTGTGCCCGTGATTGTGTAAATTAGAGTCTGATTTGCCATTATGACTTTAAAGCGCACAGCTTAGAGAGTCCTCAGAAAAATTTTGATCGTACAGAAAATTATGACAGTATGAAATGTCTTTGATTTTAAAATTCAAAGAAAATCCTACATACAGATAAAACTTACAATTTGGTCTACTGCTCTAAAATTTCTAAATCGTGCTAGGCACGGCCGTATACAAGGAGAGGGGGAGGGGGGCGGTTCCGTAGGGTTCAAATCCCCCCCCCCCGAAAACTTCGGTTTGACATTTACAGTGGCTCCCAAAAGTGTTCGTACACTTTGAAATTTTTTAGTAAAATCGAAATAACGCAAAACTGAATTCGAATATGAAGTCCAATATTTTTTCACATCATCCCTATGTCATTCTAAGTAAAACCCTGTAGTTTTTTCAAAATATTGACGGATCTTCTTTTGGAAATGGGTCAAAAAACGAAGAGACAAAGAAATAATACGCCACAAAAGTCTTCGTACACTCAAATATTTTCGAATAAATTCATGATTAAAATTTATCATACGTCGTTTTTTTATTATTTTTGCATTGTGTTAACCCTAAAAAGTCATTTGGCTTTAAATTTTGTTCATTTATTCCTTAATAGTGTGCTTAATTACTTTAAAATGGCTGGTATTCGTAAAAAACCGCAAACACCATTCAAAATTCGAATTTTTTGCCCACAGTAGCGGTAAATTGGTTTGAAATGTCTCTAAATTAGTTATTTTTTTAATTTGTATAGTCAAGTGCTTGATAAAATGCTTTAAAAAAAGGAATCGGACCGAAAACAAGGTAAGAAAAGGTCAACCGGCAAAGTTGACAAATTGTGATCGGAGATTTAAAGTTAAAAAAATTATGAAAAATACACATTTGAGTGCTGTAAAAGTTTCTACATATTTAAAAGAAAAATTTTATGTTTAATTTTCACCTAAAATTTTTCGCCAAGTTTTCTGATTAGCTGGATTGAATAGGGCCTCTTTCCGAAGAAATTTTCTTGGTCGTGCGAAAAACAGAAAACTTACGCTTTTCGTCTCAAAATCAATGATAAATAAGCTCAAAACGTTTTAGAATTACGTCTTACTTACAGATAAAAATGAATTCAACATTTTTGGTTGAATTGTTGTATAATTGAGTATAAGAAAAAATTAGAAACTTAATCTTAAGAACTTAGTTGGATCAGTTAATCAGAACGGTGGAGGTGTTTTAGTGTGAGGGTGCATATCAGCATCAGGACTTGGTAGTTTGGAATTTTTTGATGAAATAATGAATCATGCTGTTCCTTTAAATATTTTAAAACCCAATTTTGAACCCTTAGCCAAAAATTTGGTTATTGGAAACAACTTTGTTTTTTATCAAAATAACGATAAGAAGCACACGGTTTTCAAAGTTTGCGTCTAGTGCTTCGAAAATTGACCTAAAGTTTGGAAAATACCCCTCAATCTCCAGCTTTGAACTTAATGTAACGTATTTAGAGATATCTGGAGGTTAGATTACGAAAATACGGCTTTAAAACGAAAATAGAGCTAGAAACAGTAAGTGTGGTTGAACACTTACTCAGAAATTACGCAAAAAAAAGAAAGAAAAAGAATGAAATCTATTCCCAGACGTTTAAAAGGTGTTATGAATACTGTATGATATTCTACTAATTAATAAGTTAATAAAAAGTTAGATTATTCAATAATGTACAGACATTTTATAAAGTGTACGAAGACTTTTGTGAGATAAAATTTCCGGCACTTTTTGGTTTTTGATTTTTTAAAAATTAAGTTTTAATATTTTTTAAAAACTTTTCATGTAGTTTTGTTAAAAGTTGATCATAGATCTTATAATTAAATACCTATTCCGAAATATTAATTCTAACTAATGGATTGGGGCCTATTTCGTTGAAAGTCGTAGGTGTACGAAGACTTTTGGGAGCCACTGTAAATATTCGTTTATATTAACAATTTCCAAAAAATATTGTTCCAAAACTCAAACGTCTTTTATTTGTATATTAATTGCATAAAACGCTTTCATAGTAGATAACCCAGCGACTTGAACATTAGCACAAATAGCGCAAAGCTCTGCATGAGGGTTTTAAACCCTCCCGGAATTATTTTCTGGCTACGGCCCTGTGTCCAAGTATTATCATAAAGGTTAAAGTACACAACTTTTATGTTTCACTAATTGGCAATACTCTACAAACTGATGACCTTTGAACAAAAAATCTTTAGAAGAATTTTTGAAGTAGTTAGGGAAAAACGGAGTTTTTTTTTTTTTTTTTGGAAAATAAGATATAAGTTTGAATCACAACAAAAATTTAGTTAAAGTTATTAAAGTCTCTCAACTAAGATGTAAGATGGCTTGTCGATGTTTAAATGTGTGAAGATTTAAAATCCAGAGGGAAAGAGAAAGAAAAGCAGACCACGTTCAAGATGAATGGACAATTTAGAAAAAAAAAAAAAACATTAAGAACCTATGCGCAAACAAACGGAAACACTTGATACAGACCGTAAGCTGACTGAAATAGAATTGGCCGGGGGTCAACTGTAGAGTTTGTGAAAAAGAAGAATTATTAATATCCACTCATAACATTAATTTTATTCTATGATTATGACGTAGCTCCCAAAATCCTTACTCCGGGGCTCCCCGAGGTTAAATTTTTGGGCGGGCGTAAATTCTCAATCTGCCGATTGGAACGCCAAGTTTTGCCGAATGATAAAACACGGGCATGCAGACATCTACATCTTATGAAAAGGGACATTTGAGCATTAAAAATTGCAAACAATATTGCAATTAGGTCTCCAAATATGCTGAAAAACTAAATTTTTAGGAGGTCACAGTGACTTCCCATCGGGGTATGAATTCTAAGTACCGCTTGCGTTAGCCGTATAACGCGAGACAAATGATGAGATTCTTCCCTTACCGAGCCTGGATCAGCTGCTATCTTAATCATTAAAATCACATAGGATTTCTAACGATAATGACAATATTATTCTGATTTTGTGCAATTTCCCATTATAAATTCATATTTCACTAAATAAATTCACATTGATATCAGTTTATTACAACGTAATTATGCTTCAGGAAAATAATTAAACACAAAACATTTCTCGAATGAAAACTTTAAAAAAAAAAAAAACAGAATTTTCTTTCTCAAGTTAAGATTTTTTATTTTCTTTTGATTTCTTTAAATTGATGATTCTACTGTGCTTTTGAGAAAAGCAAACTCATATCAGTGAAATGACTAAAACGGAACTGCTTTAGTAATGAATTTTAGTAATTTCTCATACTGTTCTAAAAATACTTTATATAATACTCGTAGATAGATACTGATGAAGCACCGGAACAGTGATTTGGCTGATTGAGATCCGTGGATTGGTTAGGAAATTATACGATTTTCAAAATTTTTATTCACAAAATAATCTTTATCTTTATTATTATTTACTAAGAATAAAGCTGAAAGCCTTATCTGTCTGGATATCGGGATCTCTTTCTGTCTGGATCGCAGTTACGCGCATAGCGCCTTGACCGTTCGGTCGATTTTTATGAAATTTGGCACAAAATTAGTTCGCAGCATGGGGGTGAGCATCTCAAAGCGATTTTTCGAAATTTCGATTTTGTTCTCTTTCTATTCCAATTTTAAGAACATTTTAACGAGCAAATTATCATAAAGTGGACAAACAAATTGCCATAACGTAGACTAGCAAATTAGGAAAAACTTTTCAAGAACACTCTTTTCAACTTCCATGACATCAGGACTGATAAAAGCGATTGAAAAAAAGGGGAAAATTATTGATTACTAGGGTTTTTCAGGGCATAATGCTCGTTGTCCTTATAATTTTGTCCAGTTTCAATAGTCATTTTTTTTTATTAATCACGACAAAACATTTATATTTTCAAATATTCTGCTTTCCACGTCGATTTCTAGCATAAAAAGGCACTTTGTGTATCAATTTCACTGAATTATTTCAGAAATAACTTTTTTTCTGTGCAATTTTCTGCTGTCCTTATAATTCTGACCATCACTGTATGTGGCGCACCCATGTACATGGCTAATTCTCTTGCAATATCGATATTTTTATGGGACCGAACTCCAAGTCGTTTGGCGGGTTCAGCTTTATACATTTGCAATGATATCTTTATTAAAGTCTACTCGGGGTAAGGCTTTTATGAGACCGAACAACTTCAAAACGCGATACAGCGAGAACTCGCATAAAAGTCGATGAATCGTACTACAAATTCCTTTGTGAGATTAGACATAAAATTTGATATAATGTATTAGCGTAATTGGTACATAAAAACATTTCAACGGTCCAGGATTAGACTTTCCATGGTCCGATTCGGAACTGAACCTGATGTGGTAGAAGGTAAACTGAAGTATACAGTTCTGAAAATAGTATACCATGGGCAGATACAAGGGAGGGGCGATTGCCCCTCCCTTGAGGGGCTCTACGTTTTTAAATTTTCGATACTGAAGTTCAAAAGCAATTTTAGATGATCAATGATTATGTTCAAGTTAGGAGAAAAGAGATTTGAGGCTGTCCCCCAGAAATGTTTTAGACTTGGAAGTCCGAAACATTTGCAAACCAGGATACGTAGTAAATGGCATGTGGAAAAACTCAACACCCCTCCCTTGAAAATTCTCTGGATCCGCCCAAACAAAATACTTAATTTCCCTTAAAACAGCTGAAAAATCTAGCTTACCAGAAATTTTGTTAAAAATGTGTGTCTACGGAAATCTTGATTTCAACAACCAATGAATTTCAGAAAACCAACAAAAAATATAGGAAGATAAACTTAAGCAGGTTACAAGAAACGCAACGTGCATATGAAAATTTATTGTGCCTTCAATATTAATAATTGATATTCAAAACACCCCTCATCGTACCTGCATAAATCAACATTAGTTAAATTTAGAATTTTATTATGAATTCTCCAAGCATTTAAGATTAGTTATTATGAAAGGACGTCGTCTTCTTCCTAAGAAACGTGATTTCACCCCAAATATTCATAACGAGATTATCTTAAGTGAGTTTGCAACTCCTTTAACCGTAACTGTGCGGGAATGAAGTCAAATCTAAGGGAAATAATGAGTTTGGCAGAATAACGAGAGGGGTTGAAAAGGGCCATTAAGGTACAAATTATCTGACGTTAAAAGACGAACTTTCGTGTCTTCTTGTTTTCCAGTTTCTGTTGAAGTTACTGAAAATCATTATAATTTTTTCTGCTACATAACTGGTATAAATGTGTAATTTTGTTAATATTTTTATCATTATTATTTTCAAAGTGAAAACGGCCAAAATGCACGTCATTTTTACTACATTTTACGAAGTAAAGAAAATATTAAACTTAGGAAATTCGTAACATTCGCGAAAAATGTCACCCAAATTTCAAACTAAATTTCTATTTCAATCAGTTTTGACTAGTTTCTTCATGATTTCTGCATATAAAGGGCAGTTGAGATACGTGGGACCGATCGCCAGGCCGCCACACAACAGATTATATATATATATATATATATATATATATATATATATATATATATATATATATATATATATATATATATATATATATATATATATATATATATATATATATATATATATATATATATATATATAGTGACCACAGCAGATTATATGTGCTCCACACACCACTAGCGTACATGGAGGATCTTCAACCGGCAGGCATCGAAGTCGTGACTCTCCAGTCACGACCATCAGGCCACCTCGACACAGAGGTGCCAAACAGAATAAAATAAAATGAAATAAATAATCTAAATCTTTACTAATAACAAAAGCTCAAAGTCTCTCTGTCAGAATTTCTGGAGGGCTGGATCTCTGTGACGCGCATAGCGCCTAGACCGTACGGCCGATTTTCATGAAATTTGGCACAAAGTTAGTTTGTAGCATGGGGGTGTGCACCTCGAAGCGATTTTTCGAAAATTCGATTTAGTTCTTTTCCTATTCCAAATTTAAGAACATTTTCCCGAGCAAAATTATCATAAGATGGACGAGTAAATTACCAAGTTTTCATAACGTGGAACCGTAACATAGGAAAGCCAATTGGCAAGAAATGCACCATACATTTTTCGTAAATATACAGGCGAACCAAAAGACCTTTTAAGTTTCTACTACGGGCAAAGCCGTGCGGGTACCACTAGTTAAAAATAAAATGAATGAATAAATTGAAGAGCTCAGGGCAGAAATGTGACAAGCCACAAGGAGTGACTTTTCGATCAAAATGTGTTTTTCATAACTGAAACTGAAATAAACATGACAATGGATTACGTCATTTGGAGAAAAACATATCTGGTTTTCAGCATTGCAGAATATACAATGTATAATATACCTTTGAAAAATTCTACAAATATTTTAATGAGTTGGAAATTGGCCAACTGAAAAATTCACATCATGTGGCATATCACATTCTTGTCCCGAGCCCTTCAATTTAAATAAATAAATTTGAAAAAAAAAAAAAAAAAATCCTCCTTCCTGCCAAATTTTGATGGTTCAACTTGCGTTATAATACCATCCCCCCTCCCTTGGGCACCCCTGTTACGACAGAATGTATCAAAAATAGTGGGCTGCTACTTTGTTTACCAGTTAATAATTTATTCAAATCATTACTTACGCTTTTTTGATTCCTCCATTTCTTCAACCGAGCTCTGGGAATGCGAGGAGACAGCAAAAAAAGTTTGCTCAAAAACGATTCAGAAGATTTCTCGTAAGCCATTGGCGAATTTGGTCCTTCAGAACACCACGGTAGACGGCACAAATCCAAAGAACATGTGCACATAATGCAGTTGCGTATTTCTTGGTGTTTAAGCGGCTAGTAAAATAATTCACTGCTTCATCAATGAAGTCATCATCACTATGGAAGCTGAGACAACACTAATATTCAAACTTTCAAATATTTTTGTTGATTTCGTAAGCAAAGGATTTTGCATACAAGAATAGTGATTTGATTTAATTTTTATTTATTTATTTTATAGAATGTTTGTTTTATAAGTAAATTCTATTTAAATTTAACGTTAAAGAATATTGCATACGATAATGTGTTTTACAAACCACAAACTAAAAATAAATAAATTAAACGTTTACTCAAAACAATAGTAATCAATCGAGATTTTACAAAGAAGTGACTGGTAGTAGAGGAAAAAACATCTTTTCTTTTTAAAATGTTCTAAATTTACATCAAAATATTTTAAATCGGTTTTTAACTCTCGTGGTATAAAAAAGATAAAAACCTACTAGAACGCAAAGATTTTAGACTTTATGATATAAAGTACAAATCTCAATAAAAAAATACTTCAAAATCTAAACTTATAACATCTATTCGAGAGAGTACTTTTGTTTGTTAGTTAAAACAAGCGTTGAAATAAATTAGTTATACGACTTCATAAAGTTCTAACATTTGGGAGAAAAGGAAGGAATTGATATATGAAGCAAAAATTTAAGTGACATTAAAATGATTGGAAAAGGTTCTCAGTGCTTCCTCAAATTAACAGTCAGAATAAAATCATATAACTTTAAGCCATTTCCAAATGATTCAAAAATGTTTCTTTAAAATGGTGACGCAGAAAAATATTTTTTTGTAGTTGAATGATTCAATATTAATTTATTACTCGTTCCATCAGCGTGGGACATGTATCCATGACTGAAAATAAATCCACACTTTGATGAAATGCTTTCACAACTGTCAGCAATTCATTCTTCAATTCTTCTTCGTTACTCACACATTTAACTGCACATAACGGTTTATTTTCCTGAAAAAATTATATTTTTCCGAAAGTAAAATGTTGCGACGCACCTAGCTCTTGTGAAAATAATATATTTCCAATCGTCTGCAAAATCACCAAAATTTTCTCACGCTGCTGCAGTTCACCGAGGAAAGCCCATAACACACAAGAATATTCCACTCGCAAGGAGAGAAACAACACAACCCGCTAAAAAGATGGAGCCATGAATGAAATTTTCGCGTTGCGGAGAACTTGTCAGGTGAGATCCGAAGATGATAGAACGAGGAAGAAAAGATGGCCGTGACGTCATGAACCAGAGCCGCTCTGATAGGACATGATCAAGATCACGCGGACGAATCGCTTTCATTGTTTATTTTACTTTCGTTTTTCTTTATCAAAACTTAATGCAGTTTATAACGTTGACAAATTGTGTTCCCAGAAATTGATTTATCTGGCACTTTTTCCCACCAGCAATTTGTTTTATTTTCAGCCGGATTCCAATACACCGAAGATCTATTTACAAATTCCTTCATTTAGCGATTTTATTAGTTCACAGTGGATTCATTATCCGAATTCAAAATGAGAATCTGCAGAAAAATAACATTTTATACACACAAAACTAAAAAAAAAGAAAAGAAATCTATAAAATATTCACATCTAACTGGGTGATCCATTTTCTGTTTAATAAAAAAAATATTGTAAATTTCTTTCATGTATGCAATACTTCATACTATGTTTATAGAAAGGGAGTGCCGCACTAAAAGTAGTACGACATTAGCAATAATCATTAAGCCATAGTGCTTTGTGTTTAAATCTCACACTGAAAATCATTTCTCCTTTAGCGGTCACAAAAACTTTCATTACGATGAATTTAATCAAGCTAAACACATAAGACTCATCTACTGACGTATGTCTATTTCGAAGCGATATGCACATTTTTTAAAATTGCATTTCATTTTGAATAAATTAATTGATATTATTTAAATCCTTTTTTAATCAACGCCGCAGTAATCATAGTTCTTTCTCTCTCAGAACGAGTTATTCATTTTCATCCCCTACAATAACTGATAACATTTAATGGCAATAGCTTTATTTTATACTAATTCAGACGATTTTTTAAAAATATTTTCAATGAGTCAAGAGCTTAACGAGCTAATACGCTAATATTATGCACGGCACGATAATTAATTCTGCGATCTCTTACAGTACAGCTCCTTTTGGGAGAAGCAATCCTTGGGAGACTTCGAAGGGTTTAAGAGTAGCTGCCCCGCATTCGCGTATTAAATTATAATAATAACAAAAAAAAAAAAAAAAAAAAAAAAATCAGGAAAATTCTCACGAATGCATCCGGTAAGGGAAGGATCAAGTATAGGGGATGCAATTCCGATCCTCGAGCCCTTCCCGTAACATCAATAAAGATCCTCTAACACAGCGTGTTTGAAGCTTCATTATCGGAAAATTGAGGGACAGCTCCTGACGCAATCCCTTCCCTTAATGCTATCAAAGATAGTCAACAATCGCACGTTCAGGATTCAAATTTCGAACAACTTCCGGTGGAAAGTTCAGAGCCCCTTTTCTTCTTCCAACGTCATAAAAGATGGCTTACATTGCGTTTTCAGTACTTCACCTTCGAAAAAGTTCCGGACATGAGCACCCAAGTTTTCTTTCCTCATCTTTCAACATCATTCAAACATCGATGAAAACTGCGTTTTTGGCACTTTTACATCGTGACATTCCTGGGGGTAAGTTCTGAACTACATATCTTCTGCGAAGTAATCAAAGATGGCCTCAATTGCGTTTTTAGAACTTCAATTCTGAAAATTTTTCCGGGGAAAGCCCCCGAACCCCCTTGCTTGTAATCTCATTATAGATTTTTAAAGCTGCGTTTTTAGAGCTCTAATACCAAAACCAAACTAGGGAGAGTTTCTGAATATCAGCGTTTTCCTTCAAGCCACCAAAGATGGCAAACAATTGCATTTTTGGAAATATACCCTAAAATTTCAAGACTTTTTCGGAGAGGGTCCTTCAAACCACTCTTCCTTCTATTAACCACATAAGAGCGTCTGAAAAGGAGTTCCTAACAAAAATATTCGGGGGAGAGGCAGCAAACACTCTTACTTATGCACGAATATTAAACTTTTTAAAATTTTATTTTCATTAGTCCCCCTCCCCCATATAATTCATTAGTCGTTCACCCCTCCCAAAAGAGTCGTCTGGATCCGCCACTGCACCGATGTCTGCCGTATTAGGACCTTAATCCCATAGATCGAAATTCAGAAACTAAAACAATTTTTCTCAAAATGCTGAAGGTTTTCAACTGCGGTCTGGATCCATAACTTTCCATTTTCACCTTTTCTCCTCAGTCCACACAAAGCCTCATCTCATCAGCTTGTAAAAATGTCATTGCTTGTCAATAAATAATTTTAATTTTGTTGATATTTTTCTATTGGTTGCATTGTTTTTAGGGTTTATTACTACTCGCTAACATTTGCGTCCTCGGTGAAAATAAATAATATGAATAAATAAATAAAAATAAGCACATACACGCATTAACGCAAGGATGAAGAATGTGTTAATAAAGTTGCGAAAATAATGAATTATAACTGAGTGACAGTAAGAGTGATGAGGTTGCTCAAGATGAAGCGGAAGCAGAGGATGGTAAAAAAAAAAAAATGATGATAGAAAATATTGGAAAAGTGAATGTTGAAAACGAATCTGAGTTTTTGCCAAATACTGATTCACTAATCAAAAAACTGTGCAACAAATTACGAAATCCCTTTATAAACAAGAAGTTCCGACTAGAACTAAACGTGCTTACTTTCCCGTATATCCATGTCTACTTTCTAGCATCTGATCAATATTTTCAAACATAGCTAAAATCGCAAATTGTTTCGAACATAATTTTTTAATAGTTAATGCCGATTTCTATGAATAAAATATGCCTCACTCATCTTAAGAATTAGATGCGTAAACAAATAAATAAATAAATAAACGAACAAATAAAATAACAGCATCTTTGAAATAAAGCAGCTAATACACTTTTTTCCATCAAAAAAAAAAATAAATTAATTAGCTTATTAAACTAAATTCATCATATCATTCCCCTGTTACCAAAAAATAATTTTTAAATGAATTAATGTACTTTCCAAAATAAGTAAAAACAATAAAATGTCAACTTAAAGAAATAATTTTTATTGTCCAAAAAAAAGAAAAAGAAAAAAAATCGTCTGCTTATATCTTAATGTAGAAACGTAAAAGATTTCGAGTTTATCTGCCGAAAACTGAATACATAAACCTTTAGAGTGAATATAAAAACAAGTCATATTAACAATGATTATTTCACAGTTAAAACCATGACTGCGGAGTCGGAGTCAATCTCATTTTGAAATAAAAGAGTCAGATTCGGAAGCCGAAGGTATTTAATTCGAGGACTCGGAGTTGGAATCGGGCATTTCCCTTAGAGTACGCAACTCTGCCAATGTTTGCGGAGTTCGAGTCGGGCTTATTTTGGAATAAAGGGGTCGGAGTCGAACATCCAAGAATCGGGGTCAGTCATTTTCCCTCCGTGTATAAAACTTTGCCAAAACTACGAAGTCAGAGTCAAAGTCGGGAAGTCGGAGTCCGACTAATTGTCGGGCACAGGAGTCGGAGTCAGGTGCCCCAAAATTCTTGGAGTCAGACCCCGGAGTTTGTCGTCAAGAGCTATTTCCAACAAAATTCGTTTGAAGTAAATCCGCCTTCAAGTGCGGAATCTACATTGGCTTTCAGTTTCCCCGTAGGCGCTTATGTTAAGGGATTTGAACTGTTCAAAATTGAACGGAAAATTATTCAAATCAAAAAGATATTTTATATACATAATTTCATCAAAAGCTTTTTTCTGCTAGTTCGTTTGAAGCAAATTCGTCTCTAAGTTCGGAATCGCCTTGAATTTCCCCGTAGGTGCTAATGCTAAGTTTTTTTGAACTGTTCAAAACTGAACGAAAAATAGTTCAAATCAAAAAGTGAAACATAGGAATAAGGTGTGCTCGCCGAGATCCTTCGAACAAAATTTTTTTTGTCCAATTCGGACTATTCACTCAAAAGTTATTGGGGGGGGGGGGGGGCGGCAGACAGACAGATTGACAGACATTTTTCCCCATCTCAATACCCTAGTTTCCAATTTTTAATTTTTCGATATTTATTCAATTATTTTTTTAACAGTTAACTTTTTTTTGTTTTTCGCGATATTTTCAAGATACATTAAGCCTTTATTCATGCTTTTTTCTTCTTTCTCTGACTTTTACTGGGAAAGTAGGCTAAACGAGCTGATGTGTGCATCACATGACTTCCTTTTACTCCAATTTAAAGTCATTTTCTCATTATTGGCAGTTTTAATATGATTCAATAGTTTACTCTCAAAATATCACCAACAGTGGCCAAATTGAAATCAGATTTTTTAAAAAATCGCCAAATTTTTCGCCAAGTTGGCGACCAAAAGACTGGCGATATATCGCCAAGTGTCCACCAAATTATAACAGCGCGTGAGTTTACATCGAAATTAACAATGGTTTCCCCTCAAAAAGGAGCAAAAGATCCCCTTTGGAGCATACGAATGCAACCAAAAATGAAGGTGCACAACTAGACCCCACTAGAAGTCTACGTACCAAATTTCAACTTTCTACGACATTCCGTTCTTGAGTTATGCGACATACATACACACATACGCACATACATACGTACAACAGACGTCACGAGAAAACTCGTTGTAATTAACTCGGGGATCGTCAAAATTGATATTTCGGGTGTCTGTACGTTCCTAGGCACATATCCACGTGTGGTCGGATTGGAAAAAAAATTCAACATTCATTTGGGGGTGAGCCAAATGGAAATTAAGGCCGATTTTTGGACGATATTTCTTTTTTCGAAAATACAATACTTCCTTTTTTATAAAAGGAAGTAAAAATAGAACTCCTCAGAATCAAGCAAATAAAGTAGAGTATTTGAGAGTAGCATTTGTAGAGTTGTGCACTTTGAGGGAAAATAACCGACTCCGACTCTTGGAATTTTAAATCTTCAACTCCTGACTCAGACTCCGACTCCTTTACCACAAAAGTAGTCCTACTCCGACTCCGCAGCCCTGATTTAAAAGCATCAAATCATTTCTTCCAATTATACTTCTACGAAAATCTTGCTTAAATTTCGAAAAATACCGTAAACAAAAAAAAAAAAAAAATCAATTCATTCCTCTTCAACACCCTAAGATGCATTTAGCAACATGAAAATACTATTTTTCTCGGCAGGAAATATCATGCTTCTTTTCTATTTTCCGAAAATAATTATACCCACGACCACACAATAGGAAGATTTCCGCAACCTTCCTTGGCCTGTTATACGGAAGTGGAAAAATGGAGAACGGGGAGCAAAATAGAGGGCGGCTGCTTACAAATCGAATCTACGGTGAGAAAGCAGCATCTGTATATTTTCTTCAATTGCTGGTTTTCTATTATTTCCCGCAACTTTCTAAAGAAAAGCACGCAATTGCTTCTTTGACACGCACCATCGAGAAGCTGAAGCATTGTTATATAAAATTTGATACGATTTCTCAAAGGAAATGCGAATATATGACAATATTTCATTTCTTTTCGGCCAGAAATGTTGGGGGGAGAAACGCGTCTCAGAATTTAATTGTTTGAATATTATAAGCAATGCGTTTTTTTAAAAGCGTATTATATTTTTGAAATATCTGAGGATAATATTATGTTGTGCCTACTTGTTTTTAAGGGGTTTCTCTGTTACAAGTAATACGCTTGGCGCATTTTTAATCTTGGCGATTGTTTTTAACCTTAATTCCGACATATGTTTGGTCAAAGTTATGCAGAAACTACTCAGCGACACTATGCATTATTTTGTTCTTTTAAAGGGCTATTAAAGAAAGCAAGGTTTTAAACTAAAAGTTCTATTAAAATAAAAATTAATACTAAAGTATAAAGTAAAATAAACCTCCTGAATCAATATTAAATAAAATAAGCCGCAAGGTAAAAAAAAAAAAAAAAACATGTCATTAACTAATATGAAAAGTTCCGTATTTAGCCAACTTTCAAAAACGACAGTAAAAACGCCATTAAAATGCAGGTGGCAGAAGCAATAGTTATAGTAGCAGTAATTATTGTTATTATCACAATTATTATTTATTTTCACTATCGTTATTATTACTATTACTATTCTCCCTCTCCTTCTTAATATTATTGTTATTATTATTATTATTATTATTATTATTGTTACACTTCAAAATGAATATTGTACGCTATTATTATTTCTTATCCAAAAGTTTAAGCTTTGTCTTTCAAGGCTGTATTAGTCGTTCCAATTATTAGAAACTAAAGTTGTAGCTTTTTAAGTAACGCTTGTGTTCACCATTAGAGTGAAACTAAAACTTGACTAAGTAAAACAAATACTGTAAAAAAGTTTATTTTCGCACGGCTTTGAGTTTCAGCGAATTCAGCAAACTCGTCGTAATCACGAAAATTTAAACTTCGCGAAATATCTTTTCGTTGCGAATTTTTCAACTTTCGCTTTTGTTCAAGTAAAATTCGCGAAATTTTCAGCTCGCGAAATCACCAGTACCCCCATTTTCGTAAAAAAAGAACGTGCTTTTAAGGCACCTTAATTTGAGGATCCATCTTGCATTTGACGCACTACAAAGAAAAAAAGAAAAATAAGAAGAAGAAGGAGAAAGAAAGAGAGGAAAAAAAAAAGGTCCGTAGCTGGCAGGTGAAATTTAGTAGTCACACAGAGTAACAGCACAGAATATCCCATCTCAAAAATACAACCGAAAAAGTTTTGAAGTGTGCGTAATAAATTAAACCATAAAACACGAAGGCGATTTTACAAAGCATTATCTCTAAAAGGGTGTTATTTTCGAGACATATTTTTACCGACTTTTCAAAATGTCGCGATATTTTCCGTCACTCGTATCTTAAAAGAGGGACAACGCCCGACCGAACCCATCATAAAAGATGGATCATTTGACAGTGATATTTTGCCACCAGGGGCATTTACCTCCGGTGAGGAAAGGGTTTGGTCTCCAAAATCATTTCTATAAAACTCGGCTGCGGGCGTGAAATTGATTTTCAACTGGTTTTGCTTTCGCAATTCTCCAAGCTGCGTGGAAAAGACGATGAAAAATGATTTTTCTTGCTCATGTTTACCCCCTTTGGGCACCCCTTCCCGGCGATCTGGAATGGGAAATTTAATTAGTCGGAAAGTTCCGTAATCGAATTTTACTTTCAATAGGAAATATTTTGAATGCAGAAGGTAATTTTTCTTTTTAGAATTTTTGGGAGGTCTCAAACGTCAGGATGTTGTTCAGACAGTTAAAATATGGATTTATTCCGAAGAGATCTCTTTTTTTCCCTCTGCAATGTAAATAAAAATGAGAAGATTTCAGACAACTCAAATCTGTTCGAACTTTTCGCCCTCATTTGAATTTCCGTCTTCAGTAACTAAACTAGAATTATCGGCTAACTGGGTTAACTCTTACTCCACTACGGTCAGTCATGGAATTGCAAAAATTTTCGAACGCTTTGTGTCCAGGAAAGGATTTCCTGATTTCAAAATCAAATATCTTGAAAACAAAGACCGTTATTGGAATAAAATAAACGGTATGTTTATTGTGAAACCCATAAACATCATGTACAGAAACTTAGAAATTAGTAACAAAAAATTGCCAACGGGGGCGCTGCACGCTGCAATAGGGAAGTTGCAACCTATTAAATGTTCATATTGTAACGGATCCGGTGCGACTTCCAACTTTCTTGAAAGGACGACACAGTTCTTGATTAAAAACACAAGAAATTTTTTTACACTATGTACAGGAAAGATCGTCAACAACTACTAAATTAATCATCAGCAATTAAGCAAATATCACGCAACACCGTAAACTCAACGGTTACACACGTATTTACTTCCAAATACGAAAAACAACACAGCGAAATGCCTCGCAATAAACAAAGCTAATACACTCTCAGTACAAATTCTCAATCGAAACTAACTTTTTATCACGCGGGACGCTTTTATAAACATCGAACAGTTTCCACAACATTCGAAATGCTTCTCGAAATTCGTAGACCGTTATCTTATTTTATCAATGAAAAAAAATAGGGGGATCGTATACTTCAGCCGAATGTAAAGGGGTTGTATATTCATTACAAGAAACTATTTACAGGTTACGTTACTACAATAATTACTATTTACAGAATTTGTGACAATATTTTGACTATTGGATATTGTTAATTGACCCTCAAAACTAAAAAATTCACCATCGCCGAATTTTAAAACACCGTGATTGATTTTTAATGAATTTTTAAAAATCCACGCGCAAAAGTGCGCTCTTCTGAAACGTCACGAGCTTATGTCACAGGGCGCAAATGGGCAGCCTTCCGCCGAAGATCCCTTGTTTTCGTACGGACATTTTGAGCGCGCTGATATTTTTATTTTTTGGAAATCCAATAATCCTTTTGAACACACTATGGAGGCCGGATTCGTTAAAGCACAATCTAAATAATCTTCCTCAAGTAACATCAATGATGATATTCAAATATTTCCGAGAGGATGAGAGTTTTAATGTTCCAGAAACGAGAGGAGTTAAATGCGAGGAGATAAGCCTTTTACGTTTCGTCTTCGAAGTCGAATGCACGTCCTTCGGTTTCTCCCCTATCGGAAGAGCGCATGACGTCACTTCCTATGCCATTTGACGTCACAAGCGCTTGAACTTTAAAAAATTAATTTTAAAAAAACTACTTATCGTATCGCAAAATTTTTTTCACCTATGATGATCATACATGTTACTCTATCATATAAAAATAAAATTAAAAATTCGAAAACTTCCCTATTGCAATAGAAGTCCCCATAAATAGAGCTGCGAAGGGGTTGGACGATAATTTCCAGCAAAAATGTAAAGTACCTCTGAGAGGCAAAACTACTGCTGACACGCCTAACCCCTTCGCAGCACTATTTATGGCGATTTCTATTGCAATTACAGCGTACAGCGCCCCCTGTTGGCAATTTTTGTCACTAATTTCTAAGTTTCTGTACATGATTTTAAAAACATACCGTTTATTTTATTCCAATATCGGCCTTTATTTTCGAGATATTTAATTTTGAAATTAGGGAGTCCTTTCCTGGACACCCTGTACTTATATATGGATGCCTCAGTTGCCAAATCGAATAACTCTACTTTTTAAAAAAATCCTCATTTCTGCTTTAATAGTGCTTAATCAATGCTTAGAATATGAATTTATATTAAACTTTTGGTTTAGTACGTTTAGATCCTGCGATGGCAGAAAATGTAACACGAGGACCCATTCACTCCCTATAGATAACACTATCTTCTTCATCACTTTTCTCGACTTTTCGTTTTATGGAGTTAATCGATTTTTCGAGTGATGCATCCATACATCAGAGGTGTTTTTATGCCGGAACGTCGTTCCGACATTCCTATCAAGTAGTTTAAGTTTTATTTTTCAAGACTGTATGTACCCTTTAAACCATAACCTGCTTTATTTATTTATTTAAAAAGTATTGCACACGTCAGGAAAAGTTCAACTACAGTGACTAATAACATAAAAATAGCAACTAAAACAAACTATACATCTAAAATATTAAAACACCTAGACTCAAAATTATAAAATATTAAAACAACTAGACTTAAAATTATAAAATGACATGTTGAAAGTATTAAAATCGCGACAATAAATGATAAAAAGTTTGCAAAATTTAAAAAGACAAAAATTATCAACATAGTTAAATTTGGTAAAAATATTTGGGGCAGCGAATTGGATGGAATCAACAATAATCGGATTTGTCAAATAAATTATTTAGGGCCTTATCGGAAAAAAAAATCATTATACGTAACTAGACCGAATGTTAATGTAGACGTTCTTATATTCGAAAAACTAAATGAGTTCTCAGAAATCGCTTGAAAGAACATAAACGAAAAACAAACAAACAGGACCAAGAAAGAAAAGAAAAACATTGCTCGCGTTGTTACAATTTTGAACCGTGTCGACATTTAAAAAAAAAGCAAATTAACTTTGGGCATGTTCATAAATAATGATACACTTTTTGCATCATATTTTACCCTCTTCAGTCTTCGTCAACAAAGTGTCACACTTCACCTTACTCTCCCCTCCCCATTGTCACATGTCACGTTATGTTAGATAAGCACATTGTTATAAAAATGCATGATGTCATACTTTTCGTAACCACCTCCTTCTCTTTTGTTACAAGCAGGACCGTCATTTAAGAGGGTCAAGAGGGCGCAATTAGCCCTTTTCGCCAGGTTTTGAGAAATTAATGTATTTACATATAAGTAGGAATGATTTTGGTTGTTTTTCGGTATAATTTGCATGGAGTACACACCCTTTCACTCCCCCCCTCCCCGGAAAACGTCGAAATGACGGGCTGGTCAGATACTGACACATTTTCACGAACCCCTCTCTTTCAAACCGTGATATCATTTGTGGACGACCCCGTTATACAGAAATGCTTCTCTTCTTCGAACTTGGATTTTCAAAACCTTGATCATCCTTTGAAGAGTAAGCCAATTTATTTCATGATTTAGCTTTTATTCCTATTCTCTCCCAAGTTTGGCTTTTTAGTAAAAATATATAACTTTTCTTGATTATTTTTACGACAAAAAAAAAAAAAAAAAATGCGTTTTCGAGTAACAGTTCTGTGTGTGTGTGGGGGGGGGGGGGGGGGTTGGTCATACAGTTACAGGTCCTTGCTCTTGCACTCATAAGAGGTTTTCTATAAATTTGAAACAGTTTTTTACATTATTTCTTTTGAAATTGAAAACATTGCTTCCGATGATTTTGTTCAAATGTATTTCAATATTATATTGCTAGCATTTAATTTTTCGTTTGCTTTTCAACCCAAAAGATTTGGAGCAACATTTGTAGCTCTTCTCTTGTAATGACTATTGTGTTTCTATGTTTGCTTCTCTGACTTATAGATCTTGTTTTTCACTTTTTTATTGTATATATTTATTTATTTATTTATCGAAAGAAAAAAAAACAATTTCAAACATTTCATAGGAAAAAGTAAAAAAAAAAAAAATACGTACTGAAAAAAGAGGGAGGGGGACTCACTTACAGGAAAATTTTAAACTTCATAATTCAATCAAAACAAATAAATAAATAAATAAAAGACTGAAGACATTGTATCATCTGAAGAAAATGTCTCGCAAAGCAATTAAGAACTGCCTGTCTGTCTATTTCCCACTCTGTAAGCTCAGAGAAGATTTTCTGAACAAGAAGGAAACGTCTTAAATCTTGAAAACGCATGGCAAATACTTGAATTTGCTATTTCATAATATATTTCATAAACTATATATAATGTCAATACAATCAGGGGTGTCAGAGGCGGCGATTGGGACTAAAAAGTGGCGGTGGGGGGGGAGGACGAAAAAAAACTATACTAAAAATCAAAGAACTTTTAGCGGCAGTAAAAAAAGAAAGGATGAAAAAAAAGAGGAAAAAAAGGTACAAAACTTTCCTAAGACTGGTTTTGAGAGCATATGAGTGGCAATTGATGCAAATTTAACAGCTTAACAGCTTAACTAGTGTTTTTCTTAAGATTTTGATGAATTATGTGCACAATAACTCTCCCCGAAGAAGCGCTTAAACATGAATTAGGCTTGCATTATTTACCCCAAAGTATTTTGAGATGTCACAAACACTTGATAATAATTTCATTAAGCAAGTATGGTTTGTTTAAGTTAAACAATTGATTAACTAGTATCTAAACAATGAATACATAATCAAAAAGTAACTGCTTGTGCTAAATAATGTTTCGTAAACAGATATACAAAGTAAAACAAATAATTATAATCTGAAAATTTTGACACTTCTGCTTTTTTTCAATAATTTCTAGTTTTGGTTTCTAAATTGGAAAATAAAATAAATATATGAACCATAAAAAGCCGAATCGCCGTCACTGAGGATGTCCATCAAACTAAACCAATTTTGATGAAACCCCTCCACCCTCCCCCCAAACTGATAGACTCCTCAAAAGAAAAAAAAGCAGACATTAAGAAACAGTCCCCCCCCCCAAAAAAAAAAACTTCAATGGCGCTGCTTGCGCCGTTGAACTCTCCCCCTCCCAATGGGCACCTCTAATATTATCACGAATTACCCCATGTTTCAAGGGCACCCACATAGGGGGCAAGTGGGGGCTCAAGTCCCCCTTTAGAAATTAGAACTTCAATGCTTTCAATACTTTTTTTTCTTTACAAAAATGTAAAAAACATTTTCTCCAGCCATTAATAAATAATTTATTAAAAATGTCAAATTTTAATAACTCTAATCTGTTTTGAAATCGGATTCTATGGGGAAAATATCCTGCTAAACCAAGGGGAAAATATCTGAGCCCCCTATTAAAATTTTGCATATGGGCGCCCATGCCAAGTTTTTTATACTTTTCTTTCAGATATATCCAGGATTATTGGAATGCGGAGGCGTTCATAATAAGTAGCTTGCTTAACATTTATCTAATTATCAATTGTATATGTCATTGTTTAAAAAAATGACGGACATCACCAAATGAAGATGCACTTCCTTCTTGGAGAACATAAGGTAATAGTCATTGTCTGCTGTGCATATTTAAAGAAGAAGATTAGAAAATACCTTAACGAGGATAAATTATGGTACTGTAATCCCTCGTTATCTCATTCAGATACATCACTCCTTTTCAACGTCTCTCGAGAAACAAAGAAAGAAGGGGAGAGAAAGAAGGGGGGATACCAAAATTATATATGTGCGTGAATGTACTTGTATGTGTGTGCTATTGCAAAAGTTCAAGTCTGGCAAATGTCGACATTAACTGGTGAATATCAATATTCACATGCCAAAGCCCAATCATTTCCGGTGAAGGTCGACATTTTCCTATTTCGGTCTTTTGCGGTACCATAACATGTACAATATAGACACATAAGCGAATTGCTAAATTGCGGAAAACAAACTCGGTTCCAGTTATTAATAACAGAATTTTTTAAAAATACAAAGCTTTTTTCATAATGCACTCAAAAGGACAAAATAACTTTTCTAGGTCAGAAAGGACAATTTAAGAATTCCTGTAGTTTTCGAAAATTCCAGGAAAATGACACCACAAACGAAGAAAAGTGCGGCTCAAATCATGATGAAAATTTCTCTCTTATCATTATCTATCTTTCAATTATAACTTTGAGTGTTGAAACATGTATATTTTTCTTATTGGGAAAGTTTGCTTTGAGATGACTAGAACCGCTTATTTTGTCCTTTTGAGTGCATTATGAAAAGTGCTTTGTATAAAAAAAAAAAAAATCTGTTTTTTTTTAAATTCTTTTTAGTGTAAATGTATTTCAGAAATAGAATAATTTTACCCTCACTAAACTTCACCTTATTTTTTCATATAAATACTCGGTACCAAAAGGCAAAAAACGTATATACGTGTCTAAAACTCTAAGCAGTTGGCACTAAAATTTAATCCTTGTTCCTCTCTACGATTTATGCTTGCTAATTTCATACATGCTTCAGAGAAGATTTGCTTCAAAATTTTCATCATGATTGCTTTTTACATTACTGTTGCAAGGCAACAAAATTTGTAACAATGTGTTTTAATTTAAACATTTAACAGGGAAGTTACATGAAATTTGCTGTTTTCCATCCAAACTGAAATAATTATTTTATTTTAGAATTTTAATTTTTCAGCGCTAAATTGTACCTTAAGATTTAGCAAATCATTTAGGGAAATCCCGAAGTCGCTAAGTATTCTAGTTGCAGAGATAGAAGCAAAACCAGGAAGCAGATTTCTCCGTGACAATCAGGCCAAATACAATAAAAGTGCTTAAAAATACATACACAATTGAATACGCCTACAAAGACGTTTGCGTATTAGATTTATCTTGGTAAGTTTAAAAACAAAATTTCATTTATTTACAAGTCGTAATCCAATTTCGATTAAAAGAAACAAATATCATTTTCAAGTTTTAACTTTTACTTTGAAAAAATATCAAGAACAACTTTAATGAAATCATCTCATATAATTAAAAACTGAGCATATGTACCTATGTATCTATGTCCAAGTTTCTTCTCCCGATCGACAATGAACTGACCATCGATCCAGGTATCGATGGATTCGTAATCTTCCCGTCTTTATGTTTGGCTATTTAACATAATCCTCCGATAATAATTAGCGGAGATATCAATTAAAAACTATTAATTATGACTGAGATTTCGACATAAAATCCCTATTTTTCGAAGGCTTTCCTCCATTTTAATTATTATTCAGTGCTTCATCTCAACTTTCCGCAACAACGCTTTTATTAAAACTTGTAGCGTGAAGAAAATCATTGAGAAGAAAGAACTGTTGCCATTTTTTGTCTCGAATATGAGCAAATAAAGTTCTGGGTTTTGTTTTAAACGCTTCTCTTGTAATCGGGGGATTTGAGATGTTTACTTTTTGGTTATTTTTCCGAAATCTGCCGCAAAATTTTACTAATTTTTTATTTTATTTTTATTTTTTTGTTCAAACCTGATTGTTGAACACGCGTCACGTGACGCAACTTTTATTTTCGAGGTGGACCGTGCAAAGCCGGTGACGCAGCTAGTTTCAATATTAAAAATCATGAGAACTTTTTTCATGAGAAACTTTGCTAGTAAGAAGTGGCTCAACGAGTGCTGTGCTCCTACTCTCCATTTCACACAGTAATTAAACTTTTTGAACTATTGGATGCAGCTTATTTTCCAGCTAATGTCTACAACTATCTATTCCACATTTGCTTTTGGAAAGTCAGAAACTCCAATTAGGCTACTTGTTTAGTGCCATTCCACGAAAAAAGCCACCATTTTGTACCACCGTGAAAAATTCAACGAGTTTCTTCGAATATCTCAAAAACTCATTTTTATAGATACCGCACTTTACCTGCCAATGGCAGTATAGTTGTCTTAATTCCACCAGTAAGAACCATATACTATTGCATTTAGAAGCAAAAGTAAAACACCGTATTCAGAAGCAACATTGAAGAACCACACATTTCTTTCAGAAGCAAAAGTAAAGCGCCAAAGCCAGACACATGAAGCGAGCATTTATGCCCGTTTCTCTTAACCAGTCAAGCTGATAAACGGCCAAAAATAAAAGGCACATTAATTGTGCTCAATGTCTGCATCGCATGGACGTGTGACAAGAGAGCACTTATTGTCGCTACTCAGGCGTCCACTGTCGGTAAAAGACAACAAGAGGAAGATGGTCGATCTTAAGACCCCAAGTTGGGTTCGACAGACCGAAAGAGATGGTGGGAAAAATAGAAATGGTTTAATAGGCGCGCCTATAATTGCAATTGCCGCTTAAAAAAAGGTGCTTGAACTGGAAGAGTCAGAGGAAAGGGTCACCCTTTGCCTTTCGTGAAATATTGGTTCATGTCGGAGGCATAACTCGATTCATAAAAAATTAAAAAGAAACATTTCTCTCAATAAATTTTAAAAAATCGTCTGCGTTTGCTGAGTTAGTTTACGATCTAAAGTCTTTGAGCATTAAAAAACAGACCACCCTCAATAAATCGTTTTACATCGCACGTGTTGTTGAAGTTCTGACTTGGTTTAAAATTTAATTTTTCACCAGGAAAACGAAAATAAATGTCGTAGTGAGTGGGATAATATCGTTTGCGCTTTTAAATGAATTTATAATGGATAATATCGCAACTCCAGCGCTCGAATACGCTACCTTGCGGAGATTTACAAAACTGCCGACAAAACTAAAACATTGCGTTCCATGTGTTCATTTTGGGCAAAACAAATAGTTTGTTATGTGTATTTTTTTATTTGCGTAATTCATCATTTGGAATCGTCATCCACAACAGCGTAACATCAAAAATATCTGATATAAACTGTGAGTACACATTTTATTTATCTTGTTCTGAGTGAATTTGAATAAATATCAGTTTTTCAATTCGATGAAAAAAAAAAAACGAACTTAACAACATTGACTGGACACTTTCCTTAACCTAATTCCACATAAATGATTTAAATAACCTTTGTTACTACATTATCCTACTGAAATAGACAGTATGCAAATAAATTTTCTTGAAAATATTTATCGCAGAACAGATTGAAAAATCCAGAAAGAACGTTAAGAATTTGAACAATAAAAAATAAAAGTTCGCCAAAAATCTGTTTATAGGGTTATGGTTTTAAAATTGTGTGAAAGAATAATGTATCTTGATAAGATTTCGCATATCAGTTAAGGGTCATTCCATAGAAATGTCAACCTCAACCTCAGAAATTTTTTTCCCACAAAGCCTTAATTGTGACCTACCATTTCATTCAGCACACTTTCTAGTATATAAATCCAATAACAGTTTGCAAAAATTAAATTCGGTGTTTTACTTCTGGCTCAAAACGTGCGAGGTTGTAGAAAAGGCTTAGGATGTGCAAAAAACATGCGTCTACGTTTTCTTGTGTAATGTAAAAATTTTTGCAAATTTTTAAAAGAACTATGTTTATTCTAAATGAATAGATGTTGGCCCAATAAAATTGACTGTTCTTTTTGCATGCATTATAAGATAAATCTTTTAATTAGTTTGGTTATTTCACTGAAAATATTTACGTTACGTTAGTCACGAAAATGTACTATTTTCTGCTTAAAAACTAAACCAGATGATTGAACCAAACAGCACTTTTTATTTTCTTACATCTGTGTCATATCTACTTAAAAAGTGCAAAATATTCATTTTAGTATCAGTAGATGTAAAATAATTAGTGTGACTAACGTAATATTTTAACTGTGACTAACGTAACTATTTGCATTTGACTAACGTAACATTTTAAAATGACTGCTAATATTTAAAATTTATTTAATCTAATGTAAATTTTCATGAACAATTTTGAATATGTAGGCATTCTATATTGATTTAAAAAATAAAGGGTGAAAAATACCAGTAATATTACATTGTAGACATTCTGTTTACTTAGAAAAATACTTTTTTAAAGGTCTTTATGAAGATACTTCCAATTTAAAGAATTATTAAAAAAGAAAAAAAGTGAGCAAAGCAAAATGAGTACTCTGCTGAATGTGCATTCAACACAAAAATCCAAGCTTAAGAATTAAGATAATAGAAATACAGTCTTAGCAAAGAAGAACGTCTCTATTTTTTAGAAAATACATCTCCACCTATTATTAAAATGAAGTAACAGCTGCTCGTTGGAAAACATTTGAAGATGTTACATGATACAATGACAATAAGCGCTGCTGTCATATATTTCAGAAAATGCAAGAATGATCATTTAGAAATTCAAACATTTGCGGTGATATCTGGAATTAAAATGCATTCTGATAAAACGTTCGAATATTTTTTTTTCAATATTACATTTTAATTCAAAAGGATGCACAACACTATTCGTTCGATGAATCAGTAAACCTTAAAAAATAATATGCCATTGAAAAGTACTACGGAGTTTCTTATAACGATAACTAGTATATCAGCAGAATACTAGAATTCAGTGAAACTACCAACTTGCAAACAATTTTTTAAAAGAGAGATGTTTAGGATTTAATTAGACCAAGAAGAATGTTATTCAGTTTGTAAAAGCAGTTTTTTTTTATTTGTTTTTTTTTTTTTTCGCACATTCAAATTGAGTTAATTGAACTGAATCCTTCTATTCAATTTCTTACACTAATATAGAAAAAAAGTAAAGAAAAACCATAATTACAACACAAAGAAGGTTCCTAAAAAGTGTAAAATTAATATAAGAGCAAGAAATTATTTATAAAAAGTTTTTTATATGCATTCATTGCTTGTTATTCGATGGTTACGTTAGTCACGTTACGTTAGTCACACACAGTTTTTCGGAAAAGTACCATTTAATGCCATAAAAGATTCGTCTGTAACAAATCTGTAGTACGATTTTGAAAATAGATTGTTTACCTCTTACAAATATATCGGCCAACATTAAATGTCTGCGTAAGTTTCAGAAAAAATTAGCTCGTAACATAAGCATTGTTTCTCAGGGTTGCAAAAATGTTACGTTAGTCACGATGCCTTTTTTGGTAAAAAAAACACCTGCTAGCTTTTATTTTGCTTCAAATTCTTGGTAGAAATAAAAAATAGTCACCTTGTACATTTTAGATCTACATATTAAACCAAAACACATTTATTTTTACTCCCGGTGTAAGTAAAAAGAGTTTGAAAATCAGCTGCGAATGTTACGTTAGTCACTATGGAATGACCCTTAAATCATTTCCATGACGAATGAATTAAATGCATGATGATTTCTTTTGATATCCAATCATATAGTCATAGAAATAAATTATCTAGTGTTAAACGTTACTCTTGACAGTCTGTCACGTATGTGCACTATGTGACAAAAATGTCAACAAATGCCGGAAATGTCACGAAACTGAACTTAATATGTACTAATATATAGAAAAAACGGTACAAAATGAAAATGCCATTCGAAGCGAACCAAAAATTTATGAATTCCGAATTCAACATCGTGAAAATGGCTGCTTCAGAACAACTTACTGTGTGTTCTGCATAATTTTTTACTTTCGTAATACTTTTTGATTTCTAATCTCTTTCTACATGGGTCAGAATAACCAAAAGACTTTGAAAAATCTTTTCAAATGAATAAAGAACAAAAAATCATACATGCGAGCAAAAATATCTATCAGTTCCTAAGTTTAGAAGCAATTTATATGTTACAGCGTGCGTTTGTTTTAGTTTTTTCATCGGCCATTAGACAGTGGCTGCAGCGCCCCCTATAGTTTGTTGGAGTTGCGAATTCACAATTCAAGTAAACTTTTGGAGGTGCTGCAATCTTTGGCTAATAGCGGCTGAAAGAGGTTGACCAAGAGACCTTGAGTGGATCAAGACAGGTCCACTTTCGTTGCACTGTAAAAACGATTCAGAAATGTTCCTGGAAAATAATATGCAGCTGATGTGAACAATTTTAACCGGTAACATATCTTACAAAAACCAGGAACGTTTCCCGATAAAAGTCAGTAACCTTTCTGAAAAATCCAGAAATCTTCCCGTTTAGCCAGTCGTGAACCTTCTAGAAAAAATAAATAGATTTAATGTATTTGATTAGAACCTTCCTGATTTACTAAGAAAGCTCCAGAAGCATTAGAGCAACTATGGCCGAAGCTACACGAAAATTGCTAGCAAGAACCAAGCATATTCCTTGCCTCGCAAGCCTGCAATTATCCAGTGTCATATTTGCTCCCCTTGGGAGCTTAATCAATCTGAACGGGCCGTAATCAAGCTAAAGACGATGCGCTTAATAAACACGCTCAGTCAATCTTTAAACTGGTAGCAAAAAATATTTTTCACATCATTGAGAAGTCTGCATTCGTGTATCTTTTAGCAATCCAGGAAAGTTTTTTGCGAAGATATTTGATTTTACGGGGAAATAGGTGAAAACTTCTGGAATCCCGTAACGTTCCACGAAAATAACCAGTAATGTTTCAGAATTTTTTTACAGTGTGGATATGACCTGTCAAATGAGATATTTGTCTTTTCGGTGTAAAATTGAGGTGTTTTACCTCTTCGGTTAATTTTTTTTAAACATGACAAAGGTGCGTATTCAGGCTCTAGAACTGCGAATTGGTTCTTAAATGCATTGATAATGAGAGCGAAAATAACTAAGTGGATACTTCGTCAAATACCTGCCAGTAAAATGTTAGCAACAGCAACAGCTAGTGAATCAGTTTTATGTTAGTAATTGAATAATAATTGCAAAATAATAATAACAATAATAATATTAATATGTATTTTAACGAAGACGGGGTGGGGGGGGGGGGAGTGTCAGAAAACACTTCAGAATGTGAGAATTACTTTCCTTCGAGCTCTTGTGCAGCCATTCAATGAACTTATTAATTTACATTTTTCTTACATTTGCTGAAGGGACATTTTTAGAGTAATAGAACTTGAAAAAGATTTTGTGCTAGAATTTGAATATTATGCATATGTTCCCAAACCCATGACTAAGTAATAGTTGATGCTTTAGAACAGGGGTTCTCAACCGGAGGGGTGTAGAAGAACTTCAAGGGAAGCGTGAATGTATTCCAAAAATAAAGGGAAAAAATAAAAGTGACTATAATTTACTCAATTTTGAGATCACGCGCGAATATTTTCGACATTACCGCCATTTTTGACAATTTTAGTGCAATTTTTTTTCTACATATAAGTGGGAAGATTTATTTGCAGCATTATCAGGCAAAATTCAAAATATATGGAGTAAGGATGGACATTAAAAGTAACCTTAGGTGCACTTTTATTACGGTGTCTCCCCAGCTCCGCCGACATTTCATTTTTAACCCCCCCCCACCCTATTTTTTAATTTTTATCATACCTTTTGATATATTAAGGGGCGGGGGAGGAAATTTGAAATGTCGGCGAAACTCGATATAAACATTTTTCGCTAAGCACTTTTATTATACTTGGCCTGATTGTCACGGAGTAATCCGAGGCCTGCATTTGCTTATATTTCAGTAACTAGATCACTTAAAGACTTCTAGATTTCACTAAATGATTTGATTAATCTTAAGGTACAACTTAACGCTGAAAAATTAAAATTCTGAAATAAAATTATTATTTCGGTTAGGATGGAAAATAGCAAATTTCATGAACTTTCCCCATTAAATGTTTAAATATAAAACCCATTAAATACACCGCCAGCTCAGTCAATTCCAGCCGAGGACTGCAGTTTCGTGCTTATTAGCACTCATCAGCCCGGCATATGAGTGACTGAGCTGGAGGTGGAAAACCTCTTAAGGAAGCAAAGAGTGCCAAACAAACTGGTAGCTAATATAGAATTTGTATTAACCAGACGAGTCACTCCTATGCAGCGCTGATGAGTGCTAATAAGCACGAAACTGCAGTCTTCGGCTGGAATTGACTGAACTGGCGGTGTTTTTTATGTATTTCTGTCTTAGCTCTGGTTATAGGGCGGGAAAACTTAATAAATATGCCTGCCTTGCCATCAATATTCGAGTTGAACAGAACCATTGCTTCGGTCACTCGTCAGGTCAGTGTTAATTCTGTATTAGCTACGTTTGTTTGGCTCTCTTGGCTTCCTAAAGAGGTTTCCCACCTCCAGCTCAGTCGTTCCTATGCCGGGCTAATGAGTGCTAACAAGCACGAAACTGCAGTCCTCGTCTGGAATTGACTGAGCTGGCGATTACTTACTGAATATAAACGCCATTGTTACGAATTTTGTTGCCTTGCAAATGTAATGCTAATAGTAATCATAATGAAAATTTTGAATCCAGGCTTCTCTGGAGCAAGAATGAAATTTATTCACTGACGTTGCTTTCTTAGGGTTTTCATCCTCATCTATGGCAATAATCAATAACGGGACTAAGTAAAGAGACATACTAGGTTTTTTTTTTTATCACAGCATCGAGATAAATTCTGAAGCATAAGCGGGAAATAAAATGTTATGATAAATAAATTGAACAATAGTGTAGTTGCCAAACGTTTTAGAGTCAAGGCGCCTTTTGGTAGTTAAGATTTTCCCATAGCGCATTTCTTAAAGTAAAACTGGGACACAAGCCATAAGTGGCAGACAAAAGTTGATGGAACTCGAAATATTGCAGTGCATAGTCTTTACTGTTACAGCAGTGGGCATGAAATACTGGAAAAGTTTCAAAAATAATAAATTTCTAATCATTAGTAAAGTTACAGTAAAATTTCACGGTGCCCCAAAGAAGACTTCACGGTTTCTCGGGACGCGTTGGCGCCCAGTTTGGGAATCATACGAATAAAGAAGTGTTTACATTGCATTACAGTCACAAAGACAAAATGAAAAAAATAAAAAGGGAATAAAATTAATTCAGAGTAAAAATTAATTTGGGTGTATTTCAAATAATAAAGGAAGTAAATGTTCCTCTCAAAACCTTATCTTACCGAGTTCGAGGCTTGAGTTCAGAAAAAAGGCGTTTTCGTTATTTTCTTGTGCTCGTTACAAAATAATTTCCGATGACAAATTCAATTTTATGTTCAGTTCGAGTATGACCAGATTTTTTTTATTTTTTGTCTTTGAAGGACATTTATAAAGCAACAGAGCAAAAAGTATTATGCATCACTATTAACGAAATAAACTGAATTTAAACCATTTCGTTTCAAGTTTCACAAAATTTCTTTTTTTTTCTCTTGCCAATTTGGCAGAGTAAGAGAGCATTCGGGCCAGTGGCGGATCCAGCTGACTGTTTTGGGAGGGGCCATTCGAAATTTTTGAACAAACTCCCCAGGATCGAATTTATCTCCATGCCGCCCCTAGGCAAATTTGAAATCTGCAGCCCCCTCCCCCCTAAAAGAAGCAAAATATCCTTGGCTCAAAAAAATGTAAAAAAGTGTTCCCCAGATTCAAACTGTCAAACGATGGCGTTTCACATTCTGAGGCGCCCCGATGAAATGATCACAGTGATCTCCCAAAAAATTTTTATTCGGCAAATTTTGCTGACGATTCGGCAAATACCATGATTGAAAAACATTTGACTTTCATAAAATGTGTGAAAGTAATCATTATTAAACTACAAGAAAAAATTGTCTCTGAAGAAAATGAAAGAATGCTAATATTTTACTTTCAAGAATAACAATTTAATTCAAAAAATGTGTATTATAATAGCAAATTTGCCGCCCCTGAAACGTTTGCCGCCCTAGGCAGCTGCTGACTCTGCCTATTGGGAAATTGGGCCCTGATAACTCCCCAGAAATTTTATTAAAATGAAATTTTAAAAACTCAACTTTCGGGGCATAGAGACACTAGGTTAGGGGGTGGATTTAGGAATCTCCCTCAAAAATGTTTCAAAATTTAAATTTCCGAGTAATTTTTGAAAATTAGGAAACTAAAAACGCATTTTGTCTATTTTTGACGATGTACGGAGAAAGGTCAGGTTTCGGGCGTTGGCCCCAAAATACTTTTTGAAAATAAAGCTTAGAAATCAAAATATTCTGTTATTATACATTGAGAAGTTAGAAGAGGAAGGATGCTCTTCCAGCTCTTCAGCTGTCCAGCCAAAAATGCACCTTTAAGTAATATTTGCTTACTTTAAAGGAAGTGTGAAGGTGCTTAGAATCCTTCCTTCCTTCCTAGACATATTTTTCCTTTGAGGCTCTAAAAATTTGATTTTTAACTAGATTTATACAAGTACATATTTTAGAAAGGGATGGAAGATTCGTGAGCTCCTTCAAAAAACCTCCTTTTAAAGCTATCATCACGATATAAACTAGGGAGGGAGGGGGTCCTATCAAAACTCGTTTGTAATTGAAGTCCCAAAAAATTCATTTAAGTTGCTTTTAAGCAAGTTAAGTGATAAGGGCTGGATAAGCTAGTTTCCGTTGACATTTTTTTCCAAATAAAAGACTTAAAATGCAATTTTTTGCTACATATCAAGGCATTTGTGAAAGGGCATGGGAAAAGGGGGTTCTCCTCCTAGTTTCGAAATTAAAGTCATAAAAAGGAAAATTTAGGCTCTTGGTCTTGTGAACAATAGGTATACTCTGAGAATAGCAGCATTTAGAGATCGTCCAAGTGTCTGTGGTTGGAATCAAGAAATGATGTAAAAGATGGAGAAAAATTTTGGAAATAAAAGTTTTGTTTTGAGGATAGGGATATAATTTATCTTCCAATTAAGGCCTATACTTCTTTTTCAGTAAAATACATGTGTTAAATTTTGTTACCTTATCATATTTTTTTTTTATTTTTTAATTAATTATTCATTTAATTTTTCTCTTTTTTTTCCTTAAAAAAATTCCTGCAATCATAAGACTTTGGGAGGGACCATGGCCCCCATGGCCCCCCTCTAGATCCGCCCCTGATTCGGGCAGACTTAGTACGATCCCCCGACATGATATCCAGTCTTTCATGTGCCAGAATTTTAACTCCCAGTGATAGAGATAAGCCTTGAAACCCAGTAATGATCATCCTTTCCGCCTCGAGGCAACAAAAAATTTACTTTTGACTTGTGGCAACAGATAGAACAGACAAAAAAAAATAAGATTTTGTTTATTACGATGAAGGTGACATGAGAAGAATTTGGCCATTTTTATTGAAAGAAGTTTAATTAGATAGATATAAATAATGTGTAAATAATCTCAAATAAATGTGTTTTTTAATATAAGCTTTTTCTTTCAAGAACGTCATGAACTTTTATATTACTGCGTAGACAATTTGGCTCGCAAAGTTAAGAATGTGTTACGAGACGGTAACACCCAGTTTCCTACCAGATGGTCGGTATCTAGGCTCTCACTGTGAGAAACTGCACGAGGAATTTATTTGGCTGAGAGCACCTGAGTCAAATAGGCATTTAAAGGATCTATTTACATACCGTACATGGTAAAAAATTCCAAAACGTGACTGGTAATTTTCATGGAACGTTTCGGGAATTCACAGGTTTTCACCAACTTCTTGTTAAAACTAAGTCACTTCGCCAAAAAGTGTCCCGAATTGCTCCAAGTTGCACGAATGCAGACTTCTCGCTGAAATCTTTTTAACAACCAGATCAAAGATTAACTGAACATATTTATTAAGCTTATCGGCTTAAGAGCGATTACGGCGCATCCAGGTTGACTAAGTTCCCAATGAGAGCGAATTTAAGTCTCCGGATTCCGAAGAAAGGGCAAGCAAGTGAAATGCTTGGTGCTTGCAATTATGTCTTAGCGGCGGCCCTAGTTGCAATAATGCTTTTGGAGCTTTCTTGGCAAATCAGGAAAGCGCTAAGCTACTACTTAAAACCTACTTAGGTTTTCTCTGCAGGTTCTAAAAACATGACTGGCTTTAACTGGAGATATTTCGATATTGTTTAGAAATATTTCAGAATGATTTCATGAATGTTACTGACTTTTTGTGGAAAACATTCCTGTTTTTTACAAGATATGTTACTGGCAGAAATTGGGTACATCAGCTGCCCATTATTTTCCAGGAACGTTCCTGAATCGTTTTTACAGTTGTATCATACACACACTGTAAAAAAAATTCGTAAAATTTACAGAAAAAAACTGTCAGCCAGGACGCCAGTTTTCTTCCGTTTATTTTACAGAAATCTTCCGTATTTTTATTATTTATTCAAGCTGATTTATTATTTTATGAAGATTAAAAAATGATACTATACTTTCATAAATCCATTTCAATATTTACTATACTACTACGAAATACATGTATACAAAGGTAAATTTCCGAATATGCCTCTGTAACAGATGACAAAAAAACATAATAATAAAATATTGATTAGGATGCAATGAAATGGAAGTTGCAAACGATTTAAGGCTTACTCGCTTTAAATAAATATAAGATCAAAAACTCGAGCACGAGAACCAAAATCCAAACACGCGGGCGAAATTTCGAAGATTCGAAGAAAAACAAAGTATAACCGGTTACAGATTCAAAAAAACAGAGAAATCCTGTATTTTATTACGAACATTTTTTTTCTGTAAAAAATACGGATAACTTCTTCAAAATTTACAGTTTTTTTTTACAGTGCATGACGCGACAAGGGCTCTGACGATTTTCTGTATCACGAAAACCCACCGACTGAACACTTGAACGCGGAAGAAATAAATAAATTGGAAGAAATAAATAAGCAGAAAAGTAAAAGGCCATATAATAACTTTAAATCGCACGAATTAGCAGAGAACTGCAGCTAACATGGTACTGACTGGGTTTAGTTTTCGAGGATTCCCTTTTCAACAGGGCCGGATTGCGCTCCTACTGAACTACATAGTGAGGATCAGCCCCTCCCCCAAAGGAATTGGACTTTTACATTTTTTGAACAAACACACAAAAAGCGGCACCTCGATAAATTAACGTAAATATTTATAATAATATTTTAACTAAAATGTTTCATTTCGGAAAACCATTAGCAGAATTCTTAAGTTATTTAGATGATTTTACACATTTTAGATTCAATCACTATTTTAACTATTCAAAAACAGCTTCACGCTTACCGAGGTAGATAAGAACACTCATCCATAAACTCATTTATTTTGCATTGAAAAACGCGTTCCTTGCAACGCCAAAACACGTGTCTGCAATTTGTGCTTTTTGATGTTTTTTTCTTATATTACTTTTTGGCACAAGTGTATTTATTTGTCTTAACTTATTGAGTTAATACTCAGTTCGTAAGACAATGAGGTCTGATATGAGCACATAAATCAGGAGAATTACGTTAAATGTACAGAAACAGAGGATCAACGATATGAATAAGAATGAAAAAATATTTGCGCAGATATAGGAGGTCCAGAGATTCTCTCCCAGAAAATTTTTAAAATTCGTTCCGTAAAGGAAAATTTAGCCGATCCTTGGTGCTGTTTAGGGAGGGGAGATTCGGAGGCTCCCCCGGAAATTTGAAATTGAAGTGTTAAAAACGTGATTGTAGGCCATACCTCTTTAATAATCGTGTAAGTGATGGATTCAGGGATTCTCCAACGGAAATTTCTTGAAGTTAAAGTTCCGAAAATTCAGCATCAGACTATCATTGATGATATTAACAGGGGCGTGAACGGGGGGGGGGGACAACTATCGACACGGACCCAAGCCTGAAAAGGGCCCAAAAGGGGCGAAATATACGTAGGGACGTAGGGGTAAATAATATGGAGGGAAATCCGTAAAAGTCATTTGTGACAGGTCCCAAAATTTCTGTGCATAACATTGGATATGGAAGAAAAAAGGGAGATTTGTAGACTATGACCAGGAATTTTTCGTAATTGAATTCCTGAAAATAAAATTTTAGACGATTTGAAATTTAAGTTCTAAAAATGAAATTTTCAATTTTAATTGGGAGGGGGGGGGGGGTTTAAGGGCTTCTCTAGGAAGTTTTGGACATTGAGGTCCTAAAATCGCAATTGTAGGACGTCTTTGCAACGTTTCGTTAAAAGGTTTGTCTCAGGAAAAGAAAAAATTTAGAAATTTATACTCCGAAAACACAATTTTAAAAGATTTTTAGGTATGTTAGTATGATGGGGCTAGGGTATTTTTCCCTCAAAATTTTTGCAAAGCTGAAAAAAAAAGTCTTAAGCAATCTCTAACTATGTACGAAGGCCCTCGCCCAGAAATTTTTACGAAATTAAGCTCCAAAACCCAATTTTAAACGTTTTAGGTTATGTTAGAGGGAGGGGGTTCGGGACGGGGACTTCCACTCTCCGGTTTCATGGCTTTATCTCACGCCACTCTTCTTTTATTTACTTTAAATAAAAATTTCATCGGAAACTCTACCTAGTTTTCCGTAGTGGAAATTTTTGAAACTGAATTTTTGGTGAAAGACGACTAGGTAACATATAGATTCTGAGAGTTACGCGTACTTCCTAACAATTGTGAAGCTCCCGCCCCAGGGGCGCCCATATGGGGGGAGGGGGCAAGAAGGGGTTCAAGCCCCCCCCCCCCCTAGAAATTAAAACTTCTATGATTTTAGTATTTTTTTTCTTTCTAAAATTGTGTAAAAGCATTTCTTCTCCAGCCAGTAATGAATAAGTTATTAAAAATGTCAAATTTTAACAACTCTAAATCTGTACGGAAATCGGTTTTCATGGGGAAAATGGCCTGCTCATGGGGAACATTAGCGGCGTACATATGTTTTTACTTTGGAGGGGGCCCAAAACCAAGATCAGCACCCCTCCCAACCCCCCTTTTTTTTTGCAATTTCCATTTTTATTGGAGGGGAGTGGCAACAGTGCCGTGATCACTTTTTTTTCGAGGTGGGGCAATAACTTCATATTGTCACTCAGTGGCGCAACCGAAAAAAAAGTTTTGGGAGGGCACTCTTAAAAAACTTCATTCCAACGAGGGGGGGGGGGGGGGTCTGAGGGTTTTTCCCCGGAAATTTTTTGAAATTGTAAACCTAAGAACGCAGTTTTAGACGGTCTCTGGTGATGCTACAGGGAGGAAAAACTCGGAGGGCTTTCAGCGAAAATTTTTAGAAATTGAAATCTTAAAAACGCCATTATAGACTATTTGTTGACGTTATTATAATGAAAAGAACGGGGCTTCTTTAAATTGCCAGACCGATTGATTAAAAAGAGAGAGAGCGCGAAATCCATCCCCCTCTGCTCAGTTTTTCGAAATTGAAGAGCTAAAAATGCAGTTTCAGATTAACTTCGATGATGTTATGGACAGGGCGGTTCTAGGGTTCCCCCCAAAAACTAGTTTGAAATTGAAGTCCTAAAAGACGAAGTTTTACAGAGATATTCAGTGACATTGGTGAAGGGATTTAAATGCTCTCCACTTTTCGAAATTGTAGGTTTTTCATTTTCAGATTTCATTCGGGAGGAGTCTGAGCCTCGTCCGAAATTTTTCGTAATTGAATTCTTAAAAACGTGAATGTGGATCCTATTTGGAAACGTTAGCGGTTTTAGTAATGTTAGTGTGATTACCTGATGAATAGTCAGCAACTTTTGAATTTTTTTATTTTAAGGTTCTTTTCAAAAGCAATTCAGATTTTTTCTTAACACTAGGCAATTTTTGGAAAGGAAGATAAAGTCCTCCCCTGAAAGGTAAAACTCAATTTCAGGTTATGTTTGGAGACGTTTAGAACTAAAGAGTGGTTAGGGATCTGCCTCTGAAGGGCTCAGAATTCGGTGGGTTGTCAGTTAGTTTAGGTAGTAGTTTATAGGAGAGGAGGCATCGACTTGAAATGTGATTAAAAATTAAGAGATCGTATATAATTAGTTATGCATTAAAATAATTTGTCGTACATTATTTAAAATCTGTGTTTATTTAATAATTGGGTGTTCAGTTTAATTGAATTTTGTACTGGAACTGTAAAATAAATTTGATTTATAGGTTTGGAAAGGAAATTGTATGTAAATGTGATCAATTATTTTTTGCTTTTTAGTTCCTGGGTGTTTTTTTTTAAAGGTTTTTTTTAATTATTTTTTTTTAAATAATTGGTCGTAATCTTAGTGAAGGGATGTTGGTTCGGAAACCTTCCTCCAGAAATGTTTTGAAATTGACGGTCGAAAAGTGCCTAAATAAATGCATTTTTAGGACATCAATTTCCATTATTACTCCAATCGAACAACTAAAACTTATTTTAATTTTCTTGCAGGGGACGAGAGTTAAGGAGGGAAGCAATTTGAAGACCCTTCCAGATTGACTAAGAAAAAAAAAGGGGGGGGGGAGAAAGAGAGGGGAACTTAATTTGCTAAGCAATAAACTGCATCTGTTAAATATTTTTAATTTAAAGATTTCTTTTTGAAATAATCGAGTTTTTTTTTACCAACATTATTCGCTTTTCTTTTTGTAAAATAACTTCGTTTTCCCTAGACACGTTCTTTTCTTGAGTGAGGGGTAAGGAGCCCCTGACCCCTTCTGAACACCATAGCATTACCTGGTGCCTTCCAACGCAGGGTTCCCAAACTTTAACAATTTGCAGCACCTTTTGAAAGGATTAGAATTTTCTCACGACACCCTAGTCTATTTTTATATTCTATATTTTGTTGCTATTGGTACTTCCCGGTACCCCTCACCTCGTTCTGTGGCACCCAGTTCGGAAATCCCTGGTTTAACGAGTTATTATTAGTACTATCATTATTTTTTCATTCATTTATTTATTTATTTATTTATTTTGCAGCCTAAAGTTTGGAAATTATTTGTGAGCAAACTGAAACCAAAAAATAACTACTTTTAGTTAATTTTTTTCCAGATTTTGGAGGGGGCCCGGGCCCCCTCAGCCCCTCCCTTATATACGCCCTTGGGGAACATATCTGAGCTCCTTAAAATTTTGCATAAGGGCGCCCATACGCCCCCCCCCAACCCCCCTCTGAATACGCTCATATAGTAGACATGTGCTTTTATTCTGCAGTTTCAAAAAAATAAAAACACAAGTGGGACTCACGCTCATCTCTTCAGTTGGAAAATGAGTGAAACTTCTCTCATCTTGCAGCAATACGCAATAATACGGTTTCCAAGCAACAGGTTGAGTTTTACTTTGCTGGCGCCATCTGTTGTTTTTCAACCGAACGACTGGTGGTTCCTTATCTGAAATTTAAAGAGAAAAAAAAAAGATGATTCACTTTTTGTACGATGAAATTTTTAATGTGTACTGAAAATGAAAATTCATCAAACAAATAAATCAATCTCCAGTTTATCTGTACATGCAGATGAATTTTCAGACGCTTCAATGATGATAAGAATAAATATGAATAATATATGGCGGTAAGGAATTTTATTGATTAAAAAATAAATACAAAAGATATTTTGCTTTAAAAAATGAAAGAATATTTGAAATATGTTTTTTTTTTCAAAATATAATTTGAAGTTAATCCAAGGTTTTAAACACAATAAAAGTAAGTAAAACTTTCAACTTCTCCGCTTCTCCATATACTTCCAGATTTAAAACTAAAAAGCATCACATGGGGACATTTATTAGAAGTATGCTTTCCTAACTAAAAAATAGTACGCCTGTCCTGTATTTATCAAGAAGAAATGCATAATTTGGACGAACCCAGATATAAGAGAATCTGTAAAATGTACTTTTCAATTACAAAACTGTTTAAAACAAAGTTTGAAATAAAAAAGTAGCTCTGATATTTATTTAGTTTATTTTCATTTTTTAATGCAGTTTTGACTAAGTAAAGGCGTAAAAACATTTAAACACATTAAACGTCCGTAACGTTTTAGGTGAAAAATATACTTTTCATGAAGTTGTGGTGCCGCCTGGTGAGATCAGAAAGAATTTCTTCGTAATAACATATTTTTTTTAAATGGAAAATCTAGTAAGGGGTCATTTATTAATTACGTAAGGGTTCTGAGGGGGAGGGGGGTTGAAAAAAATCTCTACATACCTTTATTTGGGGGGGGGAGGGGAAGGGTCAGATCCATTCTTACGTAATATTTATCAAGTCGAAATTTTGTATTAGAAATCGCGCGGTCAAGTGGTTTGGCAGGGATCATTATTTCATATGCTTCTGGAAGGTAAAAAACGTATTAGGATTAGCTTTTTTTTTAAACTTGTTTTTCAAAGAATGAATAGTGTAAAATACAAAAAAAAATCGCACGGTGTATGGTATGTCTTATTACTTTCTTCTATATCTAATATATAGAAGAAAGTATTGGATTCGTGCAAATTTTCGAATTTCGAATTTTGACGGATTCGAACGTTTTGAGGTGTGCTGAGTCCATTTCGACCATTTTTGGAAAATGTCTGTCTGTCTGTGTGTGTATGTATGTGTGTGTGTGTATGTATGTGTGTGTGTGTATGTATGTGTGTCACGTCTGTGTGTGACCAGTTTTTTGTGGCCGCTCTACAACAAAAACTACCGCATGAAATCGAACGAAATTTAGTACACATATGTGCCCCTATGTGAACTTGTGCCCATTAGTTTTTGGCGCGAATTCCTCCAAGGGGGGTGGAGCAATGGGACGTTTTTCGAGTTACGCGTGCTTGCTATTCCTCAGGAAGTAACTGGCGGAATCAAACAAAATTTGGTCCATATGTTGGTATTAACAGGAACAGGTGCTGATTCGATTTTGGTGTCAATAACTCAAACGGGGGTTGAGCTATAGAACGTTTTTTGTCGTCAATTGTGACTGCTGTATCTCAAGAAATAATGAACGGAATGAAAGAAAAATTTATCGGCAAGTAGCCCTTAGTGGGTATAAGAACTGATTTTATTTTTGTGTCAACAGCTAAAAAGGGGGTAGCGCAATCACCCGTTCTTTTTTTCCATTGTGAGTGCCCTATCTCAAGAAGTAATGCTACGTTCTGGTTGAAATTTGGAATATATGTGAATCCATATGTAAACAGGCTTAGGTTCAATTTTGACGCCGATCGCTCCAAGAGGTGTTGATTTTTTTTTTTTTTTTTTTTTGTTTTTTTTTTGCGAATAAAAATAGCTTTATTAATGCAACAATAAGAAAGATAAATCGTAATAGATTGTCGTCTGCGTATTTCTCGTGATTTTAATTGTATGGAAATGATCGGAAATATTATCCATAGACTAATAATAAGAGTAGACCGAGCTTTCTCATTCTTGCTGATAAAGAAAATTGGTTCATAGATGTATCATGTGACTAGTGGAAGGGCTTGGCGAAGACTTTGGCAGCATGGTTGCTAGATGGCAGCATTATCTATAGTTTAGCACTCGACATGTATTTTAAGACAATGTGTTTTCATTAAGAAAAACTTCCAGGTGCAGAGATTGAATTGTTTTTCTTTTAGTTATGCATTATTTTGACATTAGTACTAGTTTTTGATCAGTTTTCGGTAACTTATTTCATTTGGAGCTGTCAGCGTTGGCGTGAACGAAATGGCGTTAACGTTTTGCGTTAACGCAAAAATGTACTAATCGGTATCTTAAATTGAAACTGTGGGTAAAAATCTTACCGTTTGCTGATTCTTCTTGGTCGCTTGCATCTTTTATTGCTTAGAGAGTTTTTGAAATTGACTAAAGAAAATGCACAATGCTATCTAAACGAAAAACTCACTATATTAACAAAATATTTACAACTTAGAATAACAAATTTACAAACCGGACTCCATAAAAGATCATTCTTCCGTGTTCCATCAATTCTATTTATTTTATTTCGCGCTGGCGTTGATCGTCTGCTACGATTAACACCCGCTGTTGCTAGGATATCCACCAGTCACATGGTTTGGTTTATGAGCAGCAAAAGGGTTGCCATAGCTCGGTCTACTCTTATTATTAGTCTATGATATTATCTCAATGATTTAAAATTTTTAACTGTTGCCATCTTATGTTTGTTAATAAATAAAATATTTGTAATTAATTCAAGTAAGGCTTTTAAAGTAACTTTCAATTTTCGCTCTTTGCTTTGCTTTTACAATAATTCAGACATTGGGATGGTCGTCAAGTTTTTGCATGTGTAATTTTGTTTTTGTTAGGAATATTGCTTCCTCGTCAAGCATGGGGAGGGATCAGAAAAAGGAAAAATATAGAAGAAAGTTTCGTGATGGCCACAACATACTAGTTTTTAATTAGTATCGCATCATATACAAAAAATATTTGTCGAAAAAACATTCAGTCTATACTTCTTTTAGTAAATATTTCTTTGCACAAAAAAGGTTTAAAATCTTTTTTGATAATAGTGACATTTATAACGATTCCAGTGACGTAAGATTCGTTATTTTATTATTGTGACAAACGAAATGGAATCTTACGTAGGATGGGGGGGTTGGAGTCAAAAAATCTTACTAACATAAGGGGAGGGGGGTCAAAAATTGCCAAAATCGTCCTTACGTAATTAATGAATGGCCTCTTACTTTCAATCTTGTGTTTGAACTTCAGTGCGTAGTCTTTAAGAAACTCATTTTACGACTTTTTTCAAAGACTTTGAGAGTAAAAATAATAACTTGCGACTGATACATTCAATTTGTCAGCGAGCACGAAACAGTTATGAAATAAAATTTATCGTCGGTATTCTGTCTACTGGTCAGATGAAAAGGTTTAGAAGCATTTGGGGTTAGGTTCTTCGGATCATGTTGTAATATCTTTAGAAGCGAGCCCCCGCCCCGCCTCAATTGGAACTTGTTCCTTTTTTTAAATCGAAATTTAAAGAAGAATGATTAATTTTTCAATATATCATTGAAAAATTGTCCCCCTCTTTTTTTTTTTGGCTTTTTTTTGCATACTATACCAGTAAAAAATTGCACAAGGCGAACTTTGTTACGATCTTTGTTCGAAGTTTATTATTTAGCAATTACAACACGGTTTAAAATTGTTTTTAGATTTTACCAAAATTCGAGACACACCTTGATATTTAAATAGCTTGAACTGGGTGCCTTCACCAAAAAATAAGTCTTTCTTTTTTTTTTTTTTTTTCGTTTTTGCCAAAAGCACTCTTTGCAAAATGCGCAAACATCCTTTTTGAGTTAAAGCGCATCATTAATTCACGAGACAAATACATTTTCTATCAGACCAGCATTTTGCAGAAAAACAAATTTCAATTTAACGAGAAAGGCTGAAATACACCAAGGATATTTGAAATAATCCCCCCCCCCTTCCCATCCATCAAAGGGTGATGGCGCACCTACTCAAACGCTATAAAAAAACCCTGCCACCAGAACGAGAGCCCACTAAAATGATACCAAAAACCCTCTCAAACTACACCCTCTAAAAATAATTTTAATGGCGCAGTCTGTCCCCCCCCCCCCCGGTGTGTGAATATTTCTGTTAACCAATCAGAAGTTCGCACGTTTGACGCAAGTTCGAATTACTTTTAGAATAATTACTATTAGTATCCTTTATTGGAAGGTTCTACTGTATGATGCTTTCAACAAAAAATAAATAAATAAATAAATAAAATAAAATAATAATAATAATAATAATAATAAATAAATAAATAAATAAAATAAAATAAAGTAAAAAAAAAAAAAAAAAACAAGAACAGCAACAGTTAAGAAGAAAAAGTGTCAAAATGCTCAACATTCGGGGTGAAAAAAAAAAGAGTGTTTCAATCGAATATAGGATTGGGAAAGGCAAGAGTCTGGCTATGATTAACTTTGGACCAGGGTCTGAGCTTGCACTCAGCCCCTCCTCCCTCCCCTAAATCAACCCCTCAATCCCTGGTTGTTTCGTTCGTTTTTGAAGTGACTTATTTACTCTTTGCAGAAATTGCTAATTTGAAAATAAGTAGTATGGATATACGTATCGTATAACAATACTTTCGATCTTTTGTTAAAATAAATAAATAAATGCTTGAAAATGTTTCAGTAATTTTTCTGGTGGAAATTACAAAATATACTTTACTACGATTATAATTAATATATCGCGATTTTGGGGTCTCTTCAGATTTAAGGACGCCGTGCTCTGACCAGGGGTCCCCTGAACCTAAATGTTTTAGGAAGGAAAGTACAGTAGGACCTCGTTTTACGTGGGTTTATTTTATGCAGTTTTGATTATACGCGGTTTTCGATTTGACACCTTTATTTTATTTTACGCGGATGAGTTTCGGTTTTACGCGGATGCAGCAATGCAAATATAAAAATTTTACCACGTAACAACTGCATCTTGGCGTGCTGATAATCGAGCTTGGACCACTAGACATCTTATGCGATTGGTTCCAGAGCTCTTTCCAGAAGTAAAGTTATTAAACTCACACAGATCAGAACTCACTGAAAGAAGAGCTTTTTTTTAGGCTTGACAAAGGAGGCCAAAACCAACAAAGCTACCGACGTCGGTGACGCACAACCAAAAACGTTCACATTGAACGTTTTGAGCCATTCCTAGACAATAGAAACGATCTTTCTGGTTTGTTAGTGAAGGAAGATTCTATCATGGAAATGGCGCAAGTGGTCATGGATGCGTTAATGCTCTGCAAAGAATTAAAGAGAAAAATTTTTAATGACTGCCAAAAGACTATCATAGCCAGCTCCTCTTTATAAATAGAACACGAAATTAATTTATGTTTTCTTTATGCATGTTGTGCATAAAAGTTATATAAGTACACATTAAACTTATTATACAATTAGTCATTACTAGAATGAACTATTTTGTTTTCTACGGAACCAAACCCCTATTTTAACTCTATTATTTTAGGTCCCAATTTACGCGGTTTCGATTTACGCGGCATTTCCGTGGAACGTAACCCCCGCGTAAAACGAGGGTCTATTGTACTCAATTTGTCGAATGGTTGTCGGATGATGATAATTTTGCTGATTGAATCTCCAAATTTTTCCAAATAGAACTGCAAATTTTAGCGAATAGAACACAAAATTTCGACGAATGATGATAATTTTGACAAATAATTATTTTTTGGGAGGTCACAGTGGCCTCCTGCGATCTCCCACCGGGGCGTTCCGCGTTCCCATGAGATGATGAGACCCTGGGGAAAGAACAAACTACGGAAGATATTAGAATTGCAAATTAGATAGCACTGAAGAAACGAACCACAAAGAAGCACACACTGAATGCAAAGATAAATGTTAAATTATAGGCTAAAAGCCGCGCTTGTCGAGGAACGGATGGTACATCGTGAAGTAAGACCTTCAATGGTAAATGAAAGGAACACACAAATTTGAAAGTAATGCAGTTGAAAAATAAGCAATATACGAACATTGTAGCAAGTTTTGATTGATGTTCCATGCGCTAATCCGACTGTAAAATGGCTATGCAAAACAAGTTTGCACGTCTTGTAGATCTAAAAGCCCTGAACCGTAGAATAAGTAGCGACACGTCCGCCATCTTGGGGCTAAACGATGTTTTCTTCCTATATCTGCTATGGTAAAGTAACGTGTTTTGCTTCTTGTTTGTGATGCTTCTTGACCGGTAATTAACGTGGAGTTAATAAGAAACCACTACCAAGAAGCAAATCAAAGATACTTCACCATAGCAGTCATAGGAAGAAAGCGTCGTTTAGCGCTAAGATGGCGGGCGTGTCTCTTCTCATTTTACGATTCAGGTCTTTATGTACATAGATCAACATAAAAAGTAAATTGTGCATCTTTTGTTGATAGCAGATGCTTTGAAGATATTTTTTGAACAGTAACTTTTCATTTATTATTCAGTTATAAATGTGTGAGGTTTCAAAAGAAAAGTGGCAAAAACAATGCTTTGGTCATGCTTAAAATAAAGAAACAATAGAAATTGAGAAAAAAATGTAGTCTCAAGCTAATACACTAATTTGAACACGTGCAGCCGCAAAAGTCCGAAAGCCGTTTAATATGCATATAACGTAGCTAATCTTCAGCAGAGGTGCCCACCTAGGGGAGGGGGGGGGGTGTCATGGCCATTTCCTGATCAAAAAGATTGGCAATGAGGTCATAGGGCTGTTCTTTCTAGAGCGTAGACTTAGTTCTAGACACATAACACTCTATAGCTTAACATAATAGTGCCCAATTTACGGTCCCGCAGACAAGATGTGGCCCGCGAAGCCGATCCATGTATCCTGCTGATATATTCAATGCTACAAATCGAGAAATATAGCCTGAAACCTTCAAAAACAAGGTAGGCAAGGTATTCAATATCACGAATGATTGTAGCAAATTTGAAGTCAGATTGTTAGAAATTAGTTTCTAATAAGCAGATGGGAACATCGTACCAATAAAATAAGCATGTAGTAATTATAACAATGAAGAAGGGCTCGGGGACATCGTACCAATAAAATAAGCATGTAGTAATTATAACAATGAAGAAGGACTTGGGGCAAAAAAGTGATAAGCCACAAGGAGGGACTTTTCTATTAGAACATTTTTTTCTCATAACTAAAATTGAAATAAGCATAACAATGTATTATGTCATTTGGAGAAAAACATATCTGGTTTTAGTATTGCAGAATATAGAATGTCTAATACCTTTGAAAAATTCCACAACTATTTTTTATGTGTAGGAAATTGCCCAACTGAAAAATTCACATCATGATGCATATCACATTCTTAGTTTATAATTATTTCCTCTTCGTTTTCCTAGTTATCAATAAAAAACATTTAAATTGTATTTTAATTTCATATGTGTTCTGGTCCATGAGATTCATACGTGTTAGTTTGAAAGGATAAACATTTTCTGCAACGCATATTTAGAATTGCCATTCTTGAACTTTTTATGCAAATGCTTTCGGCTTTCACTAAAAGTGATGCATCACTTTTGATAGCTGATGTGATGATGATGATAGTGATGAATATTTTTTCCGTGGCTTGCTTCCGATAACTTGCTAACCACAAAACATTTACTTCCAAATACTCCTTTTTTTAACCTCTCGAAAACTGATGATTTTTTTACACATCTATATCGCAGCCTATTACCACTAATCATTTTAATTAACTTGCCAAACGGTTCCGCGATCACGTTACAGGCAATTACTTCTCAAAGCGACAGCCATCATTTAACATCCTTCTACTGTGGCATAAATTTGTGTGTGTCAAACTCTTATTTATATTCATTCCCCAGTGGAATACCTCAATTAGCGAGTCGGGGCACGTTTCTTTACGTTCACTACCGTCACAGATGCGTTACTGTGGGTGTTAATTATGCATGGCCACGCCTCTAACCCCGCCCCAAAAAGAATCCGTTGACATAAGACTTTTAAAAACAATGGATGACTGTGCATTGAGTAGGTATGCAACAGTTTAGAAAGAGAGGTAATTACTTTGCGTGGAAAAATGATTTTGTTAAAAAGTTTTTATTTTGGTATATTTTTAAAATTTTAGAACACCTGGATTGTGGAAGGTAAAGAAACTGCTGTGATACGCTAATATAAATTTCATCTTCTATCGCTATGTCAAATAAAAACACCAAAGACAAAAAGATATTGAACTTTTTCGTGTCTTCCCTTTAGGAATGAAAAGTGCCATTAGGTCAGTCATTTGAAAAAAATTTCGGGGGGGGGGGGGGGGGTGGAGGGCAAAAGGTAAGTACTCAATGTATTCTATAGTGAAAAAATTAAAATACATGCAGAATGCTTAGTAACAAGAAGTTTTTAAAGTCCAGGGCAGGGACAACTGACTTCCCACCCCTTGATAGCCCATCACGGATTAGGAAGGCATGCCGTGTGAAGACAGGGTGGATTTATACATGATCAGTATTTTTTTCAGACTTTTTTCTCCGGGGGAGGGGGCACTTGGAAAGTTTGGGGAAGGGGGGAATGCGTATTTAAGGGGGCGGGGCACTTTAAGAGTTCGGAGGGGGTAAAGGGTGTATTTAAGGAGTGAGACACGCAACCCTTCTCCCTCAGAAATAAATTCAAAATTATCAACTCTGAATAAACTTTGTGAAGTTACCTTCATGTTTGGTTTGCCCGCAAAATCTCTGTATGCGCTTACGGGCCGGACAATATGAGTTTTAAAAAACACTCCTGGTTCCCCCCCAAAAAAAATGTAACAGATCAAACGACTGACAGTATTGCAATATTATGAAAAACAAAATTTTTATTGGAAAATACAAAAAAAAAAGTAATTCGAACCATTTTTTTAATCATTAAAATGTATACAAAATCAACCCAAGCGAGAAAAATATTATCAAGTTTCATATTTATGGAACTTGCAAATGCATAAGAAAACTTTAAATTTATAAAACACGCAAGAAAGCGTGAATATCATGTAATAACAATTATTTAAAATTAAGCACATTTACAGAAACAAATATTCGTTGAACTGTTCCTTCTGAAGTCGAATTTTGTTTCATTAAATTGTCTTACAATTCCTAAAACTGACAATATCATGAAATACAAAACACTCACTAAGTTTCAAGGGAAAAAAAAGACAAGTAAAATGATTAGATCCCGGATTAGGTGCATGAAAAAATGCATGCATATACAGGCACTAAAAATACTTAAGATATTCACTAAAAGCTAAAAAAAAATATACGCTAAAAAACTTTTGTGAAGAAAGAAGTGAAGAAAAATCTTATGAAAAACGCAGTAATATGCATTAAAAAAAAAGAAAGAAAGAAAAAAAAAGCCGTTTTTATGCATCTGCACTAAACGCCAAAATTAGCCAAAAACGCCATAATATTTTTCAATAACTGACATTAAATACAATAATTTTCAACAATTTATGATGATTTTTTAAGTAAGATTAGTCTTCGTCGCTGTCTTTATTCACAAAGGCACTGACTTTTTCATCAATGAACAGACGATTCAAAGTTTCAGCAAACTTTGCTATTTTTGCCAAATATTGAGCATGAGGGAGGAAATATATGATCGCAGCAATGTATAGGCAATGACAGTGCACTTAGTCATGCTCGAAAACGCACGGCCGGGGAATGCGGAGCAAAATAATTTTTTGCGGAGCTGCGGGGTTTCGCTCTTTCTGTGGAGCAACTCCGCAAAATGCGGAGCAGTTGGCGATCCTACTAATGTCAGTTATTTAAAAAAAAATTATATTAAATGGTATAAATAAATTACTTTAATATTCAAAGTTTTTGCCTTTATTGGATGCAGATCGAAAAATTATTCAAAATAGCGTGCACAAATTAAATAATCGTCTTTATTAACAATTTAGCTTTTTTACATTCCTAATAGCTTCATGAAGGATATGTCTTAGTTTTTTTACGGTGTTTTTTCTCTAGTAAAATAGTCTTTTCGAAGTTTTTTTTCTTTCATTTTCCTTTTTCACTTAGCAGACGATTTATTACTGACTTAGCTGAAACGATTTTTTTTTTTCGGAATCAAAAATATTTAAATTTTTTAAACGCAAAATGATGGGGGAGAAAATACTTTTTAATTTTTTTTTGTGCTGTTTAATTTTTTTCGTGTGAATTTTTTAAAGTGCTGTTCCACCACTTTAAAAAATTCGAAAAAATTCCTGAGTGTAGAGGAGTATAAAAAACATTTTCTGACAAGATTTGGTGAGTGACACTTTTCAGAAAGGTATTGAAAAAAAATATTTAAATCTTATTTCCGCCGCCAAAAATCGGCTTTTTGTTTAAAAATTATGACTATATAATAATTTTTCATGTATTTTATTCCCAAGAATAAGGGGGGAAATTACCATTCATTATTTTTGAATTTTACTATGAAAAAAAAACTAAAATCAAGAAAACAGGTATTTTTAAAAAAAACTCGAAGGTCGATTGAGATAAAGAGCTGAAAATTCAGTTCAATTATTTTTATTCGACACCAAAATGATCCTCCGAGTGCGAGCCGGCTACGGCCGTTAAGTGTTTTTGTATCATTTGCCGCAATAAGTTTCATTTGATACTTTTTTTTTTAAAAGCCTCGAGTTTTTTGTGGAGCTCCATGTGTCATGGGAGTTAGGCAGCGCACAGTTTGGAGAAAGGAATACGAGTCTACAGACTATTAACTGCTGCTGAAAGACAGAATTTCCTTAATTTTGACATTCATTAAGCAATAGTGACAGTTGTAAAAGGTCAAAAAGGAATTGGAAATCTTCTCAAGAATTCTTTTAATCGAAATATTGTTACACTTGCTTTTTCACAACACAAGGAAGAAAACTTACAACTATGTTGCATTTGATTAGAGTCATGCATGCGCGTTACATTTTTGGATAAAAAAATTAAATGAATTCAAGTTATGTAAAAAAAAAAAAAAAAACTCGACTTTTTGGGGCTGGCCTTGAAATAGTGGATGCGACGAAAAAAGTTCCCCATTCTACTTGCAGCCGCTGAATTACAAAATACATAAACAACTTGATAAATATCGGTTTGAATCGGTTTCACTATGAATTTCCGAAACATTACAACAAACGTAGTGCATTTTGGACTCTCACAATCGGTAGTGGCGTAGTGGTAAACTAGTGAATCCCTCTCAAACTGCGTGGGTGGTCAGATGGGTGTAAGCAATAAATGCCACTCGCTAAGTGGAAAAACGTCCATTACTTCTGTAAATTGCAGTAGTAAATGAAGTAAACATCTACGCAAATAGCAATCGAATGGGAATATGCATTACAATAAACTCCTGGTGGTCTTCGTCAAAATGCTCGGGACAAATTTTGAAAGTTTTTTTTTCGCTTTTGTCATGAATACGAGTATGGATCCCAAACATGATTTATCAAAGTGTCAAAATTAAAATAAATTCAAGCACAATTTCTCTTCATGTTCTAATAGTTACTTCAGATTTTTGAGCATAGTATAAGTTTTTTTTTTTTTTTTTGTAGCAAATTGAAATCTCTTGACGGCGTGCCTAAATAATACATTCGAGCTAATACATAACAGAGTCTAACATTGGCGTGGTCCTGCCACCAAAAGAGTTAATAAATAAAGCGAGGCAAAATGAAAAAGCGAGGCAAAGTGAACTGGCAGAACATTTACCCTGTTTTCTAGCGTCACCTGTCTGGTAATATTTTAATTATGTAGTAGCACATGTAGGCTCTTCCAGCCACGAAAAAGTTACCTTTGAAGATCAAAGTATATGATAATGCAAGTCGTTTTTAAAGCTTGATAATGATATTGTAATATTTTGTTGTAAGTTAAAAATTATTTTTGTTTTGTTTTGTAAATTTATTGTTATAAACACTTTAAATATTAATTGAGACCAACTAGTATTTGGAGCAATATTTATTTATTTAATATTAAGCTTTTTCTTATTTAAATGTTTTGTACACAAATTCAAATGTAAGCGGGTAAAGTGGACAGGGCAAAGTGAAATTGTATAACTTGTTACCTTATTCAATCATCATTATATCTCTTACGTTTCATTTATAAATTAATCCATTTACTTTTCTTCATTAAATCATTTACTTATTTATTCGTTCACTCACTTATTTTTTTATTTATTCATTATTTTATTCTCTCAATTATTTTTCCGCACACATTAATCAATTTATCTATTTATTCTTTCATTTATCATTTATTCAAAAGCATATAGTATTTTATTAACCAAATAAAAATATTTCATGAGCAAAATATTGTAACGGATTCGGTGCGACTTCCACTTTCTTGAAATGAAAACACAGTTCTTGATAAAAACACAGGAAATTTATTTACACTATGTACAGGAAAGATCGTCAACAACTGCTAAATTATTCATCAGCAATTAAGCAATTATCACACAACACCGTAAACTCAACGTTTACACACGTATTTACTTCCAAATACGAAAACAACACAGCGAAATGCCTCGCTATAAACAGAGCTAATGCACACTCTCAGTCCGGAATCTGAATCGAAACTCTCTCCCCTCTCCAGCGTAACCGTTTATATACACACCGAAAAGAGAGATCTCAAATATTCCAGAAAAAGCTACAACGTTCTACAACTACACTTTCATTGATAAAATCAGTGAATGAAATAAGAAAAAAAAATAGGGGGTTGTATACTTTAGCCATATGTTAAGGGGTTGTATATTCATTACGGGAAACTATTTACAGGTTACGTTACTACATTAATTACTATTTACAGAATTTGTAACATTGCCCCCTTCCCAAGGACTGTACGTCCCGGGCAGTACAATCCCCAGAAAGGGTGCAAACACAAGTCTATCACAAGTTCACAAATACACACATTAATTAATAACTAACAGATACAGAAAACAAAATAATAACAAGAAATATTACTAAACATTAAAAGCAAAAATTATCTACAACTTTTATGTTATCAACCATGGTTGTTTACGTAATACTCATGAACTATGGCCATAGTATGGGGCTAACCGATCATAATGTACAACCCTAGGTTTTGCATTAGGTGATTTTTGGATCCTCACTACGACGTCATTTAGTCGGTTAAGGACTTTGTAGGGTCCATCCCAATGCGACTGCAATTTGGGTGACAGACCTTTCCGTCGGATGGGATTCCATAACCAAACCTTGTCGCCTTCGTTGAATTCATGTCCAGTAGACCTTATGTGTCGTATCGGGTCTTCATCTTCTCCGCCGCAATGTTGATTCGCTCTCGTGCGAAGTTATGAACGTCTTCCAACCGGGCCTGGAGATCCTGGATGTACTCCTCAGGCGATGAAGGCGCATCCGGAGGACGACCGAAGACGAGATCACAAGGTAACCGAAGCTCTCATCCGAAGAGCATCTGAGATGGGGCAAATCCGGTAGTCTCGTGGACAGCACTGCGGTAGGCCAGCAGGAACAAAGGTAGCTTCTTGTCCCAATCCTGTTGATTTCTGGATACCATAAGTGAGAGATTATTCAGGATTGTGCGGTTAAATCTCTCCACCATGCCGTCCGATTGTGGGTGTAGTGGTGTTGTCCTAGTTTTCTCAATTCCGAAAATTTGACATAGGCCCTTAAACACAGCAGAGATGAAATTCCTCCCTTGATCGGAATGAATCTGCAAAGGTGTTCCGTATCTCGAGATCCAATGTTGGACTAGAGTCTCTGCTACGGTGGTAGCTTCTTGATCTGGAATGGGATATGCTTCCGGCCATTTGGTGAAGTAGTCGATGGAAACAAGAATGTATTTGTTCCCATCAGCAGTTTTTGGTAGAGGACCCAGGATGTCGATCCCAATTCGTTCGAAAGGAGCTCCAACGTTGTACAGATGTAGCTTCCCTCTGCTTCTCTTCTTCGGTCCTTTACGAGCAGCACAGGCGTCACAAGAATGGCACCACTTCTCCACGTCATCCTTCGCCTTGCTCCAGAAGAAGCGCTCCCGAACTTTATTGAGGGTTTTCAAGACACCAAAATGTCCTTCAGTCGCACTAGTATGTATTTCTTTCAGAACATCTGAAATCCTTGATCGGGGAAGTAGTAACTGCCACCTAGATGTTTTGCCGTCGTCAGATTCCCATTTCCGGTGTAGCACGCCGTTCCGTAAATGGAGTGAGTTCCATAAAGCCCAGTATCTTTTTGTTGCAGGACTGAAGATGGAAACGTCCTGCCAGCTAGGGCGTCGACTGTCACTTTCCATGAACTCTAAAATTGGTTTTATGTCGGGGTCTTCAAGTTGATCTTTTCGAACTTGGTCATCACTCCATGGATCAGGTTCTGATGATGTTGGAGTCACTGTCACCTGATAGGCGGTAGGGCTAGTCGTTCCATACCGTTTCTCGATTCGGGAACAATAGTGGCAGTTCTCAGGAGAGGGTCTCCTTGATAAAGCGTCAGCATTACCGTGAGATAACCCTTTTCGATGCTTGATCTCCATGTCATATTCCTGGAGCCGCTGTATCCATCTGGCTATCTGGCCGTCCGGATTTTTGAAGTTCAAAAGCCAAGTTAATGAGGCATGATCTGTCCGAAGCAGAAATTTTCGGCCGTAGAGGTAATGATGGAAGTGTTCTACAGCTTTCACTATGGCCAGTAACTCCTTTCTGGTGACGCAGTAATTTCGCTCCGACTTTGATAAGCATTTGCTCCAGTAAGCGATGACATGTTCATTGCCGTCAATTTCTTGGGATAAAACAGCTCCGATGCCCTCGTGGCTCGCATCAGTGTCCAGGATGAAGAGCTTTTCAGGCTGAGGGTAGGAGAGGATAGGCGTTGATGTTAAAGCCTCCTTCAGTCGTAGAAATGCATCTTCGCATTCTTTGGACCATTCAAACTTTTGCTTGCTCTCCGTCAGCTTATGCAAAGGTCGTGCAATGTTGGAAACACCCTTTACAAACTTCCTGTAGTACGTGCAGAGCCCCAGGAAACCTCGCAGCTGATGGATGTTTTCGGGACGACTCCAACTCTTGACCGCAGATACCTTCTCTGGATCGGTTTGTACACCTTCAGAAGAGATGATGTGACCAAGGTAGTTCACTTCCCGGCGGAACAAATTACATTTGGACGGGCTTAACTTCAGATTGGCTTCCTTAAGCTTTTGCAGCACCTTCCTAAGATTTGCCAGATGTTCTTCGAAACTGCGTCCCACGATGATGATATCGTCTAAGTAGACCAGACAGGATTCGTAGGAAAGTCCTCTTAACACTGTCTCCATAAGACGCTCGAACGTAGCTGGTGCATTGCAGAGGCCGAAGGGCATCACTTTAAACTGCCATAAGCCTTGTCCAGTTGTAAACGCTGTCTTCTCTCGGTCCTCAGGGTGTATCTCAACCTGCCAGTAGCCGCTCTTCAAGTCCAGGGTCGAAAACCACTTGTGTCCGGAAAGAGTGTCCAAGGTGTCGTCTATCCGTGGAAGAGGGTAACTGTCTTTCTTGGTGATTTCATTCAGCCGTCGGTAATCGACACAAAATCTGGTGGAGCCATCTTTCTTTCGGACTAAGACGATGGGAGAAGCCCAAGGACTGGATGAAGGTTCGATTACATCATTCTCCTTCATCTCTTTCAGAAGGGTCTCAACTTCTTCCTTCTTGGCGAATGGTAGTCGTCTTGGATGCTGTTTAATAGGGGGGTGTTCTCCAGTGTAAATCCTATGCTGCGTTAAATTCGTACGGCCAACATCCTCCGATGCTGATGAAAACAGATGCTTGAAGTCATCCACCAATTGTTCCGCAGCCGTTCGCTGGTCTTTCGATAATGGCGCACTCCCAACTAACTTCGATGTCAAGGACTCAGAAGACACAGTCTCGGGGGAATTGATTCTTCTAATGATGCTGTTTACTGGAATACAGGTTGCTAACACTTCACCTTTCCGGACATTCCTTGGCTTTTCACTTACGTTGGCGACTCTCACAGGAATTACATCCTTAGAAAGGTCCACAAGCGTAGATGCCACCAGCACTCCTTTTAGGTTATTGCTTAGGTTAGGGTATTCAATGAGTCCAAATCGAAAACTATTGCTTTCTTCAATGGAGCCAGGTATTAATGATTCTGACCTTGAGGGAATCGATAAATCTGTTTGGGCTATTATTTGATGAGCGGATTTTACATCACTTTCTGCGGGGAAAACGGCTATGTCTTCTCTCATCGAGTGCAGCTCATTTGTCTTGAAGTCGTGGTTGAAGTCATACTTCTTTAAAAAGTCCAATCCGAGAATGAAGGGGTCTGTGATAGCAGCAACGAATGCCGTATGATGGTAAGTGGCATTTCCAAACACAATTTCTAAGTTTACTTTACCTTCGATCTCGATCTTGTCACCTGTCACAGTTTGGAGGGTAACGCAGGGCGGCGTCCATAGAATGTTGAGTCCAAATTGACGAGCCACATCTGTTCTAATGATTGTAACATTGGCTCCAGTGTCAATAATCAGTTCGCAGGGAAACCCGTTTACGTATGCGTAAACAAACAGTCCATTACTGCCGCCACTCGTCGATGAAATCTGGAAAACTTTAAGATGGGGCTCATTCCAATTTGGCGACTTCCGCCCCGCGAGGTTGCCATGGCTTAGTTTTCCTGGACCTGCGAGGGAGAGGTGCTCTTCCCTCTGGTTTCTTGGCGAGCTTCACAGTTTCTTCGTAAGTGCCGGTTCGCCGCCACATTTCCAGCACTTAAGTGATTGTCCATTTTGGTCCTTGGGAGCCGAAATCCTTTTGAGGGTACCCGCAATTTCTTTTATTTGCTTTTCCAGTTCAGCAAAGCGTGACGAAACCGGATCAGGCTCATCAGTTTTCACGCCGCGGATTGAATGGCGATCCTTGCGGGTTGCTTGCTGGGCGGCCTCCAACTTCATCGCATACACAACAGCAGAATTCAGGTCTTTGACATCCGCCATCCGTAGAGCTTTCTGGATTTCCGGATCTCGAACCCCGTCGATGTAGTAGTTGAGTGCCAGGTTGTCTCGAACATCCGCAGGGCAGTCGTAAAAAGCAAGATGAGACAGTCTCTCGATGTCCGCCGCAAGCTCTTGCAGGGTTTCCCCGGTTTTCTGGAAACGGGATTTCAACTGGAGTCGGCTGAAATCTTTCTGGCACTTCTCACCGAAGCGAAGCTCCAACGCAGATGTGAGGGCGGCGAAATCCAGGCGCTGGCTGTCCGGAAGGGTCTGGAGAATGTCCGCTGCGTCACCTCTCAGGGATGCTGCAAGATGACAGGCCTTGGTAGCAGAGTCCCATCCGTTCGCTTCCGCCACTATCATGAATTGAGTTTTGTAAACCTGCCACGAAGTTTTCCCATCAAATGTGGCAAGTTTAATGGACGGTCGAGCAACCGATGTGGGAGCGCCAAACTGTACAGAGCTGCTTTCCGCGGTCGCCAATCTCCTTTCCACGTCCTTAAAGATCTCTTCTTTAAGTAGATGAAATCTTCTATCTTCATCTTCAAATTTATTTTCTACAGCATTGAATCGGCTTTCAACGGTATCAAATTTTTCTTCAATTGCATCAACTCGATGCTCTATGTCATTAAATTTATTTTCCATCACAGTCTTTACCGAAATAAGGTCGTTTTTAATTTCTTCTTGGTTAGACGTTAAGTCCTTTTTCAGCACCGTTAAATCGCTTTTTGACTGGTCTTGATTTGCCAACATACTTGCAGTCAGATCACTTTTTAATTGTTCTTGATTAGCCGCCATATCATTTTTTAATTGTTCTTGATTAGCCGCCATATCATTTTTAACAGAGTTGATTGCATCAAGAAGTTGTTTTAATTGTTCATCCATTGCGCGAGTAATCACCATAAAATTAAAGTCCAAATTCAAAAAGTTTTTATGAAAAAATGTCCAAAGTCACACTTACTCCAAGAAAGTCCTAAAGTAGCCCCACGTTGGGCGCCAAATTGTAACGGATTCGGTGCGACTTCCACTTTCTTGAAATGAAAACACAGTTCTTGAGAAAAACACAGGAAATTTATTTACACTATGTACAGGAAAGATCGTCAACAACTGCTAAATTATTCATCAGCAATTAAGCAATTATCACACAACACCGTAAACTCAACGTTTACACACGTATTTACTTCCAAATACGAAAATAACACAGCGAAATGCCTCGCTATAAACAGAGCTAATGCACACTCTCAGTTCGGAATCTGAATCGAAACTCTCTCCCCTCTCCAGCGTAACCGTTTATATACACACCGAAAAGAGAGATCTCAAATATTCCAGAAAAAGCTACAACGTTCTACAACTACACTTTCATTGATAAAATCAGTGAATGAAATAAGAAAAAAAGAATAGGGGGTTGTATACTTTAGCCATATGTTAAGGGGTTGTATATTCATTACGGGAAACTATTTACAGGTTACGTTACTACATTAATTACTATTTACAGAATTTGTAACAATATTTCACTTTTCACTTTTCGAATGAAAAAAAAAATGGAATGTTTCCACTTTTTTTAAGGAAAGAATTTTAATGCCAAAATTAAAAGATAATGCTTTAATGCAAGTTTCGCTATAAAATATATTGTTTTTTCCAGTGATGCTCCCATCAATTTTTCTGAGGGTGTACTCCCAGTAATCCGCTATGTACAATTAGGGCTCGACCGATGGCATTTTTTGGCCGATGGGCCGATGCCGATTGTTGGCCGATTGTTCAAAGATGGCCGATGGCCGATGGCCGATTGTTTTCCTCCAAATGGCCGATTGCCGATGGCCGATGGCCGATGCCGTTGGCCGATGGCAAAAAAAAAAAATCAAACAGAAATAAATTGATAAGATTGTCAGGGATTTAAAGGATGATTGATTCATTTTACTTTACTTACTTTCTACGAATAAGAAATTGTAATCACAAAAAAAAAAAAAAAAAAAAATCAGATTTCGACCTAAATTTCTATTTTACGATTACCCAATTTAAACTTCACAAGTTTTACCGGCACATCTGTATATGCATATGTACCTAAGAACATATAGATGACCGAAATATCCATTTTGAACGCCTCCTCAGTTAATTATCACAAATTCTCTTGTGATGTCTTCATGCGCGTAAACTTGCATCACTCAAAAACGTTATGAAATAGTAAGTTGAAAACTCATACGTACGTAGTATGATTTAAAAGTTCGTGGACAAGTTGTATAAAACCTTATCCTAATAGTTCACATTACTGAAGCACATCTATCTACAAAATAGTCACCTTGAACGACTATGCACCAGGCCAACGTTCGTATAGCCTTAGAAGCACTCCTGGAAGACATTTTTCGCAACCTCCTGTAAGCACCTCCTGTCTTGTACTGCTGCTTTAACTTCATCGTGAGGAAGAAGGAAACTTTCATGTTGAGGAAGCAAGGTTCGATTTGTCATGTCTGATATGACAAAGAAATAACATAACGTTTCGTCGGACTTAGCTCCGTGTGACTTTTACCTGTTCCCAGCAAAAAAAAAACATTTGCATGGACACCGCTTTCTTCCTTCAAGAGAAGATAAAGCTGCATCATAGAAGGTAGCGAAAAATGGCTTCCAGGAGTGTTTCCAAACGTTATATGAACACTGGTAGAAGTACATAGTCCCTCAAAGTGACCTTTTGAAGGTGGATGTGCTTCGGTAATGCGAACTATTCTGGGCTTGTCCTCGAACTTTTGGGTCGTACTGCGTTCAATCTGTATAGTGTGTAGTTATGCTTCTCCTTTTTTGACTGCTGTATGATGAAAGAGAAAGAACAACAGCCAAAAAAAAAAATAAAGAAAGAAAAGGAAGAAAAACAAAGAGACTGTTTAATAACCAATTGATTTTTTTTTAATTGAACATATAACTATGATTTCAGTAATATTGTAATAATGCATGGATTTACGTACACTAAACATAGTTAAAAAAACATTAAACTATGTTGTTTAATCATTCAAAAAAAAAAAAAAACATTAAGAATAAAACTATGAAACCGTCCACAAATTATGCAATTAAAGTGGAAAGATTGCACGTAGACATTTTTAGTCATCAAACTAAACAAAAAAGGTAACAGATAAATTGCAATATTAAATCATAATAGGAATATTTTTATGCTTATTTAAAATTTATGTATAGAAAAGTTTCCATTTTTCCTAAAAGCTATAACAGTGACATAAATTTTGCTGAAAAAAGAAATAGTTATTAAAAGAGTGAAGTTCTTAAAACGCAGCTACAACAAACAAACTCAATATTTACATCAAGTTATTAACTGAACACATATACTACTTGATCTGATGTTTGCACAGATAATATTGAACCATTTGATTGTTTGATCTTTTATGAAGCTTTACAAACAAGTTCAAAATATTATTATTATTTTTTAATTTAACAATAATTTTCTGAAATTTAAAAAATTGCATAATAGAAAATCCTTGAAAATTTTCTATAAAAACGAAAAAACCTTATTCATTGATTTTATATAAATACATCAAAATCGTATAACTTACAACAGAAAAAAAATCGATCGCTATTAATAATGCAAAAAAGATGGCGCATTACGAAATATAGATGAAACAAATATGAGAAATATGCAAAATTACATTTCTTGACCAAAATAAATAATCGCTTTTTTTTTAGTGCAGATCCGCGACCACCAACGCCTCGGAAGAATTTCTGAATCTACTTCAGCACTTCCGAAAAAAAATTCAAAAATCTCTTTGATTTCCGAATTATGTCGCCATTCAAAACGTCTTTAATCAATTTCTTACGTTAATGCTCTAAATTCTTTCTAAACAATAGATAAAGTTTGAAAGAAAAAATCTCTAATTTTATGAATGGTGTTAGTTTTAAACAACTCAGAAGTATAACTAGAGTTTAATTTTAGAAATTGAGGGAGTGGGAGGAAAGGCATGCAAGTGTTCTCGGAAGTTCAAGAAATAGTCGTAAAAAATAGAGTTCAAAATCATTACAAACATTGAGCAGAAAAAAACCTTTCAAAACTTGCACCCGAGTTTGTTTTGACGTGCAGTGGCGGATTTAAAATATAGCAAATGTTACAATTGCGCGGCCGTAGGAGTTACAAAAATGCTTATGATAAATGTTTTACAACTTCAGTGATAGAGAAATAGGGCCGCAAACTTGTAACTCCGCCGAAGCGATACAGAAAAGACTGCATTGCTGTGATTCATATTACAAATATCGAAAAATTAAAAATTACCGTCGGTTCAACGGGAATGTAACAAAATGATACAAAAACCGGTTGCGCCATCTCATATTTGTTTGCATAGTCTCCAATTCGGCAAGATATCACCAAATGATCGTCAATATGAGACGCTATATTAGTTTTGCATTGAAATAAGTAATTAATAGCCAAAAAAATGAGAAAACAGGCTTTTCAGAACACCCGATTGAAAACAAAAAGGGAAGTGCACAACTAGAACGTACGCACACCCCACATGCAAAACTTGATCCTTCTACAGCTTACCATATTTGAGTCATTACTTATGAGAGATACATACGTACATCCAGCTGCTAGAAACAACGCAATAATTAACTTGTTTGGTACCTGAATGCAGTATTAAAAACTCATTCAGGGTTGACTAAAATAGAAATTCATACTGAAACTTAAGTAAACAATTTTATATGAAAACAATAGCTCCCTTTACTTTGTATTAAAAAATAAAACAGCAAAGCTCCTTTATTTTCAAAAACACACCGGCCGATTCCATCGGCTTTTCGATGTTTTTTAAGGCCGATGGGCCGATGTTTCCTGCAAGTTAGCATCGGCCGCCGATGCCGATGCCGATGGCTAAATTGTTGAACCATCGGCGCCGATGCATCGGCCAGGCCGATGCATCGGTCGAGTCCTATGTACAATACGTGTATGCGATCATGTATATACAATGTTATAATAATATTAAAATCTTTGAAGCTTGAGGGTATACCCTATATGTCTAAAAAATGTTTGAGATTAATACAGCGTAAATGGAGTTATACCACACGGGAACACCACTGGTTCTTTCTCTATGCTATACAATTTAAAAAAGAAATTTTCAACATGCTCATTTTGAAAAGAAAAGTTAACTTAACTATTTAACTTTGCCTCATATTTCCCTAATACTCATAAAAGAAAAAAGTGCTTCATTTTTTTAGAATCTCTTTATTATGAATATATTATTTCAGCGTCATAAAAATAAAAATAAGAGGATAAGAGGGGAGGGGGGAGGGTTGCTTTGGGATTAATGAAGCAATCCGTAGTGGTTTCAACTTGCAGCTGAGAATAGTAATGTGATGCTATTCGATTGTTCTGAAAAGGGGGGGGGGATAATTGATCAATTGCAGTTCAAATCCTCGTTTCCAAACATATGAGTTGTTCGCGGCTTAATTGATTGGTTATTTCGATTTATCAGCGCAAAATTTGAACTGTTTTCACAAAAAGGGATTCGTGAAAAATTGAATTATGCATAATAAAGAATAGGGAATTTCCCCCGTGTTATTTCTCTCAAACATATACAGTAAAACCTGTAAAGTTGATCACCTTTGTAAGTTGACCACCTGTCTATGTTGACCACTTTTGTCAGGAACGGAATTAGTCCTATCTTGTATAATGAAGGAAAACCTCTGTAACTTGACCACCTTTCTATCTTGACCACCTGTCTATCTTGACCACTAATGTACCCAAAATTTGGTTTGGAGTATTGTAAAAAACCATTTGTAAGTTGACCACTTGGTTTATTTTTTAAAGCTTAATTTAGCAAATAATTTTATGTTATTTTTTTTATAGCTTTCCAAGAATGTTTTTGATGCCAGACCAGCATTTTACCAACTAAATAAAACAGCAGCATAACTAAACCTCCTTGTAAGTTTAACCACATTGGAAAACTAATAAGAACACTTTTGTTCTCCAAACTTGTTTTTCTTTTGTTGTTCTATTTGAGATTACCTTTTGTACTCTCTGTTCAATGAAAACATGTGTCAGTAGAAAAGTACAAAGTATTTTTTTCCAGTTGCAATATTTTGTGGCAACACTGGAATTGTGCTAGAGTAAAAGTTACTTGCATTGCATTATTTCTGGTGCAAGAGATTAAGAAATAGCACATTTTCATTTTCAACTGCCTTTTAGATCTATGAGAGTCCAGCTTGTTGCTCTTTGTGTTATAGCTTTACATAAAATGTGACTTCAAAAAGAAAGTTGAACCTGAGATTGATAAAAAGTATGAAATATTAAAATTAATTGAAAAGGAAGAAATCCAGAGAAAATTAGCTGACACGTATGGAATTTCCAAAACTAGTGTCTAATAGGTGCTCCAAACTTCAATAAAGAGTTATTTTGTTAAAAAGTAGATCATCATGGTTACAAATGTATTAAATGTATATGAGAAAAAAAATAAACGAAATTTTTTTTATTTTTTATTAGCTATGAATTATTAGGAACTATAATTATAAAACAACATTTTATAAACATTGAATTTTTTTTTTGATAAATTTACTAAAATTTTAAATTTACGTGACACATTATACGTCATTCTGAAAAAATAACCTCTAAAAATATTTGAATAACATTTTAAATTATTGTTTCAAAGTAATGTTAAACAATGAAAGTGAATTGAACGGAAAGAGTAAGTGTCAATTAGTCAAAAAATGAATACATGGTGCAAGAAATGACAAAAAAAAAAAAAAAAAAAATCATTACCCCCTTTATAAGTTGACCACCTGTCTAAGTTGACCACCAAAGTACTGCACCGCAAGTGGTCAACTTACACGGGTTTCACTGTATGAGTAAAAGAACGAATTTTAAACAAAAGTACTTAGGTAATTACTAGGGCTCGACCGATGGCATTTTTTGGCCGATGCCGATTGTTGGCCGATTGTTCAAAGATGGCCGATGGCCGATTGTTTTCATCTAAATGGCCGATTGCCGATGGCCGATGCCGTTGGCAAAAAAAAAAAAAAAAAAAAAAAAAAAAATCAAACAGAAATAAATTGATAAGATTGTCAGGGATTTAAAGGATCATTGATTCATTTCACTTTACTTCCTTTCTACGAATAAAAAATTGTAATCACGAAAAAAAAAATCAGATTTCGACTTAAATTTCTATTTTACTATCACCAAATTTATACTTCACAAGTTTTTTCGGCACATCTGTACATACATATGCACCTAAGAACATATAGATAACCAAATATCCGTCTCCTCAGTTAATTATCGCGAATTCTCTTGTGATGTCTTCATGCGCGTAAACTTGCGTCACTCAAAAACGTTATTAAATAGTAAATTGAAAACTCATACGTACGTAATATGATCTAAAAGTTCGAGGTCCAGTTGTATAAAACCTTACCCTGAATAGTTCACATTACCGAAGCATATATCTATCTACAAAATTAGTCACCTTGAACGATTATGCACTTCTGCCAACGTTCGTATAGCTTTTAGAAGCACTCCTGGAAGACATTTTTCGCAAATTCCTGTAAGGCTTCTTGCGCTGCTGCTTTAACTTCATCGTGGAGAAGAAGGCTACTTTCATGTTGAGATCGCACGGTTCGATTGGTCAATACTCTGATATGACAAACAAATAACATAACGTTTCGTCGGACTTAGCTCTGTGTGACTTTTACCTGTTCCCAGCAAAAAAACATTTGCATAGACGCCGCTTTTTTCCGTCAGGAGAAGATGAAGCTGCATCATAGAAGGTAGCGAAAAATGGCTTCCAGGAGTGTTTCCAAAAGTTATATGAACACTGGCAGAAGTACATAATCCCTTAAGGCGACCTTTTGAAGGTGGATGTGCTTCGGTAATGTGAACTATTCTGGGTAAGATTTTATACAGCTTGTCCCCGAACTTTTGCATCGTACTACGTACAATCCGTATAGGGTGTAGTTATGCTTCTCCTTTTTTGACTGCTGTATGATGAAAGAGAAAGAACAATAGCCAAAAAAAGAAGGAAGAAAAACAAAGAGACTGTTTAATAACCAATAGATATTTTTTTTAATTGAGCATATAACTAAGATTTCAGAAATGTAGTAATAATGTATGAATTTAGGTACACTAAACATAGTTAAAAAAAATTAAATTACGTTGTTTAATCATTCAAAAAAAAAAAAAAAAGAACTATAAAACCGTCAACAAATTATGCAATTAAAGTGGAAAGATTGCACGTAGACATTTTTTAGTCATCAAATTAAACAAAAAAGGTAACAGATAAATTACAATATTAAATCAAAATAGTAATATTTTTATAGTTATTTAAAATTTATGAATAGAAAAGTTTGCATTTTTCATAAAAGCTATAACAGTGACATACATTTTGCTGAAAAAAAATAGCCATGAAAAGAGCAAGGTTCTTAAAACGCAGGTACAATAAACAAACTCAATATTTACACCAAGTTAATAACTGAATACATATACTACTTGATCTGATGTTTGCACACATAGTATTGAACAATTTAATTGTTTAATCTTTTATGAAGCTTTACAAACAAGTTCAAATTAAATTTTTCAATTTAACAATAATTTTCTGAAATTTGAAAAATTGCATAATAGAAAATCCTTGAAATTTTTCTATAAAAACGAAAATAACTTATTCATTGATTTTATATAAGTACATAAAAATGGTTACTTACAAAAAAAAAAAAAAAATCAATCGCTATTAATGATGCAAAAAAGATAGCAATTTACGAAATATAGGTGAAACAAGTATGAGAAATACGCAAAATGTCAAGATTCAAATTAATGCCTGGGGCTGGATGCTGTATGTCGTGTTGATCATAAATTAATGTCTGTTAATGTACATGCTATTAATTGGTACTTTAATTGGTGAATTGAATCGTTACTTTTTATGACCTCGGTTGGTAGGGTAGGTAGGAGCAACTTCTTCTCCCTAGAAGAGAAACTCCGACTCCCACGCTCTTTCCAAATGTCACCAATGGAAATTTAAGCAATTTTAGGACTTCAATTTTGAAATATTTCAGGAGAAGAGCTACCTAACCGCTTTTTCTGCCCTCATCTGAACAAAAATGGCATAAAACTTTTTTTTTTTTGTAGGGGGGAGAGGAGGACTATTATTTCAAGCAATTCTCGAGGACCGTACAAGGGGGGGGGGGGACAACTTAAAACGACTATCTTTTTGAGCCTATGTGATGCAGAAAGGAGAGTTCTGCGACGGGAGGCAGAGGGGACGGAGGTTACCTTCGTGTGACCTCTTCTATTGCGCCCGTGACTCCCCCTCCCCCGCGTGTCCTCCCGATAGCTGCCTGTCACCTCCGCGATTGTGAAAGATTAGTAGGGTTTTAGTTTCGGTTTTGATTACTTTCGCGCGTTTTTGGACTTGGACGTTTTTTCAGGCATTATTTGAACTTTGTCGTTTTTCCCCAACCGTTTTACCGTTTTAGATGATTTTCGCGCATTTTAGACAAGCACGATATAACGAGGTGTTATTGTATTTCATAACGAAAGTGCGGTTGGCGTCGTCACAAAAGCCTTTTGCCAATAGTTATTGATGTGTTTCTCACACGAGGCAACTATCTTTTAACATCTCCAGATCTTTGGTCTTGAAGCGAAAACTTACTGATATCTCTCGCTTATCTACAGATGTATCGAAGCTCGCTCGTCTTTAAGTGAATGACTTGTAATTGACTGAGTATAGCAGTTGATGACTATCTGAGAAATGCAGCTGTGGGCGTTAAATATGCGCAAACACACCCTTTCCGCATCCCAACTTCTTCGACGAATACCAATTGTGAGAGGTAAGGTACGCCAATCCAACGTAACTCCGAGAAGAAGAAGAAGAAAAAAAAACATGAATGTTTAATGAGATTTTTTCTTTAAAAGGTCTCCAATATTTTACTTTGTATGCCCAGAAAATGTAAAAAGGTTTTGTTTAAGTTAATTGAAAAAAAAAAATCTAAGAATCATTTAAGCTTATCACAGTCAGTATAAATAGTATAATTGATATTGCTGCATGAATTAAAAGATTTAATAAGAAGCGCACATAAGGGTTTAATTTCTCATTGTGCATTGGCAAGGGAAGAAAATTTTATTTGACCTCGGGATTAAGGGGACAAACCAATTTAGACGGGTCAAAAAAATCTACGTTTTTTAAATGTCATAGAACGTTAGCAAAACTATTCAAGACTATGTTGCCAAAATTTCAGTAAAAAATTCCGATTACTTCCGATGGATGCTGTGAGCACTTAAGTAACAGAGGAGATTCGAAAACGTTCACAGCAGTTTTTTTCAAACGTGTTTTTCCCGAAACCAGTTTTTTGAAACTGGTGGGCATATTTTTTTTTTTTTTTTTTGGTAGCTCGAGCTATTGACCAATAGTAGAGAAAATTTGTGTGATTATTCTTTATTCAATTACAATCTATATGAACCTAACGGTAGGATTATATTATTTAAAAAAATATTTTTTTAATGCACGAAATGTGAAAAAAAAAGGTAGATTAGTATGACATTGTGATCCCCCCCCCAAACGCCTCAAAAACATGCAATTTTCAACATTTTTGATCACAATTCTACTTACTCTTAAGAAATATGTTGTTTGCGAGAGAAAAAAAATTGTAATGATTACAGATAAAAATTGTGGCTCCGTTAATACCCACCAGCAACCGTCCATGGACAGCAGCTTCTAAATCCACTATTTCTGGTGGAAATATCTTGAGAAAATTACAAGGTGTACTTCATAAGATGAATAAAATATCCTCCAATGTTAAACAAATTCTGAGTATTCCTTTTCTGTTAAAAAAAATTCATGAAAAACACTAAAATTTGGGCCTTCTAAACTGGTTTTCTCCTTTAAATACTACGTCTTGCAAGCTGCATGTAATTAGTTTACGTAGCGCGGAAGAACTTCTTGCAGTCCATTGGCAAAAATGGAAAGAACATTAATTTGAGTTCAGGATCAAATTTATATACGTCTTGCAATTTGTAATTTGGTAATATATCTAATAAAGTTTTTCGGTTCAACCTTGGGAGGGGAAAGGGGAGAAAGACAAGTTTTTAATTCTACAGAAATAGTTCAGTTTAATGAATCGATAAAAATTATAGAAAATATTATAAAGAGGATATTCGTCCACACAATGAACTCATCTTCCAAATTAGCCGAAACGCGCATCTCTCCTTGCCATTACACTAACACACACGTACATTTCCCGCCATCTGGCATCGCCGAAGATGATCAGGGAAGATAACCCGTGGCAGGTTACAAGTTCCAGGTTGCTTCGGCCAAATATTAAGTATGCGGAAAGCAGAGCACCTGTTTTTGTTCTCTAGTAATGTTTTTTTTTTCTCTTCTTGTTACGTCTAATCGCTCCATTTCGAACTCCTTTCATAAATCAAAGGGTTGATGAGAAAGTGTGGCAAGAGAATAACGATTTTTATCACCAAACGTGATTTTCGACGCATGGTATGGTTTATACAGCACAAAATGCTTATGATGGCTCTGCATCTGATCATTAAATAGTAGATTTGACTGCATTCGCAAGTCAGCTCAAGATACACACGATAACATATTTAGTCTTTGTATAAGGAGTATTCAACTTTTTAGACTTTGGCAATAGTACCCCAGGATCCCCGTACCTACCACTTCATGGTTTATCAGTTTAAGGGGCCCTGATGAGGACAGATCCGCTATTGACTCCATATACAAACAGATAAACACTATACAAATGCAGATGAACAATGTAACCAACAGCATAGAAATTATGCGAAAATTCGGAACCAATTTTCTTTGACATGGCCTTCAAATAGCTCGTCCATTAAAACACAATTTGTACTGAGCATATAATTAAACGCACAACAAAACTTTTATTCATTTAAAACTGTTCATATAAAAAAAGTAATATTACAAAAAATCAATGCTTGTTGTAAATAATTTTTTAATGACAGGTGCAAAAATATTTATTCAGGGTTTAACTTGCTTAGGATTTTGCAATTTCTGACAGCAAGACCACTGCCACTCAATGTTAAACTTCATAAAAAAAAAATTTACTTCAAGCCCGAAAATATCAAGTCAATATATTAAGCTTCAAAGCATAAAAAGGACCAACGCGGTGTGTCCATTTCATTCATTTGGAGGCCATCCATTAAAAAACAGCAATTACATATTTTTGTCTTTCTCCCTTTAGTTTGGACGAAAAATAAACAACTAAATTAATGAAAAGAAAAAACTAATCTTATCTCAGGAAAATATTCGCATTGGAGAAATCACCTCAACCAGTTCGTTTCACAATACCAGACTACTTTTGTGTCTGCGTTTCATGGAAGCGCAAGAACAAAAAGTCGTCTGCCTGTGACAGGTCTTTCAAAAGGTGAAAGACCCCACAAGGGCCGTTTGGAAACGAAACCACTGGATGAAAATGTTGACGGCAGTCAATCACAAAACATTTCCTTTTGTTCGAATGCACCACCTGTTGTACGTAGCAAGAAAAGAATTTCTGTAAAAAGCTAAACTTTTCATGTATTAATGAATATTTAATAGACTGTTATCAGAAAGAAAATGAAGCTAAATAATTCACGTAATAAATATATTTCACAAACTACTATTCAAAGGAGAAAAATGTTTTAGGTATTACGAAAATGTTGTTTATTTATTGAAACTGAAAATCCACTCAATAGAATATAAAGAAAAAAAGGTACAGCACTTATTTTGTTATTTATGTGCAATTTATATACAATGTATAACCATTACTCTAAATTTATGTAAGTTGATTTCATGTCTTTAATGATAACGTATATTTTAGTAGTAAAGTATTTGATTTATATTTTCAGTAATACTACACTGTTAAACTGCGAGTTGCATGTTACATCTTTTCGGGCGAATCGCTTGTAGCACCAGCGGCACCCCTTCCCTCTTCAAAGAGTGCCATTTTTGTTCCGTTCGGCACCCCTATGGATACCATTTTGGTCATAAGGTATCATAGAGAACCAAAATAGCCACCTTTAGGAGGTGCCGCTTGTACTACAAATGTTTCACCCTAAATAAAAGGTGCCATATGCGTCATGTAACCCGTAGTTTTGACAGAGTGCCGATGTAGTTTATTTGTCAATTCTGCCCGAGTACCTAGAAGCGTTTCTTGAAGACGAAAATCCATAATAATAAGGTTACTACAACATTCATTTTCCTCACGCTAGACTTCATTTTTCTTTGAAACATTTAATATCTTCAAAAAAAAAACATTTACTACGTAACAAAAATTGCACAAGAAAAATCACATAAAAATTGTATGGTATTTTTATTTCGACACCATAGCTTGATTTTCGAAAAAACATTGGGAATGTTCCACTGATAATTGCAAATTTAACTGATACAGTACAGTTCCGTAATTCATTTATTTTTGACTTTTTGTACCCAGTAATATGATAAGATACGAATTTGCAATCAAATACGCATAAAGATTTGTGTAGAAGATAATCAATTTACAAACTTGATTGTACTACATATAAGAAATTGACTCTAACATATGAGGTGTTTCAGCAAAAATACTAACATCACGTATTTGCATTTTTATAAGTTCAGATAAAACTTAATAACAAATTTCACTTTGAAGAACGACAAAAATAATTTATTTCTCATTCAAGCATTTCAATGATAACAATGAAATTCTAACTTGAACAAGCGTTTTGTTCACTAAACTTAAAAATGACTGACAACGTTCCTCTAAAAGTGCATTAATTTTTCTTACTCTCGCTTGAGCGGCTGAAATTCAATAAAGAACAACTAAACTCTCCTCGTTAAGAAAGCCATTTTCTCTTCGTCAATAAACCATCTTCTCCCATCAAAATATTAAAAACAAGAAAAAGAGAAAAGGACTCAAACACGTTCCAGTAAATGAGGAAATAATAAAATTTCAGTTTCCTTTTATACTTAAATCAATTATTTGCATTTCCAGGCAAAAGAAAATCATTTTCATTTTTGTATTCTCAGGTTTTCTTATGTGTAGTGAACTTTAAAAACGATTTAATTGAAAAGACGCATTTAAGACGGTGGAGAAATAAAAATATCTTTCGTCTTCAAACAACTTAGCCTTTATATTTGTTCGATGATCAATAAATTGATGGATGAAAACAATCAAAGTTATTTTGTTTTAAAAAGTGAAATTTGCAAATGCTTGAAGTTATTTTTTATATAAAGGGTGTTTTTTTAGAGGTAGAGAACTTTAGGTTCAAATAAAACACAGTTAAATGTTGTTAATTGCCATGAATGTTGCTTTATTCAAAAGATGATTCTTTGCCATTTTAATTTAAATATGATTTCTGTCATATGGCTACCTCGGCTGGCACGGAGAAAGTCCAATTGGAAAGTCCAATTTTCTCACTTTTTGCAGCAATAGAGACCGTATGTCAGTAATAAGGTGGCGAACGTTCTCTTCCAAGGCGTCAGTCGTCTGTGGCTTATCTGTGCAGACCAGAGACTCCACAAAAAGTAGTTCAGCGGTGTTAAATCGCATGATCTCGCAGGCCAATTCACGGGTCCATTACGCGAAATTATTCGTTCATCGAACGTTTCTTTCAATAAATCAATTGGGACACGCGCTGTGTGGCATTTGCACCGCCTTGTTGTCTATTCATGTTGAAATGGCAAACTGAACTGAACATAAACAAGTGACAGCTATCAAAATGGCACACATATCAAACAGTGTTGCCAACTTAAAGTTCTATACCTCTAAAAAACACCCTTTACTTTCAAACCTTTGACGGACAAGTGATTTAAAAAAATTAAATAGTTTTTAAGCTATCCTTTAAATTAAACAAATGTTCATAGGCGGATTTAGGACTGAGTCCCTGGGGGGGGGGGGGGGCAAGATTTTTTTTTTTTTTTTTTTTTTTTTGAGCAATATTAGTTGAAATCAAGACTGGATTTATAATATAGACTTAATGTGGCCTTAAGCTGTTTCAGCTTTTTGGTATGTTTTGTAGACCCGGACAACTTTTCTCTCGGTGGCAAAAAAAGACTAGACGTCGGTTATCACAAATTTGCCATTTCAACTTCGCTTACGCGCGGACTTAGCATTTTGTGCTTTCTGTTTTAAGATTTTGTGTTACTTGTGTATATTTAGGTTGAGCTAGAGTCCCAACAAATTAATGAATGTGATTAGAATATTTTCACAGCGTTTTCGTGATATATTATATGAAACTACGGATATGAATACCTGATAATCTTTATAATGTAAAGGGAAAAATGACACTTCAATATTTATTGGTTTGAACATATTTACTTAACGTAAACGTAAAACACGTTGTGTACTTCAAAAATGACTGGAATATGAGTACAGATCTCCGTCCTTTGCGGATATTTTACGTTAGGCGTAAACTGCAGTATTGTACATTTTTATTTAGGTTGATGGTTCGGCTTTGTATTAGAAGTGATGCTGCAATTCTAGTACGCTCTTCTGGAGGTTGAAAATTTGGCCCTGAAAAGGGCCTTTGATAGAAAAATCAGACTCCGAATCCATTAATAATTAAAACTCAAAACTCAATCTTTACCGAGACCTAAGAACTAATTCAGAGAAAGCTTTGGGATTTTAAATTTTTATCTGTTGCTCTCTCATATTTATTAACAAATTTAAAATGTTTAAATATTTTTAGCAAGATTTTTGAAATCAGCTAAGTCAGCGCGCAAGCGCAGTTGAAATGGCAAATTTGTGATAACCGGGATTTAACGTCGAGTCAAAAAAAGCCAAAGTGCCCCCCCCCCCCTCCTCCCCACTATGTTTTATACATATGGTTCATGATGGGAAATGGTGTCCTTTTTCAGTAGGGAATATACCCAATTAGATATACCAAGTAGGATATACCAACAGAATATACCCAATTTTAGGGTGTCCGGGTGTTCTCCCCCGTAGGAATTTTTGTAAAATAGATATAAATTTCTGCATTTTGAAGCCTTCTGCAATTCGATGAATTGCACAAAGATTCAATCTGCACAAAGATCTCTGGAAAAAATAGCAAAATACTCTTTTACCAATTACGATAATACACAATACAAATCAGTGGCAGCAGTCCTCAGAGAGAAAAAGCGAGGGAGAAGATAAGATTGTTTTGTTATTTGCTTACATCGGGCTGTTTAAATTCACAATTAGTTTTTGGTCAAGCCTTTAACCCACCCACAAATACAACAATGAATTAAATACAAAATGATCAAGAGTAAAAAATGCTTTTAAAAAAATGGTGTACAGATTTCGAAAATAGATAACAGGAGAGTACCATGCTGCCCATTTGGACAATTCGTAATTAATACACTTGATAAGAAATTAAGTTGAAGCACAATTTGCTTAGGAATTTCAAAGACGCATCTAATCCGTTTCAAGGACTTGAGAAAAATTAAAATTATTTAATTACAAGCAGTGCAGAAAATGAAAAGGAATAGAGGTGGTGTTTTTTTTCCCTGTGCTGAACAGATTAACAATATGCAGTAGAAGTAAGATAGAAGCAAGCAATACAAAAGAATTTCCAAAATATTGCACTGCATTTGGGATTAAATAAACAGCAAGATGTGAAACATGTGAATCACAAAAATTTATATCAAGTACTATGTTACAAAGACGTGAGAACCATGATTTTTTTCATTTTTGATGCAAGATGAGGCAAGAAACTGAATGTAACATATTTCGGCATTTATTCTTCTACCGTCTATCCCCTCCCATTTGTTATAAATGTTTAAATTTATTGTTTGTATCCGTATTTTTCCAAAATTTTCAAGCACTTTAAAATGAAATTCATTTTTTTCTAGTCCTTCCTTTTTTTTTTTTTTGGATAAGGAACAAATCGTGAAAATTTCTGGAGTTGGAGACCTTCAACAAAGCGGGTATCCTAAGCTATATAGCTTGTTTAGTTTATAGGAAAATTCGCTTTTTTAAAATCTTTGTTTCAGTTTCTAATTTGTTGAAATAATCCTTGATTATTTTGAGTATTGCAGCTGAATACATAGCTCGTTCAGTCGATATTTTCACTTATATACTTGCCCTAATAGCTTTCAGTTCAAAGTAGTCGTTTTCAACACATTTCAGTATCCCAGTGACCGCTTTACTACTTGTAATATATTGTATGGATTTCTCTCTTCCCCCCCCCCCCCCAGAAAAGGACAGTCACTATTCTCTTCATTTTCGCGTCTGAACTATTCAAAAAAGAAAAAAAATCATGATTTTTTTCTTTTAAGATTTCGGAAGGTTTATGGTTACTATGTATAAAGTCCTCCCAAGACTGGGGGGGCATTGCCCCCCTCCGCCCCCCCATAAATCCGCCCATGCAAATGTTGTCAGTTGTCAAGAGGTAGCTTTGAAGGCAATCTATACTAAAACTTATTTGTCACTGAAACTACTCCTTTTAGCAAATAACAGAAAGGGATTTGTGTTGTGAAATATTATATCCAACAACATTATGAAAAACATTCCTTATGAATGACAGAATAGCTAAATATTTGAAAATAGGTTATTTACATCTCAGGACACTATTTTGATTTCATATTTGAAAGAGATTAATGAAAAGGATTCAAGTAGTAAATTTGTTTCCTCCCCCCCCCCTTTAACTTATAATTTAACATATAACTGTATTCCAAAACGGAATCCGTATCTCAAACGCGGCCCGTGCTAAAATACATTTTTGAAGATTTTTCGGTCCCTAGAATATGACAAATAGTCAATGGACAGATTACTCCGCTGATCATAAAAATTTTGTTAATACATCACTCCACTTTAGATAATAGTGGCAATTTCACGTCCGTGCGACATCTGCAGAAGTCATTTTTCATTTTCCGTCCTAACGGTTCTATGTCAAAAAACTTCCATCAAGAATCATCTGTGTGACTTTTTCTTGTCGAGTCCCTTTTTATGACGTCATTTACTAGCTAAAGAGAATAGATGTGACGTTGCAACAGGGTTGTTACCCTTGGTTACCATATTATGCTTCTTTCCCCAATGTTTTGTTTTTCTCTTACATACAGGTGAATCACAGAATTTTTTTGACCTTGTGTGCACTACAGATCACTCATAAATTGGGGCAGTATTTCTCTTTCGCCATTCCAGACTGACCGTGAAAGTCTATACGTACGAAAGAGACCTTCTTTTTCTTTTTTTGCTGAACCTTATTCTCTTTCGTTTGCCGAAAATACCCCGCACAATTTTTAGACGACATAATTACGGAACTAATTTTACTTTTTTTTCAGCTTCTGTTTCTGATAAATTTGGTATCCGATAGTGTAGCGTAGACCGGGGCACGTTTACGCAGTGCCCTTTTTTCAAAACGAATTATAACTGGAGAGCCAACAGTCATAACAGATTGATGCTGCTCCCTAGCAAATATCCTCACAAGTTTTTGAGCACCAGTCGAGCTACGATCTGGCATGCAAAACGAATAATATGCTTTCTACCAAGTCGAGTAAATTTAGAGTTGAACGTTTTGAAGCTTATTGTGAATAAATGATACTCAGTTAAGAAAGAACAAATATGCAAAAATCAGCAGATTTTTATCCTTTTTTGAGAATTGTATTTGTATGAACTGAAATGTTATTGAATTTTTTTGCACGGTAAAAATAAATCCAAACTTGGCGACGTGGCAAGTTTACGCGTTTACGTCTGAGCATCTTTACGCACGTTCTTACTGGGTCTTACTTTTAAAACGTGCCTTGATTTTTTTTTCCGCTCCAATTGTCTCAACACTTTTTATTTTCAGGCTATTAAGTTTTGAAAATCACCATTTAATTTTTATTTGAGTTACAAATTCGTATCTTATAGCTTAAAATCATGTAGTGATGTCTACACGATTCAGTCTGTAATAAATTTGCTTTATTTTAAAGATGGTAAGACATTATGTTCAAAACACTAACAGAACCACGTTAGGCGTCAAAATAAATATGCATGAACGTGCCCCATGTCTGGGGCAAGTTTACGCAACTGATTTGGACTCAAAAATAATTTTTTTAAAGGCTAAAAACACAAACTGAGCAACAACTTTGCTCAGTTTGTGTTTTTTTGTTAACATACCAATTTTGATTCCATTAACTGCTTTATAAAACAGCATTGTCTAAAATTTCCTAAGTTAAAGCATAAGATTTAGAAAATTCATTGAAAAAAATCCTCGTAAATGTGCCCCGGAATACCCTACATGGAAACAATGAGAGAGAGAGAGAAAAAAAAAAGAAGGTAAAAAGTTTACTTGTAAACTGAAACCTTAAAAATGAAAAGTGATGTTGGAAGCAAATGAAAAGAAATGTTATAGGGGGAAATAACTGGGGGAAGTTGCTTCAAACACTGCCGAACAGGAAAAACTGAACATCAGATTTAAAAAATTTCTAAGAATTTTTTTTGTTTATTTTTGCAATTTTACTCCTGATATTGCAATTTCTCACCGGACAATCCAGTGTTGAATATTATGCACATTATTTTACAAATAGTAGGGGAATGTGGGGCAAAGTGAAATAGTTACCTTTTTCAAAACGAACAAATTGGAAATTTGTTTTGAAAATTACTATACATAAAAAAAGAGCAACTCGCATTGAAACTTTTTTTTTTTTTAGTTTTGGCAGTAAATTAGCACCTCCAGAAATTTTTTTCCAAGAAGGTGGGGGGATTTTCACTTTTTTTTTCATAGTGAAATTTTTTTCATAGCTTGAAATTTTTTTCATCGTGAAAAATAAAATATTTTTCAAAAGAAATGCTTTCTATTTGATTATTTAAAATATTTTTTATCAAAAGAATGAGTAAGTAAAAGAATGAATGAATAAATCCTCATACAAAGAATTGCTGATGATCGAGTAACTCGCGTGCTTCAACAATGAAACTCGCGCCACTGCATGATCATTTGATAATACGTTTTGGTAATGTTTAACACGCAGGGAAAGGCTTTAGTGTGACAAAGCTAAACTCGATCCGGTAACCTAATTGTTTTAGTGGTAAGACTTTGTCATTTCAGGGGAATAAAGAAACGAAAAAATGGTCAGCAATGAACGCTACCTACTGGAGTTTAGGGTTAATCCACCGGAGTTAGGGTTACAATTTCAACTATCAAAATATCACCAAGCAGGCAATGACTTCGTTCAAATGTAGAAGCAATTTTCACCCGTCATACCATGACGGGCGATTTTCTAGTGAATAGATAATGAAACAATAAACGAATAAATATATACAAGTAATGTAAATGAAATAATTATTAAATGAATACGTACGTGATTTAATAAATGATTGAATAAGTAAACCAAATGAACTATTTCACTTTGCCCCGCAAGCACTTGACAAATTGAACAGAACATTTAAATTACAAAAAAGCCTAATATTAAATAAATAAATACAGCACCAAATATTAGTAGACCTCAAAAAATATTTTAAATGTTAATTTCAAGAACTTTATCATTTTATAATAACAAAAATAATTTTTGACTTGCAATAAAAAATCGCTCTCTCCATTTCACTCAAAGCAAAAAATAATGCATTGAGAAATATTTTAGCATTATTTTAGTCTTATTTTAGCATTTTTCACTTTATTTTTCGTATATTTCGAGGAACATCGAGTTAGTTATTTAATTTATTCAACAATGTTCCTATCACAGGGTAACTTTAATTTTGACTGTAGGTAGCGCAGGAGAAAAAACCATTTATTTACGTGTTAGTTTAATTTTAGTACTAATCGATTTGGTTTCAATTAGTATTTTTTTTTTCGGAACTTGACTCTTGACATCTTGAATGGGGTCATTTCCAAAATTTTAAAAGTATTTTTCTCTGAAAGAGCATGTTTAAAAACTTAGTATATGACCATTTTTAAAATAATTTGTTTACGTTTAATATTTAAAAAAAAAAATTACTTAAATCGGTGCGTTTTCATTGTTTACATTTCTTGCCGATGACATCACAAATGATGAAATGCCATTCTGTGTTGCCCTTCACAGAGCAAAATATTTAATTCGCATCTTTACTCACGTCTATTGGCAACGATATGGTTGGTAGCAAGCGTAGAGCGCAATTTTAATTCGCTTCTTGATTATCATAACGTAGAAATGCGGTAGAAAGACGCGGCAAAGTGCATCATTTGTAACGTCATCAAGACCACGCCTTGTTTGCAAAATCGGACATTTTAAAAAATTACTTAAGAAATAACTGTTGGGAAAATGAAAGAATTTTCTGGGTCCATGTTGTTATTATTATTTTTTTTTTGCTTATTCTATCAATTTCAGTGACTAAAAGTACTACTTTTGACTGAAGGAAACAACCCCATTTTAGTAGGGCTTGACCAGGGGCGGCAAATAGGGGGGTCAAAAGAGGGCGGTCGCACCCCCAAATTTTTGAGAGGAATGATAAAAATGAGCAAATTCAATTTACGTAAATCGCCAATCAATGTTCAAGAAAAACAACCTTGCTGGTTCTCCGTAATGGTTGATGAAACTCGACACATTTCCAGACAAGAGCAAGTTTTTTCCGTATTTTAAATTATTAGAAAGTCATCAAGCCTTTACCTGCTTTTTCAGAACAAAAAAAAAGATGAAGAATCGTGGTTAATTTTAACTAAAGACGCAATTTCCTCATATAGTCTAAATATCTCGTTCTTGTGTGCTCTGCGTAACGATGGCTATGAGAGGTCCGTGAAGTGATGTGGCTGCATGATTTTCACAAGAAAATGCCTTGGTGTTTTACATTCATTGTTACGCTCATACTTTAAATGTGTCTGTATGAGTGCTCTTTACTTTCTTCTGCTAGAAAGACATTTCAGCTGCTCAATGCATAATATGCTTTCATAGATACTCTTTAAAAGTACATACTATTTTTGAAAATAATATCTCACATCAACAAATATCTTTTCTGCGGGCTCTTTAACTATGCAGTCTCCCCCCATATCATGATTACTTGCTGTTAGCCAATATGTGTTTTGTTCCATACTGGGGTAATTCGTATTTAAAAAAGTCGACCCCCAAATGAAATGCTGAAATGCCGCCCCTGGGCTTGACCGATGGCATTTTTTGGCCGATGGGCCGATGCCGATTGTTGGCCGATTGTTCAAAGATGGCCGATGGCCGATTGCCGATTATTTTCCTCCAAATGGCCGATTGCCGATGGCCGATGCCATAGGCGAGATGGCAAAAAAAAAAAAAGAAAAAAAAGAAAATCTAACAGAAACTGATAAGATTGTCAGGGATTTAAAGGACCATTAATTCTTTTCACTTTGCTTCCTTGCTCCGAATAAGGAATTGTAATCACAAAAAAAAAAAAAAAAATCAGATTCCGACCTAAATTTCTATTTTACGATTACTCAGTTTAAACTTCACAAGTTTTTTCGGCACATGTGTACATGCATATGTACCTAAGAACATATAGATGACCAAAATATCCATTTTGAACACCTCCTTAGTTAATTATCGCAAATTCTTTTGTGATGTCTTAATGCGCGAAAACTTGCGTCACTCAAAAACGTTATGAAATAGTAAGTTGAAAACTCATACGCACGTAGTATGATCTAAGAGTTCGAGGACAAGTTGCATAAAACTTTACCCTGACTAGTTCACACTACCGAAGTGCATATATCTACAAAATAGTCACCTTGAACGACTATGCACTTATGCCAACGTTCGTATAGCTTTTAGAAGGACTCCTGGAACACATTTGTCGCAACCCTCTGTAAGGCCTCTTGCGCTGCTGCTTTAACTTCATCGTGGGAAAGAAGTCGACTTTCATGTTGAGGATGCACTGTTCGACTGGTCAATACTCTGATATGACAAACAAATAACGTAACGTTTCGTCGGACTTAGCTCCGTGTGACTTTTACCTGTTCTCAGCAAAAAAAACATTTGCATGGGCGCCGCTTTCTTCCGTCAGGAGAAGATAAAACTGCATCACAGAAGGTAGCGAAAAAGTGGCTTTCAGGAGTGTTTCTAAAAGTTATATGAACGCTGGCAGAAATACATAGTCCCTCAAGGTGAAGGTGGATGTGCTTCGGTAATGTGAACTATTCTGGGTAAGGTTTGATAGTACAGCTTGTCCCTCGAACTTTTGGATCGTACTACGTACAATCTGTACAGGGTGTAGTATGCTTCTCCTTTACCGACTGCTGTATGATGGAAGACAAAAAACAACAGTCAAAAAAAAAAAAAAAAAAGAGAAAGAAAGAAAGAAAAACAACGAGACTGTTTAATAACCAATTGATTTGTTTTCTTTTTTAATTGAACATATAACTAAGATTTAAGTAATATTGTAATAATGCATGGATTTAGGTACACTAAAGATAGTTAAAAAACATTAAATTATGTTGTTTAATCATTCAAAAAAAATAATAAGAATAAAACTATGAAACCGTCAACAAATTACGCAATTAAAGTGGAAAGAGTGCACGTAGACATTTTTTAGTCATCAAATTAAACAAAAAAGGTAACAGATAAATTACAATATTAAAGCCTAACAGGAATATTTTTATACTTATTTAAAGTTTATGAAAGAAAAGTTTGCATTTTTCATAAAAGATATAACAGTGACACAAATTTTACGGAAAAAAGAAATAGCCATGAAAAGAGCGAGGTTCTTAAAACGCAGCCAAAATAAACAAACTCAATATTTACACCAAGTTAATCACTGAATACATATATGTACTTGATCTGATGTTTGCACACGTAATTGTTTAATCTTTTTTGAAGCACTTGAAACAAGTTCAAATTAAATTTTTCAATTTACCAATAATTTTCTGAAATTTAAAAAAAAATGCATAATAGAAAATCCTTGAAACTTTTCTGCAACATATTATTAAAAATATGATGAAAACAAAAATAACTTAATCATTGATTTTACATAAATACATAGAAATAGTTACTTACAACAGAAAAAAAATCGATCGCTATTAATTATGCAAAAAAGATGGCTCATTACGAAATATAGGTGAAACAAGTATAAGAAATATGCAAAATGACATTTCTTAATCAAAATAAACTATCGTTAAATATTTAAGAAATGCTTGAAACGACGAGGGTGGGTTGGGGGGGGGGGGTCAACCTCTGATTTTGGAGTAATTCACAACATTAAACTTTGGCCCCAACTTCGGCCCCCTTTTTATAGTACAGAACCGCTACCATCAACGCCTCGGAAGAGTTTCTGAATCTACTTCAGCACTTCCGAAGAAAAAATTCAAAAGTCCCTTTGATTTCCGAATTATATCACTATTCAAAACGTCTTTAATCAATTTCTTACATTAATGCTCGAAATTCTTCCTAAACAATAGATAAAGCTTGAAAAAATAATCTCTAATTTTATGAATGGTGTTAGTTTTAAACAACTCAGAAGTACAACTAGAGTTTAGTTTCAGAAATTGAGGGAGTGGGAGGAGGTCACATAAGTGTTCTCGGAAATACAAAAAATAGTCGTAAAAAATAGAGTTCAAAATAATCATAAACATTGAGCAGAAAAACCCTTTTAATGATTGTACCCGAGTTTGTTTTGATGTGCAGTGGCGGATTTAAAATATGGCAATTGTTGTAATTGCGCGAGAGGCCCCATAACCATCGGGGAAACGTAGGAATTACAAAAATGCCTATGATAAATATTTTACAACTTCTGTGATAGAGAAATAGGGCCCTAGAATGTATTTCGACGGGCCTCAAACTTGTAGCTCCGCCGAAGCGATACAGAAAAAACTGCAATACTGTGATTCATATTACATCGAAAAATTAAAAATTACCGTAGGATCAACGGGAATCTAACAAAATGAAATAAAACCGGTTTCGCCATCTCATATTTGTTTCCATGGTCTCCAATGCGGCAAAATATCACCAAATGATCGTCAGTCTGAGACGCTAAATTAGTTTTGCATTGAAATAAGTAATTAATAGCCACAAAAAATAAGTAAATAGGCTTTTTAGAACACCCAATCGAAAACAAAAAGGGAAGTGCACAACTGGAACGCACGCACACCTCACATGCGAAAATTTAGCATTCTACAGCTTACCAGTTTTGAGTTATGACTTATGAGAGGTACATACGTACATCCAGCTGCAAGAAACAACGCAACAATTAACTTGTTCGGTACCTGAATGCAGTATTAAAAACTCTTTCAGGGGTGACTAAAATAGAAATTCATACTGAAATTTAAGTAAACGATTTTATATGAAAACGGTAACTCAATTTACTTTGTATTGAAAAGTAAAACAACAAAGGTCCTTTTTTTTTTTTCAAAAACATCGGCCAATTCCATCGGCTTTTCGATGTTTTTTAAGGCCGATGGGCCGATGTTTCCTGCAAATTAGCATCGGCCGCCGATGCCGATGGCTAAATTGTTGAACCATCGGCGCCGATGCATCGGTCGAGTCCTACATTTTAGAACTATTCGATTTGGTATCTTCTTTTTTGAGCAATCCCGATTGCTTATTGCTTTCATTTGACTGTTTTTGGCGTCCTATCATTTTATTTTCCCACCGCCACCCTCCGCACCATCACCGTCGACCGGCTCCTCACGATGCTGCTCCTATAGCGAAAGCCGTCTCCAGGTTGCATCCATGTCCTACACACACGCGCATACATGCACAACTACATACACACACGCACAAACACATACACACACGCATACATACAGACAACTACACATGCACACACACATACACACAACTACCCACACATTCATGCTTGCACACAGACACAAACACATATGCCTACACACACTTACACATACCCGCCCCCACACACACATTCTTACACACAACTACCCACACACTTATGCCAGCACACAGACACAAACACACATGCCTACACAAATATACACATACTCCCTACACATAAACACACATACCCTCACACACACACAAACAAACACGCCTACATACACATACTCGTGATTGCGAAAAATATAATTTGAATTCAAGATGTCAAAATTCAAATTAATTTTTTATTTATTTATTTATTTATTTTTTGTAACTTGACTCTTGACATCTTAAACTAAGAATACACTTAATTTCGTTACTTTTTCTCAGTTCTTATTTTATATTTGGTTTGATTGTTGTGAAGTCAAATTAAACGTGTTTTTAGGAGTTTTGAGTTATTCACACTAGATATATACTTAAATAATGGAAACATCAAATAAATTTACATTGCAAACAATTCAATCCTCATTTGTTACAAGAACCGTGGACACGGAAATTTATATCAGCATCTGACCAACATTTTGAAAATTCACCGAACTCAAAATACCCTTCAAACTTAATTTTATGCCATATCCATATATCTTTGAGAAACTTTTCCTCTCTCAATGTAACAACTTTTTGCATTTTCGGCGTCAGATCGTCTCACAATACCGTCATTCACATCAAATTCAAATGTATCAAACTTAAATATTAATTCAAGCAACATATCAAGATCGAGTTTTGTAATCTCATTTTCATCACATTAAAGAGCACAGAAACAGAACATAAACGTACAGAAATTATCGGTATCTTAACATCATTTTCTGTTCACGAGCATAATAAGAGATCCGGTTCATCAACTTATCCACAGGTGGCGCTGTCTGCAGGCGATTTGAATGTTCTCGTTTAATGATAACCTGTCAGGTGTTCCATGTTGTTCTTCCCAACCCCGTCGCACTTCCAAATGAAATTGCGCACGTGCGGTTACCGCCGCTTCCGTGACCACAGCATCCGAGAAAATTACCGCCTATTTATTTTAAAGATTAGCACTTTCGGGGAGCGCTTTATACGACATAAGAAAAGAGATAGGGTAATGCCGGTTGCAATCAAAACCTAAAAAGGAGTCGCGCCTTTTACGATCTTGATGATTTTGTATTTGAGGAGTTCTTATTTTGTATGAAACATGGCAAGACTGAATTAATTTGAATTCAGAAAATTTATTCTTGTTACTGTCAAGAAAAATCAAAAACTGTTTAGAATGATTGTTTCCAAAGTGATCCTCTGGAGGACCCCCCCCCCCAGGAGTCTATTTAGATGTGTGCCAGGCTCATATCACGGAAGAAAAAAAAACTTAAACAGGAGGTTTAACCACAGAGTTGATATAAGCACCAGAGTGCTTGCTCTTTTTTCCGTAAGGTAGAGACTGCCCGTCAACATGAGGACAATTTGTTTTGGGAGCCAGTTTAGATGGGCATAAGTACAATGAGGAGCAATCTTGATCACAAATAATATAGCAAAATTTTCTAGAATCTACACGAACTTGTAATCCACTGCGCTTCGCAACTATAGACACTCCTCATCTCTACAATGCATCAAATAGCCATTTAGCAAAACTTTTCATATTTTGTTATAAAAAATACCCTGTCGTATTAATAGAATAAAAACACATTCACTTTTAGTAATTTCATATTCACTTTTAGTGAATAAGGATAATGAAAGGCCGTGGTGGCCTGATCGGTAAGGCATTGGACTTGGGGCCGGAGGGTCTCGGATTCGATCCTCGCTGGTCGGAGATCCACCGTCGTCATTAATGGTGACTGGGCGACGTTAAATATGCTCGTGGTCACAATGTCCTCCAAGTGAAACGATACCTCTGGGGGTGCCAGACCAGAAAGTTATTCGGCTCCTGGCCTGGTTCTAAATTCTCGAACTGTCCATAGATGGCACCACCATCTATTGTGTTGTCTTCTGAAGGCAAAGCGCCTGGCACGCAGTCTTTCATAGTTTGAGGACCAGAGGTCCCTTTGATAGTTGAAGGGTAATGAAATGTCAGCAAAAGGCAATCAGAGAAGTTCTCGTACCGGTTGAACGTCCGATGTCGTTTTCAACCAGTCACGTAATTGGAATTGAATCCAATTCACCAATCTGATGATACATTCATAAGGTGATCGAGTCTAAAACGAGAGCGATGAAATTCGAGGCGTACGAGAATTGAGCTGACTGCCTCTCCATTTAAATACAAAATACATCGACTAAACTCGTCCTATGGCGGAGTAGTCACTAAATGAACCCATGCTAAACGAGTTAAATTAAGGTTTATTGTACGCCCCTAGGATCTACTATAAATATGACGCATGGACTGAAGTCATCCTATGGTGGGTGGTTACTAAATTAAGCCATATTAAACGAGCTAATCAATGCTTATTATATGCCTTATCTGTCCACACTCTTTACTATGTGTCCCTACACTGTTATAACCAGAGGTGCCAGCTGGGTGCGATTTTCCGGCGTAGGGTGCAAAGACGGAGCCACAGGGTGCCACAGAGGCTAGGAAATATTGTTCCGATATCTTTTAGCACCTCAGTGGATGAAAGAAGGTAATGAAGGGCCATCAGCTCACGCAGTAGCCAATAGCGACTCTTTTCCTCCGCAAAGGTGCCTCGCTCGCACATGCGCTGTGCACTCTGGCATAAGTTCAATTCAGCCATTTTAATGGCGGACGACGATGATGCAACGTAGTTGTTGGTACATTAAATTTTCACATTGAATAGACAATTATACTGGATTAAAATTCCACATTTCTGAGACAAACCTTCAAAACCTTGCGTAAGTACAGGCATTTAATCATGGTATAACATTTAAGGCTTTCCAACAGGCTTTTAGTGTTTTCAGAGTTGTGTTTTAACAAAGTAAACTGAGTACTGCTAATTGCTTATAGTTAACCGTTTTAACATAGTGATGTATGGCATTTTTTTAATTACGTATACTAATATATGGTGTTCATTGCTTGTCACGTCTGCGGTCTCACGGATTTTCCCCAAAATTGTTTATTGTTAGCAATACGAAATAATTAATAAGTAACCGGGATGAAAATTCAATGATGTAACTAACTGCTACAGCAGATACACTAAATGTCTTTATCTTATTCTCAATAAAATATCTGCGTAGACGTAGCAAAGAAAAAAAAAAAGCTTTGAAAAGAAATCTCTCTGTGTGTGTTTCATGCTATGACTCATTACGTGAAAATATTTCGTTGGTGTTATTTCAAAAACCGAATGCAGTGTCTAGACGCGTTTATTTTTTTTCTTTCTCTCTAATTTCTGTTTCCAATGCTTTTCATTATGTAGGATGCTAAAAATTTGTTTTGATTTTTAATGTCAAAAAAGTTTCTATTTAACAAAGGAAAAAAAGTGCTTTTTTAGATTACTTATGTTCAAATAGGACATTCAAATGTCGAACTATATAATACGTATCAATATGTTACTCTTGATTAAAATATTTTGAACGTTTATAAAACGCCTGCATTTTATGAAACGATTTGATTTTTCCTTGATTGTAATATAACTGAATATTTTTGGCTGTGCTTGTAAATTATCCATAAATGCCTACACTCTTATTTTTTAGTATCATGCTATAGTAAATGTAAATATCATTTAAAACTATTGAGCAATCCAAGGGTTTTTTATGAGAGTTAGAACTTAGATAGAGGAATTGAAGTCATGAACACTTCTGTATTATGTTGGAAAGTCTGAAATGTGATCAAATGCCTTAAATGACAAGTTTTAATCCAAAATGAATTCAATGTGAAAAAAGTACCAAGACTTTGTCTATTATAAACCCAAACAATAAATAGAACACAATAATATTCAAAAACGCGCACAATAGGGGGGGGGAGGGGAAAGAGGATCTACTGTAGAAATCAGTGAGGGTGCCATTTTTCTCTCCGAAGGTTCCGAAGGGTGTCGCTGGTGAACAAGCGTTTCACCCCTGAAAGGTGCCAAACGCAACCTGTAGTTTTAACAGTGTAGGATCTGCTAAAAGTACGCACATCGACTAAAGTGGACTACGGCGATGTGATTACTCTATGAAGTCATGGATACCCGCCTAGGAGAGGGGTCATGGCGCAGTCTGAAATATGCGCCATTGAAATTTTTAGGTGGGGGTGTTTTAAGGGTTTTTTTTCTCTTTTTTGGGGGGTCTTCGCGATATTTAGGGGGGGGTGCGCCCTTGCTGTTAGAGGAGATGGGCAGGGCCGCGCCGTCTCTATGTGCGAAGTCGTGCGTGGCACGACGGCGCCAGAGTAAAAAAAGGCGCCGAGCTCCAACAATCAAAAATAATCCAAATGGGGAGTGGGGGGGGGGGGGCATCTCTCCAGCCAAAAAAATAAATAAATAAATAAATAAAATTGAACTTTTTATTGTATCTAGGGCTCCATCAAGCCAAAGTGATGCCCTGCCACTGGAAAAATTTGGTGCCCCTCTCACAAGAAAATCTGCACATTTTTCATGCGGAAGTTTCCAAAAAAGGAAGAAATAAAGTCGATTCAATGTTAAATTATTGGTTTCATCACAATGGATTTCAGTTTCAGATTTTAAAGTAGAATATCTTCTATACTTCAATTTAGAAATATAATGAGTACCCTGTTGTCATGTTTTACAGGAACAAAAGTTTGATTAATTATTTATCAATTAGAGATAAAGGAGATATTTAAAGAGGATTTAATTTTAGTACTTAAAATGTTTTCATTTTCCAAAATCAGTAGCATATTAGAAGCTACTGAACTCGAAAAAACTTCGACATATGAAGTAAAATCGTACACTGTATACTGTAGTCCAAAATTAAATAAACATTTTTACACAGCTTTTTTTTAATAAGTAAAATGCTGAACGTATTTTTTCCGTGTCATATTTGTTTCCGAAACCTCACCTCAGCTGTTAACTATTTTTTCGCAAACGCCACTGCATAAAGGCACTTAGAAGGCATTTGCACGACGGCGCTAATTAGGCTCAGCGCGGACCTGGAGGTGGGCACCCCTGATGAAGCCGCACTAAACATAGCTTATAATGTTGAAATTGATAATGTTGAATTGATAAATGTAACTATTAACTGACAATTGTCACTTAATTCGATTTGCTGTCCCGAAATGCCTTAAAAATAATCCGATTATGCAATTCAATAAAAAGCATTGCTTCTGTCTGCCAGTTCAGCGACTGCCATCTTTTTTAATGAAATAATATATCACTTGCCAGAGTGGGTTTGAACCCCCAAACTTACAGTTAATAGCCGATTGCGCCACGTAGGCCTCTCTCTAGAAGGAATCGTTAGAGTCAGTATAGCAAAACTCTGTGCATTCGCTTTGAAGGCAGCAGGTCGTAACGCTTTTTTACATCGTTTTTATTTCCCCCTTCTTCTTCTTCTTTTTTTTTTTTTTCGTTCACCGTGCAATAAGAAGCATAGCTTATGGCGATGATGTCCTTTTTTGAACAGTACAAAATATTTATTTTATTAACATTTTCTGTACTTTATAATTCTACACCAAACTAAATTTACTAGGCGGTGAAAGGAAACATGGCGGAAGGATGGAAAAAGTATGTGAAATCTTAGAGAGAAGGATATTGGAAAAGGCCTTATCTGCTATGTCTGGGAGCAGCATCATGACAAATCCAGCCCTACATATAATGTTTATTTTTCTATGTTATCGTCGAATGTGAAAATAACTTGAGGGAGGAAGAATTTTACTTTCATATAAAAATATTTTTCCTGCGCAGGCGAAGTGAGGTGGGATGGAGACTGGACTGATCATTTTCATTCAGAAGTGAATGCGTGATATTTTGGAATGTTCAACCTCTACTTTGCGTTGCTATAGGATGTATATTGTATACTGCCGTGCTAAGCACGGAATTCGTATCTGCAGCTGAGTTCAAATTGAGAAACAGCGTTTTTAAGTTTTGCGCTTACATATACTTGATTCAGATGCCAATTTTCCCACATAATTTTTAAATATATTTCCCATTCACAAATGGCCAGAACATCGTATTTAGGTTAAATATTCGGCGAAAGAACATCTGGTGACAATAACTCAGTTTTGATAAAAATGCAAATACGACTTTCGTGCTTAGCACGGTAGTATAGCAAAATGATTCTTTGCTTAGTTTTCTAAGTTCTAGCTCTGAAAATAGTACCATATGAACAACAAAAGATAAATGAATGCTAGTAATTCAGAAAAGAGAATAGATTCAGAACCCGTTAACCTATATCACATTACTCATATGCTTGCTAAATGAATGTCTGTGATTTTATTTCTGAACAAAATTGACAAAGATCCCCTTAATAACATCGTTAAAAATCGAAGGCATTTTTCAATACTTGGCACATGACAATCAAAACATTTTTATTGGTTATGTATTTACTTTAACAGGTTCTGTACCAGGCTTTTTTTTTTTTTTTTTTGAAGGGGGAGGGGCAAATTAAAATGAAAGTTCACCAAATCAGTGCATGAGGGGCAAAACACAGTATCTTTTGGTCGTTTTCTCTTTTGGGGAAATGTATGGAAGAAAGTTTCTTCTGCTAATTCATCGAAGAAAATTTTTTTTTGAAAATTTATTTTCAAAGAAAATTACGGGCTGTTCACTGACTAGGGGCGTTCATTAGCTGGTCGGCATACATTTTTTATTAGCAACCTGGAATCTTATGTAGAAAAAACTATGCCTTTTTTACTTTGAAAAAAAAAAAAAAAAAAAAAAAAAAACCTTTGTACACAGGGGGGAGGGAGATTTAAATTTTTTTTTAAAGGGGAGAATTTTTAATTGTTTTTAAGTTTATTTATTGATTTATTTTTAATTTAAATTATTTATTCTCTTCTATTTGTATGTTATTTCATTTATTTATTTTGTTTGTGTGTGTGTGTGTGTGTATGTCAATGGCGGTAGCATAGAACTTTTCTTATAAAATAATAATAATAATAATTAAAAATAATTAAATAAATAGACAAGTAAGAAGTATTTTAAAAAATAATAAAATAAAAAAGCGAGCTAAAAATTAGAAAAAGGAAATGAGGGTTGAGAATATTTTTTAGGGGGAGAGGGTATTTGCACCATTGAACTTGGGGAGGGGGTTGGGCACCCCTGTATGCACACGTGTCCCCACATGTACTTAAAAGTCATGTCTATAACTGTCGTATTTTCCAATCCTAAAAAGTCAAGAAGTTTTAACAACAAAAATATGCAAATGATTTGAACAAAACACTACCTTGAATACGTTGTTTTTGTTCTCTAATAAAAATCGTTTAAAGTTGTAGTTGTTTCTTGTTTGAAATAGTAAACGACAGCGCCAATCCAATCAGAATTTATTTTTACGCTGTCATTCCTCAAAACATTAATCCGCTCATTGTTCCTATGAGAGTGACGTCACAGTAAGATGGCTATTTCTAATGAAGGGAGGAAAAAGGACAGACTGTCCGTTACTATGGCGACAGCGAGTCAAGGTGACGCAACCGCCCTTTAAGGACCTATTTTTCTCAAAACGTATCGCTGCTATAATTATCTCAGTGGGGGATCGAGGCAATACGATAAAAGACCGCTTTCCACAAATCCGGGTTTGTTTATTAAGGCTGCTTAACCGAAGGTAAATATACGGTAGTTGATCCCTAAAATAACTTTAGAGCCCGCGAATTTCATCGCTGATATATGAATGTGGTACTTAGTTATCTTTCACGTGCAAAGCAGGTGTAGATGGTCATCCATCTTTTTTAATGCAATATACATTACTAAAAGCACTTTTGAGCTAGGCTTATCTTAATTTTCTTCCTCTGTTCCCCCAATTTATTTTATTTTTTATTTTCACTTCTTTTTTGAACGAGTGATACATTTTCAACGTTTCTTTAATGAAAGAAGCTGTTTATAGAAGAGAGAAATAAGAATTGAAATCTTATGTAGCAAGACTTAACTGCGGAATTTTTCTTTTTACAAATTCTAAAAAGAATGAATGAGGCTTTAAACTTTTATAAACGAGACAAAAGAGAAGCTAATATTATAACAAGATTACTGTTAATGATGATTCCAGCGTTCTTCGGCTAGGAACAGCGTCTTGTTGCTTTTTCTGGTGCGCTATGTTATTTTTCTTTCTGGTGGATTTTGCTATGTTTTCAAAACGCCTCCACGACATTTTTGGACACCCAAGAGGCGGTATGACTGCAAAAACTACTTCAGCCTGCAAATGCAATAGATAATCAAAGCTTTGGGCTAATATTCACGTTATAATCAGAGCTTAATTTGCATGGGAGATCAGCTCCTGTACTTCATTTTGATTTCGTGGTAATTTTAGAACATTGGATGGAATATGGAATGTTTACGCAGTAAAAAAAGTTCTGATCAGGACTATTGGGGCTCCTACACTTCTTTCTCCAGAAATTATACTCTGGCCATAATCATCAGGGCTGCCAATGGAAGTTTTTCTCAAAACTAAAGATTGATTTCGTAAAATTACCAGTACCTAGACAAGCGAAACCGAGATCGGTAACTACTATTTATTTTATTTATCAACTTTTTGCAATGGCTACTATTATGGCTGGTTGATTATTATTAATCTTAAAAATAGCCAAGTAAAAAAATATCATAATAAATATTAAAGTTGAGCTCTCAATAATTATTTCTTTGGAACAATTGTTTTGAAAATGTTGTAAAAATCGCCTGGACAAAAAATAAGTGAATAAATTAGTAAAAAGTATTAATATCCTAATAAGATACAATTATATAGATAGTGCAAGACAAATAGGCAGGAACGATTAAACGATATAATAAGAGAAATTACAATCCAGAGCTACAGTTGGAAAGAATTTTTCTCTCGTTTTTTTTCGTTTCTTCCCAAATCAACCCTCCTTGCTCAAATTTAGTTTCACACACTGATCAATTTTAGAAATTTAATTTCAGCTTCCCCAAATCTTCAGATGCTAAACTTCATTCGAATTTTTAAACCTCTTGAGACTTTTTCAGAACAATGTTATATAAACTAACATTTGTTTTCAAAAGTAAATAACATTATCCTTTTTTGACGCGAACTTAAGTTAAATTTCATCATGGTTTTTTAACAACGAGTCCATCCCATTTTTGAGCAGAGCTGTAACGGCATTAGTACACAGTTCAACGGAACTAGACCAAAATATCCAAAATTAAGTTCCGTTTTACCGTTTGCAAAACAAGAACAACTGTTTTATTTTTAATTCCTGCAGAGACAAGGACGCGCGGAATGAAAATTGATGTTGCAAATGAATGTCATATTAGGTGAATTATGCAGTTTTATGAAGGACTCCCATTATTAAACAATAACAGAACACACGTCAACATTCACAAAACGAATCTCACGAATCTTGAAAATAGGGTTGCCATATTATATCATTTGAAGCCAAATCAGTGATATTTATCTCTTGTTTTTCGTAGTGTTATGGCTCGTTTTGTAAAACGGTGATGGATCATTTCTCGATCAGAAATTTCAGAAGTACTTTAATCAATCACCTGTAAGGATGGAGCCAGCTTCTGGTTTTGAAGGAGATCGTCATTAAAATATGACCACACAAATAAGAAGGTTGGGGGATTATAAGTGTAATATTTATGCCCAAATAGGGATTCTGGGGCTCTTCCCTGGTAATATCTCTACATTCAAGTCGCCAAAGCTTCGATTTAGCTACCTCTGGTTGCTTTATGAGGTGATGACGCCCTTGACCCTTCCTAGGATCCGTGTTTGATCATCGAAATGCTTTATTTATACGGAAGAAAATTTTAGTTTCATACAACGTGCATTTTATCAATCATGATGTCATATATCAATAATTTGACTCCTTAATATTGGTCATAAACCGTAATTTTCATAGTCCGTCATATCACTGGAACTTTTAAAAATATGATTTTGCTTTTCAATTTTCAAATGCAAATACTAAATGACATTAATTCGTTTTTAATTACTATTTTTTCATCATCATCATCGTCATCATCCTTGTTGTTGATGGTGTTATACATGTTTCGTCATAAGAAAACAGTCAGGGTGACCATAAATATAAATTGTATAACAGATTGATAATAATATTTTTGCAAGTTTTTTATGAAACTTATTCTGTTTTAGACGGGGCAAGCTTTTCCATAACAGTAATTTAAACTTTTTTGTTTCTAAAATTAACACATTAATTTTAAGGATTCTCCAAAGTTCCGACTTTTGGATTTTGAGCTCTTGAATCTTTTAATAATATTCAGGTTTTGTATGCTTTCCTAGATCATGGGTTAAAATTAAAATCATACGTTTAAAAGTGTTTTTGAAAGTTTTAGAGAATTATAAACATAGATTGAAAAAAATGTTACTTTCACAATACGTGTGAGAGACTATTTTTTTCCCAGTGATTTTTGTCTGTGGAGTTAACCTCAAATATCAAGAACTATGACGGAATTTTCCTGTGTTTGTATGGAGGTAAAGGTGCTTCATACGCGATTCTCTGTGAAAATGAAGCTGATTTGCTTCTGTATTAAAAAAGTAAATAAACATACAAATATGATTGAATTGGTCAGAAATTTCAATTTTGTTTTCCAGCAATTCAAATTCTGCCCCGAAAGAACAAAACACCAACACTGATCGAACGTCCAAGGGCGCCGGGTGGGAGGACCTTTTGAAAAAATTGCTCATTCGGAAATTTCGTCTGACGAAGAGGCAAAATTGGATACATAGTTCCAATATTGCAATTTTTAAATGCCCGAATGTTCTTTTATGATGCATTACTTATGTGCACATACAAGTATTTTAACATTCGGCAAAATTTGAAGCTCCATTCGGCAAATTGAGAGTTTCTACCCTCGAAACATTTTATGCTCGGGGCCCCCATGGAACGCCATCTCACAATTAAACTTCAAACAAAGCGTTTCTTCACACGAGGAATGTCAAAATTATCTTTTACAAAAAACTACACGATTGCTTTTATAATTCTTTTTCAATCCATGGTACTTAATCATAAAGAGCTTACTACTTAAACGACTTTAGCAAACCGCATTTAAATATGTTTGGCTTCCTCAGAAAACCACAACTCCTTGTTTGGCTTCAAGACGAAATTTAATAATGCAGCCCACATTCATACAGTTACAAAACTGATGTTAAAACAATTCCGCTAAAAATGAGCTTAAAACTCGTGTTTGTTCAGATTCAAGTTTTATGTGCATTGCATAATTATTCTCCGTCACACGATTTTATTAATAGCCTATTCTTCGAACGCACGTGCTTCTCTAGTCG